>NW_012148619.1:5507317-5546326 GCF_000956105.1 Propithecus coquereli
ATACAATCCTTTTTGTTGAAGGATTTTTTAAAAACTTCATTGATCAATGTGATGAAAAGAAAAATGGAAATGCAGCTTACTAATAATTTATAATATTGATTTTTTTAAGTTTGCTAACATTCTGAAATATACTAAATGCTCCCAATCTCTAGTTATTACTTAAATGTATTTTAAAAGTTTGAGTATAAACAATTGTATAGCACCATAGGAAAAAATTATGGCCCTTTCTAGATCCAAACATGTTTTTGAAGTTGCTATCTATTGAGGTCAATGACAGGGAAACACACAGACCTCACTAGTCTTTTTTGAAGTTACTAAAGAGATGATTCTGTTTAAAAACCAATATTTACTGGACTGTAGCATTTTGTAGCTACTTAATATATATCATATCATTCTTTTTTGGCACATGATGGTCAAAAATTTGGCAGGTCCCCTCTTCTGCCATCCCTTAAACTAGAAATATGAAATAGAGGATAAAATGACAGGATTTTATGCTTTCTTTACTAAGCTTATCTAACACTGGAATGTTTATTCTTTCATCATTAACCCTCTGCTTCAATATTTTTATTAGTTGCACAATTTCATTTAGCTTAGGAATAAAAATGTATGACCTGCTAAAGTGGTGCTAATAGGAATATAGTGTGAATCACATATGTATTTATTTAACCAACTATATCCAAAATATTATCTTTCAGCATGTATAAAACATATAAAAATATAAAAATATAAAATAAAAATTAAAATATTTTACTTTCCCTTTCTTAAGAGTATTCAAAGTCCAATGTGTATTTTATACTTATAGTACATCTCAATTTCCACTAGTCATATTTCACGTGCTAGCTGCAAGGGGCTAGTGGCTACCTTATTGGACAGTGTAGCTCTAAAGTATTGCACAATCATAACAAAAATATGTATGTTTTGCATTCCTCATTGTTTTTTATAATATCCTAGTCAAGATAACCAAAGAATAGCATTCATATGCTATACAATTGAAATTACATACAGTGTGTTTCATAGCTCTACCTTCGGTACCATTTGTATACTATTTGTTCAATACATAAAATCAGAATTGTGTCACCAGACTTCTGAGTATCTATCTGATAATTATATGCTTAAAGATATTGTGAGGATGAGGAGATAATGACTAATGTAATATAATGTTCCTCAAAAATTGTGGGCAAATCAAACTTGTCAAACAGCCAATTTCATATACACTGAGGAGCTTAGTTTTGCCAGAATCCCATGGCAAGTCTTAATACTTTTTTTTTTTTTAAATCTGAGAATGCCTTCTCTTCACATCCTTAGAGTTTTTCTGGACAAGTGTTTGTGTAAATGTATATGAATCTCTCTTTTCATATGTTTGCTTAGAGCTAGGATATAGCTGTAAGCTTCATGAGAGAAAAAAAGCTGATCATAAAATACTGTTTTCTAAATTTCTTTAGGATTCTATACATTTAAAATGTTCTATATGCATTC
The DNA here is from genome assembly GCF_000956105.1 of Propithecus coquereli. NCBI lineage: Eukaryota > Metazoa > Chordata > Mammalia > Primates > Indriidae > Propithecus > Propithecus coquereli. The sequence continues at coordinate 5,508,794 of NW_012148619.1, forward strand.
AAATATGAGGATAGATTACTTCACTGATAAATATTTTTAAAACATATAGGTAAGAATTATAAATCCTTGAATTACAATTGATTTGCATTGATTCAAATATTATAAAGTATAGTTATAAAATGATCAAAAAGATTTATATAAAATACGGCAGGTGTACCTGTCTTATAAAATGAAAGCCAGATGTAATTGACCTTCTTACTGAAGTATGATTTAGAGAAAATCGATCTCTGAATTTTTCACAAATTTTTCTAAATTTGAGGGATATGACCTAATTTTTGTGTAATCTAATTTCCTAGAGTTATTCGCGAATACCTGTTACATCTTTGACTTACTTAAATTTTTATTGACTACTCCCAGTGACTTCTGCATTTAAAGTGTTGGCAGAAAATGTTAAACTATTCTTTAAACAATACCTCTAGTTTCTTGGAGATGATAAATCTGTCCATTGATTTCCTAATTTTATTATGTACACAGTCAATTGTAATCCAAGATTACAGCAAACAAGATGTTAATTTCTAGACATAATCTATGTACATTTCAATTACAGAGCATGATTGTTATAGAAGCACAGAATAAAAAGGAATAACATTTGTGCTATCCTCACAGGAGCTGTCAATAAAAGATGTAATAGGGGATTTAGGAATCTGGAAATGGCCAACTAATTTATGTGAATCTGTTTTATTTCAGCTAGAAAGACCAAGCTCTTTTTCCGTCTGCACTGCATATTGCAGAGCACAGGCTGTCTATACAAAACCAGGCGGCTGCATATGGATAGTCCCTTGATATCATTCACTTGCTGTGTAATCTTATTATGCAAAGTTCTAATCTTCACCTAGAATGAATGCCTCTGGGTCAGAATATAGTCATATCAGGGTTTTTGAGGTCATGTTTTGTGATCCTTAGCTTATTCTTCTAAGTAGGGCTGGGATTTAAAGGGTATTCCCCAGACACTGGCAGAGATAGACAGCAGAACCTGCTGCCTTTTTGGAAGACAAGACCAACATGAGGTCCCTGGTAGGATTAAACTTGATTTGTAGCTGTAGGATTTTTTAACAGATGTATTATTGGACAGGGAATAGGGAGCCACCAGCACAGCAAAATTGAATCACGACTGGCATTCTCAGGGAGTTTGCTGCCTGCTAAAACAGCAGCTGCATGTGGATTTGACTTCTTTCAGGTGAAGCGACTTCCAGTCATTTGGAAAGGATGGGATGAAAAGGAACCTTGGTGATAATTTTGATGTCTGCAAGATTTAGTACCAGTGTAATGGGATTATCGGTAACACCTTCACTGCAGAAAAAGCCACCTGGCGCTATAACTGGCAGCATCTGAGAACTAATCCTTTCCCATCTCTTGGATGTCATTCATGAAGCTCAAAGCTATTTCTACCCTGCTAACTGTGATTAATTTTATAAACAACAACTAAAAATCAGGTGATCAATGAAAGAATATGCTTTTTATTAATTATTTATAATAATGTTGCCTTATTTTAAGCTATATGACTTAAAAATTATGTAAGACATTATACAAACTATAAACTATGTATGATTCAAAATTTATTAAACCATTCAAATAAAAAAGCTGATTAATGATGTTTTTCATACTTTTTCCAGTTGAGTGACTATACAGTATTTGCCATTGGTGAAAATTTATATTTCAGATTAAATATTAATTACTTTTATGTTCTTTTAGATATAAAGCCATTATGAATTTGATCAAAATGTCTATATATGTAAGGAATTGAAATAATTTGTCATATATTTTACCTGTTTAGGACTGCTTCAATTGCTACTGATGAAATGTTTTTGGTGAATAAAATATTTAATAATATAAAAATATATGACACATTTTTGATAATTAAGGTAATGCTAGCTCAAGCTGCTGCTGAAAGGGCTCTTTGTGAAAGTGTATAATCTTAATATGTAAAAGTCCTACAGTAGTTAATACCAATAATGAATGACTTAATTTTTAAAATCAGTGATTCTTAGTCAAATTTTCCGTTAGCAGATAGGGGTTTAGTTATCTTCTCTAAAATCAATACATTAGTTAATTGGGTTTTTTTAGCATTTTTATCTCAACTAAAACCTTTATCAAGTACTTTATTTAGAGGTGTTAATTATTTTAAGATTTTTCTCTAACACGATCCAGAATAAACTGAGAGAAAATGAAGTGAAATTATCCCATCAGTCACCCAAACAGTATGCAACATAACTGCCAAGATTAGAAAAGATAATTAGTGTTGTCAGTGTTATGATCCTGGAGTACTTAATTTAAAAATATTTATTCATAGAACTTGATTTTTATCTTATAGTGTTTTTTGATTTAGTAGCTTTATATTTTAAAAAATAAATTATAAAACCTCAGTCTAAATGTTTTTAAACTTTAAAATTTTAACTACATCTAGGAGATCAAAGTATTTTCTTGAACTTATAGGAATAATTATAATCATCCATTTTACACGTGGCATATTAATGTACTTATAGCCTCTGTTTCCATGTAGTACCTTTTATTCTTCTCCATGTAAGGTCTTTATTAGAAAAATCAGCAAGTAGAATAAATTTATACAGAGTTCTTTTGTCAAATCTTCCTAGCAAACTTGTTATCCTTATTTATTTATTTATTTATTCATAATCCTGCCCCTTGGATTGAATAAATTTGTCATTCTTGCTATATTTCCTTTAATTGGTTCCAAGCTATTGTATTCCAAGATATGTTTCTTCATTTTTGCCACATTTAAAATGAGTGAATGAGAAATCGTAACAATATTTCTATTGAACTGCATTAATTTACAAAGGACTTCTTTAGCCTTTTATTTTTATTTTTGCTATTTGAAAAATTGGTTATTTAAAATTTTGCTATTATGAAAAGAGCTATCCATGAAATAAATGGACTAAAATATTTTTAATTTCAGATTATTTTGCCAGGTTGCTTATTATTTCAGGAAAACATTCTGTGGTAGTTAATAATGTTATATAATTTTTAAAATAGCTTTCTAATCAAAATAAAATTTGTAAGATTTTATTAAATCTCTTCAGTATTTATTTTTCTATTTTTTATTGAGTTATTTATCTGAATAGCTCTTGAAAGTTAGTATTTTTTCCTTCTTCATCCTAAGCATCATGTTTATTTGATTAGAGGTGATTATTTCCTTTGGAAAGTACCAAATAAACTCATAAGTTAATTCAGCATAAACATATAAGGTCTTCTCAATGATATACATTCTTTTCATATAGATAGAGGTTATTTGAATTTAATACCTTGTTGATAACTGATAAGAAATTTGGCTCATCTTAAAAAGCTAGATACTAATTTAATTGGCAGCTCAGGTGACACATAATCATGTCAGTAACAGTTAAGGGAAGTGTTTTTGGAAATAGAATGGGATATGGGATGAGAGAAATGAGAAGAAATTTTTTTTGAAGAATGATAAGTCAGGTGTAACAAACGAGCAGGATGGGAATCAAAGGAATTCTTTTTTTTTTTTTTTTTTTTTTTTGAGACAGAGTCTTGCTCTATTGCCCGGACTAGAGTGCCGCAGGATCAGCCTAGCTCACAGCAACCTCAAACTCCTGGGCTCAAGCAATCCTCCTGCCTCAGCCTCCCGAGTAGCTGGGACTGCAGGTGCACACCACGGTGCCCGGCTAATTTTTTCTATTTTTTTTTAGTGGAGATGGGGTCTCACTCTTGCTCAGGCTGGTCTTGAACTCCTGAGCTCAAGGGATCCTACCACCTCGGCCTCCCGGAGTGCTAGGATTACAGGCGTGAGCCACCAACACCCGGCCAGGAATTCTTGGTTATTTAAGAGATGATAAACTTTTTTTCTTTTTTGATGGTTTATGAAACTTATTCTCTCTCTGAAGAGCCATGCATGAACTGTAGATTGGCACAGTGACAGCTAGCCTGTGATAATGCTAAGTGATATTTCTTCCATTTGAATTAATATCCTTCCACTATTGCTTATTAAACTGCTATATTGTTCTGAAATAGATCATATAGCAGTTGGGGGATTACTGGTATATGAATGGGTTTGGTTTTGGTATTTTACTGTTTGGGAAATGGTGCTTGATTATATTAAACATGTCAACTGTTTATTCTTTATAAACAAAGTGAAAGTGAATTTCAGAAAATAACATTGGATTAATGAAATACATCAAAATATTAGCATTACTGGCCGGGCGCGGTGGCTCACGCCTGTAATCCTAGCACTCTGGGAGGCCGAGGCGGGTGGATCCGCTCAAGGTCAGGAATTCGAGACCAGCCTGAGCAAGAGCGAGACCCCGTCTCTACTAAAAAATAGAAAGAAATGATCTGGGCAACTAAAAATACATATATAGAAAAAATTAGCCGGGCATGGTGGCACATGCTTGTAGTCCCAGCTACTTGGGAGGCTGAGGCAGAAGGATCACTTGAGCCCAGGAGCCTGAGGTTGCTGTGAGCTAGGCTGATGCCACGGCACTCTAGTCCGGGCAATAGAGCAAGACTCTGTCTCAAAAAAAAAATATTAGCATTATTAAGTTCATTTGATAAAAATTTCTAGAATTATTCCAAAGGTAACATTCAGTTTAAAAATAAATTCATTATTTTTAAAGTTTTGTCCAGTTTCTGAAAATGTTCAGTATGTCAACAGTGGTCTCAAATGACAGCACAAAGTCCTTTACTGGGCTTCCTTCCTGGGGGTTTATTAAAACTACAGGTTCTGCATCCTTGTTCCCAGAGATTCTTCTTCATTAGCTCTATGATGGAGCCTGGGAATTTGGATTTTTGAATTTTTAATTTTGGTTGATATTAGGTTATCAGGTTATTTTGATTGTTGCAGTCAGATTGAATACTGCTTTAAACCTTAAAGTGATGACAGTCATTTCCTCTGGGAATGAAACAAAATAAACAGGTTTTAATAAAATTTTCATAGATTATAGGAATCTGAGTGCTTTGAATTTGCAGTTATGGAAAATAAAAAATATCCTCTGCACAAGTCTTACAGTAGATTTAACATTTATAGATTTGAACAATTCATGAACAGCTCTGAAGGTGATTTTGAAATGGCAGGAATTTGAATTACTTTGATGGAGAGTCTGCTCTGTGAGAGTGAATTATTAAGCTATTGAGCAGAGTACACTATTCAGCATCCATGTCTTAATGAGTCTTTGTTTTTCTTTGCTTGTCACAATAACTTCCATTTAGGATCTGAAGTGGACATATATCTTTCAGTTACTTTATATGCATCATTCTGTGGGGAAAATGTATTTTGTGTAAGTATTCTTGAATTTGAAAATCACGAAGCTCTCAGAAATGTCAAAATCTATTTTTTCTTGTCCAATTGAAGGTAAATGTGGCAAAATTGTGATGTTGAGATTCGTCTTCTACTTCCCCATCTACTTGTTTTTGTTCACGTTTTCTTAATGTGACACTTCTTTAAATGTCAATTTATTCTCCAACTCTGTTCCTCTATCAGAACAAAAAAAATTTATAATATTAATCACTTTATTGATTGGCTGCTTACACTTTAGAATGAATGAATTTTTGTAAACTGGTGGTCTCAACATTTGACACATTGCATTTCTTTCCTGTTTCTGAAACAAAATGCTTCCTCTTCTTTTCAAAGGAATTTCAGACCTGAACAATCAGGTGGACATTTTCTTTGTGGCTTTGGGTATTCTGAAATTACTCTTAAGTCTTCTTCAGTGGTTGGATCCAAATCAGGATCTTAGAATTGGATTCTAGGAATAAAGGAATCTTTAATTTCTTTCTAGCTTCTAGAGTTCACTTTGCTCAATCTTGTTAGCCGGTTTTAACATCAATCTGATTTCTTTTTCCCATGTGACTCTTTATTACCAGTACCTATTTTATTGTTTCCAAAAATTTCTTTCATTTAGGGTGAGAGGCAGTATGTCATAGTGGTAGACTTCAGAGCCAAACCACCTAATTTTGAATTCTGGCTTTGCCTCTTATAAACTGTGGGATTTTGAATAGTTTTTTAACCTCTTGGCCCCTCAGTTTCTTTATCTGTAAAATGAGATAACCTAAGTTCTCATGGAGTTGTTGTGAGGGTTAAGTGAGTTAACATATGTAAAGTGATTAGAACAATACCTGCCTAATTCTCTCTGTTATCATTTTGGTTTTGCCTAAATTACTCCCTTTAGTATGTAAGCTGGCAAAAATTTTCTCAAAACTTGTTTTCCGAAAGTGTTTTTATTTTTGCTTTAGCTTTTGAGGTATGTTTTCATTGGGTATATAATTATAGACTGGTGATTTTAGCACTTTAAAGATTCCATTTCATTTTCTTCTGGTTTTCATTATTTCTTATAAAAAAGTAGCCATTCCATTCTGTTGAACAGACAAAATTGTTTCTTTGAAAAAAAGTTAACCTTTATTTCTGACCAATTTTAAACTTTTGTTATTGTCTTTTCCAGCAATTTGACTCTACCGTGCTTGGATATATTTGTTTCTTTTATATTTATGCTGCTCAGAGTTTCTGGAATTTCTTGGATTTATGAGATAATGTCTTTTATCAGTTTGGTAAGTTGTCCACTAGTATTTCTTCAAAATAATGCTTCTGTCCTATTCTCTTTTCCTTTCCTTTCGATCTCTGATTATGCTTGTTTCCTGTATTGTCTGCTGTTTTCTTCTTTGTGTGTCAATCTGATTACGTTCTCCCAACTTGCATTTCAGTTCAATTGTCTTCTGTTAGGCTGAGCTTAGTAGGCTGAATCTGCTCGTAAATCTATGTAATGAATTTTTAATTCTAGTTATTGTATTTTATCCTGTACTATTGTGCTATGTATAATTTCTATTTGATTTTTTTGATAGATTTTAGGTCTCTGCTGAACTTTATCTTTTCCTTCCTTTTTTTGAATGTTAATCATAATTTATTAACATGTTAATAACTTATTAGCATGTGATTTTAAATGTTATTTTTAAATCTTCATATGTTAACTTGAATATCTGAATCACCTGTTGTTCTTTCTGTTGTGTATTTTTTCCTCTTGGTTTTCAGTCATTTGATTCTGCTCTGATTGAGTGCAGTCATTGGTACTACTTTACATGCTTGCAATCTTTGATTGAATTAAATTAAAGCTATCATGACCCATTTTTAAAATTGGAAAAGTATTTGAATAGACATCTTTCAAAGAGGACATACAAATGATCAATAAGCACATGAAAAAGATGCTTAACATCTTTTGTTATTAAAGGAATGTAAATCAAAGCCACAGTAAGATATTACTTCATACTCATTAGGATAGGTATAATCAAAATGTGGACAATAATAAATGTTGGTGAGGATATGCATAAATTGGAAACTGTATACATTGGTGCAGCCATTTTAGAAAATAGTTTGGCAGTTACTGAAAAAGTTATACAGAGTATTAACCACATAACCTAGCAATTCCATTCCTAGGTTTATATCCAAGAGAACCGAAACATATATCCACAAAAAACCTGTACACAAATGTTCGTAGTAGGATTTTTAATAATAGCTGATAGTGAAAATAACCTAAATGTCTATTAACTGATGAATTAATAAACTAAAGTGGTATATCTGTGCATTGGAATATTATTCAGCCATAAAAAGGAATGATATTCTGATACATGCTACATCATGGATGAACCTTGACAACATGATGCTAAGTGAAAGAATCACAAAACACCACATATTATATGATTTCATTAATATGAAATGTCTAGGATAGGCAAATCCATAAAGACATGGTTGTCAGGAGCTAGAAGGAAGGGGAGGGGAGAATGGAGAGTGACTGCTAATGATATAGGGTTTCTTTTTGAGGTGATAAAAATTAGATAATGATGATGGTTGCACAATCTTTTGAATATACTAAAACCCACTTAATTGCACACTTCCAAAAGGTGAATTTTATAGTATGTGAATAATATCTCAGTTTTCAAAAAAGGCCTTTTCTCTGAGGTTGTAAAAATATTGTGGAAGTTCTAAATAATGTTGTATTCTTCCTATGAAAATTAAGGGGTTTTGTTTTGTGGTGTTTTTCCCCAGCAGTATGAACAGGTTAGTTGAATCCTGTCAAGGGTTGGTCTTATTCTTTGTTAAGCCTGATTTATTTCAGCTTTGCCTTCACTCCTAGGAGGTAACTTTGTTGTAGTCCTAACTAACATGGCCAGCCTTGGAAGGTCTTGAAGTCTAATCTCTCTATCCCTAACGTGTGGTTTTCTTTGGTTGCTGACATTGCTGAACCCAGATCTTTAGCCTTTCGTCTGATGCTTTCTAATGGACTTCTGGAATTCTAATGTTGTTCAGGCATTTGGAGTTGCCTAGTGTCCTAAGGTTTCTTCCTTTCTACAGTTTGACCCTCACATTCTATCTACTTTGACAGCCAATAATTCCACCATCTATCTCAGCCAAATGGGACTGCCACTTTCTGCTAAAACTCTTATTTTCCTGTGCTGTGAATTGGCCAATGCCCTGATAGAAAAGTCCAGGTGAATGTGGAGCTCATCTTATGTTCTTCTCTCATAGATCCTCACCCGTCAAGACCTGCCTACATTGGTGCCTCATACCTTTAAGCAGCTATTTTGTGTATTTTATCCAGATTATGTAGTTGTTTTCACGAGAAGGTTAGCCTGGTATAAGCTACTATGTCACAGTTAGCATTGAAGTCTTCCTCTTGTCTTTTTTACTTTAATGTTTAGTTATCTCCTCTAGCTCTATTTTCCTCTCCTTTCTCTCATCAGTAATCTCTCCTCATCATTAGCCTCTCTCCCTATGGGATTGTTACCATTAGCTCTCAAGCATGTGCTACTACGTTTCTGTGTTTAAAAAAAAAAAAACATGATTAACCCCACATTCTTCTTATCTATTACTTTACTTCGGTGGTTTTCAACTGGGAAGTTTTGCATCCCAGAAGACATTTAGCAATGTTTGGAGACATTTTAACTTGTCATAACTAGGAAAGAATGGACTATTGGCATCTAGAGGCCAGGGATGCTGCTAAAATCCTACAATGCATAAAATAGCTGCCCACAACCAAGGATTATCTGGGCCCAAATGTCAGTAGTGCTGAGGTTGAAAAACCTTGCCCTGAGAAACCCTGAGAAACTCTTGCTTGCCTTCATAGCCAAACTTTTCAAAAGAGTTGACTGTATATGTTGTCTCCATTTTCATATTTTTTTTAAAGTTTTTATTTTTTCCAAGTAATATTTCACATGCTTTTTAAAGGGCAAATAGTGCTACAAAGCTTATAAAGAAAACAACAATATTCTCCCGGTACTCCTTGAACTTAGTTATATAGTTTTGGCCAGTTAGTTGTAGATGGAAAGAAGATATCTTTTCTTGGATAAAAAATGATAAGATTAGCAGGGAGTACACTTTTCTTTCTGCCTATAACTTCAACGTAACAGCTAGGATTGTTAGAAAAGAAATCCTTGTTTAAGTTACTATTATTTTAGTTTTCTGTTGTTTGTATTAGAATACAATAGTCACTGAGATAGGAATTATATTTTTAAGACTTCATATGTATGAAACCTCCTTTGAGCTCCAATCTCATACACATCCTCTTAGATATTTCATAAATATACCAAATTTACCATAGTCAAAACTGAACTCTTGTGCCCCCAGGACACAAGTGGTGCTGGGAGACCACGGCTACTTCCTGCCTCATAGCAACCGCAAGAGTGCTCAGTGCTGAGAAGCCTTTCTCTCTGCTGGGAGGGCGTGTTCCCAGCTGAGCCTGCCACTGAGAGTGGGGATGCAGCAGCGGTGTTTTACAGTATTATCTGCTGGCAGCTTGGACAGGTGGGCAGGACCCGGTGTCCCCAGAACACGAGAGTGGTGCAGGGAGACCACGGTCCATCCCCCCATAGTAATTGCAAGAATGTTCTGTGCTGAGAGGCCTGTTTCACTGCAGAGGGGGCATGTTCCTGGCAGAGCCTGCCACTGAAAGCAGAGCCACCATAGCGGCATAACCGAAGAGGTTCATCAAACCAGGTAGAGCATCCCAAAGGCAATTCAGGACCAGCACTCCTGTCCCTGGCACGGTCAGGGACTGATCTTCAGGGACTTGGAGACAGGTCCATAAGCCAGCCCTAGCACCGTCAACTCTCAATTGAGAGGCCAGATGATAAGAAACCATCAAAAGAACTCTGGAAATAAGAAAAATGAAAGTGAAAGGACACCTCCAGAAGAAAACAATAACTCTTTGCCAGTGGATACCAACCTAAACAAAAAGATTAAAACTACAGATGAAGAATTTTGAATGTGGTTATGTAAGGAAACTCAATGAAATACAAGAGAAAATAGAAACCCAAGTCACAAAACAATACAGGAAATGAATGAAAAATTCTCTAAAGAAATTGAATTATTAAAGAAAAACCAAACAGAACTTCTGGAAATGAAAAATTCATTCAAGGGATTACAAAGCCCTTGGAATAGGCTAAATCAGGCAGAAGAAAGCATCTCAGAGCTTGAGGATAACACCTTTGAGCTAAACAAGTCAGTTGAAGAGAAAGAACAGGGAAACGAGGGAGAAACAAAGCCTATAAGAAATGTGGGATTATGTAAAGAGGCCAAACATAAGAATCATAGGCATCCCCAGGGGCAAATAAGAAAATACACAAGGGTTGGAAAACCTATTTGAAGGAATAATCAAGGAAAATTTCCCTGGCCCTGTTAGAAATCTAGGAATCCAGATACAGGCAGCCCAAAGGACTCTTGGGAGATTCCCTGCAAAGAGGCAGTCACCACAACACATAGTCATCAGACTGGCCGAAGTAAACTCGAAAGAGACACTCCTATGAACCGTAATGTGAAAAAATCAGGCAAATTACAAAGAAAACCAATCAGATAAATTACAGACTTCTGAACTGGTACCTTGCAAGCCAGAAAGGACTGGAGGCCCATTCTCAGTCTTCTCAAACAGAATAATGGCCAGCCTAGAACTTTGTATCCTACAAAACTAAGTTTCTTAGGGAGAAATAGAGACCTTCTCAGACAAGCAAACACTGAGGGAATTTGTCAAGACCAGACTGGCCCTACAGGGGGTACTCAGAACTGCATTATACACAGATCAACACAATAAACAGCCACTAGTATAAAATCACCCAGTAGGTAAAGGTCATAGCCCAGATAGCACAATGACTCAAGAGGTAAAACAGAGCAATAAAGTTCTACTCAACAGGAAGAACAGAAATCCACCCCACTTATCAATTCTCTCAATAAATGTGAATGGCTTGAGCCCCCTACTCAAGAGACATAGGCTGGCTGAATGGATAAAAAATACAAGCCAAGTGTCTGCTGTCTCCCAGAAACACACCTAACCCATAAGGAGTCATTCAGGCTCAAGGTGAAGGGATAAAAAACAATTTTTCATGCCAATGGAAACCAAAAGGAAGCTGGTGTAGTCATTCTTATATCAGATAACATAGACTTCAACAAAAGTAAATAAAGACAAAAATGGTCACTATACAATGGTAAAGGAAATAATTCAACAAGAAGACATAACAATTCTAAATATTCATACACCTAACACAGGAGCCCAGATTCATAAAACAAATCCTACTTGATCTAAACAAAATGATAAACAGTGGCACTGTAATAGCCAGGGACTTCAACACCCCACGGACAGAACTGGACAGATCCTCCAAACAGAAAACAAGCAAAGAAACAATGGACTTAAACAGAATGCTTGAACAAATGGGCCTAACAGACATTTATAGAACATTTTACCCAAAACCACTGAACATATGTTCTTCTCATTAGATCATGGAACATTCTTTAAGATTGATCACATCCTAGACCACAAAACATGTCTCAACAAATTTGAAAAAATAGAAATAACACCACGTATCTTCACACATCACAGTGGAATAAAATTAGAAATCAACTCCAACAGAAACATTCATCTACACACAAAGTCATGAAAACTAAACAACCTACGGCTAAATGATAGCTGCGTCAAGGAGAAAAGTAAGATGGAAAACAAAAAATTCTTCAAACTAAATGATAAAGAGGACACAAGTCATCAAATTGTGTGGGATACACCTAAAGCAGTCCCGAGAGGAAAATTCATAGCCCTAAATTTCTACATCCAAAAGACAAAAAGATCACAAATCAACAATTTAATGAATCATCTCAAGGAACTGGAAAAGAAAGAGCAAACGCATCCCAAACCCAGCAGAAGAAATAAATAAGATCAGAGCAGTACTAAATGGAATAGATAATAAAAGAACTATACAGAAATTAATGAAACAAAAAGTTGGATCTTTGAAAAGATAAACAAAATTGACAAGCCTCTCACTAGATTAACCAGGAGCAGAAAGGACTCTAAGAAACTCAATCAGAAGTGAAAAAGGAGAAATGCCAACTGATACCACAGAAATACAAAATATCATCTCTGAATACCATAAAAATCTCTATGCACATAAACTTGAAAACGTGGAGGAAATGGACAAATGCTTGGAAACACACAGCCTCCCTAGGCTCAATCAGGAAGAAGTAGAATTCCTGAACAGGCCAATATCAAGTACCGAAATTGAAACAGCAGTAAAAAATCTTCCTAAAAGAAAAAAAGTCCTGGACCAGATGGTTTCACACTTGAATTTTACTAGATACACAAAGAACTATCTTGCAGAAATTATTGCACAACATGAAGAAGGAAGGAATCCTCTCCAACCGTTTTATAAAGCCAACATCACCCTGATACCCAAACCAGGAAAGGACGCAACAAAAAAGACAACTACAGACCAATATCCCTTATGAATATAGATACAGAAATTCTCAACAACATCCTAGGAAACTGAATTCAGGTGGTTATCAAAAAAATAATGCATCACGACCAAGTGGGCTTTGTCCCAGAGATGCAGGGATGGTTCAACATACGCAAATCTATAAATGTAATTCACCACATAAATAGAAGCAAAAAAAGAGACCATGTGATCCTCTCAATAAATGCAGAAAAAGCTTTTGACAAAATTCAGCACCCTTTTATGATGAGAAAGCTTAACAAAATAGGCATAGATGGGACTTTCCTAAAAATGATAAAAGCCATATATGACAAACCTACAGCGAACAACAGACTGAACGGGGAAAAATTGAAAGCATTCCCACTTAGAACTGGAACCAGACAAGGTTGTCCTCTATCACCGCTTCTATTCAATGTAGTGCTGGAAGTGCTAGCCAGAGCAATCAGACAAGAAAAACAAATCAAAGACATCCAAATGGGAGCAGAAGAGGTGAAATTATCACTCTTTGCTGACGATATGATCTTATATCTAGAGAACCACAAAGATGCTGCCATGAGACTACTGGAATTGATAAAAAAATTCAGCAAAGTCTCAGGTTACAAAATCAATGTACACAAATCAGTAGCATTTGTATATGTCAGCAGCAGTCAAACTGAACCAAATTAAAGACTCAATACCCTTCAAAATAACCACAAAGAAAATAAAATGCCTAGGAATATATTTAACTAAAGAGATGAAGGACCCCTACAGGGAGAACTACGAAATACTGAGGAAGGAAATAGAGGATGTAAACAGGCGGAAAACCATGTCATATTCATGGGTTAGCAGAATCAACATTGTTAAAATGTGGATACTACCCAAAGTGATCTACAAATTCAATGCAATCCCTATTAAAATATCAACATAATTTTTCACAGATCTAGAAAAAGTAATTCTATGCTTTGTATGGAACCAGAGAAGACCCTGTATAGCAAAAGCAATCTTAAGTGAAAAGAATAAATTGGGAGGCATCAATTTACCAGACTTCAAGCTGTATTACAAGGCTATATTAACTAAAACAGCATGGTACTGGCACAAGAACAGAGATATAGACCAATGGAATAGAACTGAGCACCCAGATATAAAACCATCCTCATACTGCCATCTGATCTTTGACAAAGGAGACAAAAACGTACACTAGGGAAAAAAATCCCTATTCAATAAATGGTGCTGGGACAATTTGATAGCCACATGTGGAAGACTGAAACAGGATCTGTACCTTTTATCACTCACAAAAATTAATTCACAGTGGATAACAGACTTAAGACATGAAACTATAAGAATTCTAGAAGACAATGTTGGAAAAATCCTTATAGATATTGGCCTAAGCAAAGAATTTATGAAGAATACCCAAAGGCAATCACAGCAACAACAAAAATTAACAAATGGGAGTTGATTAAACTCAAAAGCTTCTGTATAGTCAAGGAAACAATCAATAGAGTGAATGGACCACCTACAGAGTGGGAGAAAATATTTCTGTGCTATACATCAGATACAGGACTGATAACCAGAATCTATAAAGAACTCAAATCAGCAAGATAAAAATCAAACAACCCCATAAAAAGGGGACAAAAACATGAACAGAACTTTTCCAAAAGAAGATAGACTAATGGCCAATAGACATGAAAAAATGCTCAAAGTTTGTAATCGGGGAAATGCAAATCAAAACCACAATGAGATATCACCTAACCCTAGTGAGAATGGCTTCTATCAAAAAGTCCCAAAACACAGATTTTAGGGTGGATGTGGAAAGAAGGGAACACTTAACATATTGTCGGTGGGAATACAAACTAGTACAACCTCCATGGAAAGTATTATGGAGACACCTCAAAGAACTAAAATAGACCTACCATTTGATCCAGCAGTCCCACTACTGAATATTTACCCAAAGGAAAAAAAGTCATTTTATCAAAAAGGCATGCACCTGAATGTTTTTTGCAGCGCCATTCACAATTATAAGATGTGAAATCAACCCAAGTGCCCATCAATACATGAGTGCATTGATAAAATGTGGTATATGTATACTATGGATTACTATACAGCCATTAAAAATAGTGAACTAATACCTTTTGTAACAACCTGGATGGTACTAGAGACCGTTCTTCTAAGTGAAGTATCGCAAGAATGGGAAAACAAACACCTCATGTACTCACTAATTAAATTGTAACTAATCGATCAATACCCATTTGCACATATGGTAGTAAAACTCAATGGAAATGAAGTAGGTGAGAGGGGGGAGGAGGGGACAGGTAAATTGACATCTAACGGGTACATTGAACACCATATTGGTGATGGGTACACTTATAACTTTGATTGAAACTGCACAAAAGCAAATCATGCAATCAAAATGTTTGCACCCCCTAATATTCTGAGAAACAAGAACAAAAACAGAAAACTGGACTCTTGATTTTCTACCCCAAATGTGGGTATAAGTAGACCCATGTAGGTAGATCTCTTTTTACTCAGCTACTCAGTACAGTAACTTGGGAATTATCCTTGATTCTTTCTTTTTCCTTTATTTCCATTATCTCTTGCCTGCCCAACTGGCCTCCTTGCATTTCTATTCCTGCTCCCACTCCATTCCTTTATAAAGCAGTGAGAGTGATCTTAAATTATAAATCATGTTTCTCTCCTGCTTAAGATCATTCAGTGGCTTCTCATTACTCTTATAATTGAAAATTCTACAGGACTTTGAACATCTCTCTCTGATCTCATTTTATTTCTTTCACAAAGTGCTGCTCCAACCTTCTTTCAGTTTTTTAAGCACATGTATGCTGTTCTGTCTCTCCATAACTTGGCTTCTTACATCTTATATAGTTATTTGTTTATCTTTCAGAGCCTAACTTAAATGGCATTTTCATTAAAGACAGCTCTCCTGATCCATCCTGAAAAAATGCCTCACCCATTATTCTCTATCACTTTACCATATTTTTTCCTTTATAGAAATTACTTAATATATTTATGTATTTGTTCCTTGTGTGTATGTGTGATATCTGTCCCAGTAAATTATAAGCTCTGTGAGGGAAGGCATTATGTTCATTATTGTATTTTTTAAGGCCGAACACAGTATCTGGTACATAATAGTAGCTCAATAAATATATATTGAATAAATGAAGAAATGCTAGTAATGAAAGAAAAATGTATAGTTTTTAAGTGTTCAAGCCAGTTGTCTTGTAGAATGTCCACAATATGGATATGTTTGATTGATTGTGATTTAGATTTAGGTTAGATATTTTTGGCAAGAATTGTACACAAATTACGACGTACTTGTCATTGCCTCATGTCAGCAGGCCACATGATTATCAGTTTGTCCCATTATTTATGATGCCAAGTTTGATCACCTAATTAAGATAGTATTTGTCACATCTTCCCATTGTAAAGGTACCTTGTTCCCTTTGTAAATAAAAAAATTATCTACTTTGGTACTTCTCAAACACCCTGTTGACCAACAACCTTTCACCTAGTGAATTTTAGCATCTGCTAATGGCTCTTGCCTGAATGAACTATTAAATTGGTGATAATTTTGTCTTTCTGTCTAATTTATTAGTTGTCTTTTTTCAAGAACTTTCCCTGTCCCTAACACCTGCATCTTTTTAAAATATATATATATTATTAACTACTCAATAGATTTAATTTTTAATTTAATGTAATAACCATTACTGTTGTTATTTTTAGGCTCATATTGTCCCAAATTTGGCCAGTGGGAGACCCCTCAAAATGATTCTTATATCTCCATTAGTCATTGAGCATTTACTTACTATCTGGCACAACAAGGCTGTTCTCACCAGATTATTTCTTCTGGTGAAAACCAAAAATCTGGATGCTAAGTGTGCTCATTATTACTGCAGTGTCATTGCTTCTTTCAGTGGCCTTTTCAAAGTGGACAGAGCTAGGATGATATTTTATATAGGCAGGCAGACAGACACATATAAATTTATTTACTTAAATAAATTTGATACCTCCAGTTCATCCTTAACCTCCCATTCCTTATTTGTTGCTTCTTTCTCTCACAGTGAGATCCTGATACCCAACAACTTAATATATTTACTCACTTATACTGTCTGAAATAGACATAAAACACTACAACCAACAACAAACCTGCTAAGAAAAATTCAAGATTTGTTTGTAGTTTTTTTACTTTTATTTTTAGTTGGCACATAATAAATGTACATATTTATGGGATACGTAGTGACATTTTGCTATGTGTATACAGTGTATAATGATCAGGTTAATTAGTATATCCATCACCTCAAACACGTCATTTCTCTGTGACATGAACATTAAAAATACTCTCTTCTAGCTTTTTGAGAATATATAATAAATTATAGTTAACCACATTCATCCCACAGCACTACAGAACACCAGAACTTATTCCTCCTATCGAGCTGTAATTTTGTATCCATTAATCCTTCCTCACACCCTGTTCCCCTTCCCACCTCTAATACCCACAATTCTACTCTCTACTTCCATGTGCTCATTTTTTTTTCTTTCAGTTCCTACATATGAATGAGAACATGCAGTGTTTATCTTTCTGTGTCTGACTTATTTCCGTTAACATAGTGTCCTCCAGGCCCATCCATCTTGCCATGAATGACAGGATTTCATTTTTTTTTTTTTTATGGCTGAATAGTATCCTAGCGTGTATATGTACTATATTTTTTTATCCATTTGTTTGTTGATTGACATTTACATTGATTCCATATGTTAGGTATTGGGAATAGTGCTGCAATATATGTGAGGGTGTAGGTATCTCTTGGATATACTGATTTCCTTTCCTTTGCATTAACACACAATAGTGGGATTGCTGGATCATATGGTAGTTGTATTTTTACTTTTTAAGAAACCTCTGTACTGTTTGCCATAATCCTGTACTAATTTACATTCCCCTCAAAAGTGTGTAAGAGGTCCCTTTTCTCCACATGCTCACCAGCATTTGTTTTTTTATTTGCATTTTTGATAGTAGCCATTCTAATTGGGGTGAGATGATATCTGATTGTGCTTTTGATTTACATTTCGCTGATGATTAGTGATGTTGAGCATTTTTTTTTCATATACTTGTTTTGCCCATTTGTATGCCTTCTTTTGAGAAATGTCTACCGAGGTCATTTGCTTACTTTCTAATCAAATTGTTTTTTGTTGTTGAGGTGTTTGAGTTCCTTGTATATTCTGGATTTAGTCCCTTGTCGGATGAATTGTTTGCAAATATTTTCTCACATTCAACAGGTTGTCTCTTTATTATGCTGATTTTTTTCCTTTGCTGTACAGAAGTTTTTTAGTTTAATATAGTCCTGTTTGTCTATTTTTGTTTTTGTTGCCTGTGCTTTTGATTTCTTAGCCTTAAAAATCTTTGCCTAGACCAACCAATGTCCTGAAGCATTTCCCCTATAGTATTATAGTTTGGGGTCTTATGTTTAAGTGTATAATCCATTTTGAGTTGACTTTTGTGTATGGTGTGAGATACGGAACTAGTTTCATTCTTCTGCATATGGATATCTAATTTTTCCAGCACCATTTATTGAAGAGAGTCTTATCTCCAGTGTATGTTCTTGGTGCCTTTGTCAAAAGTCAGTTGGCTGTAAATACATCATTTATTTCTGGGTTCTCTATTCTGTTCCACTGGTCTATGTGTCTGTTTTTATGCCAGTACTATGCTGATTTTGTTATTATAGTGTTGTATTATAGTATTAATATATTTTGAAGTTAGGTAGTGTAATACTTCAAGCTTTGCTCATTTTGCTTAGTATTGCTTTGGCTATTCAAGGTCTTTTGTGGTTCCATATGAATTTTAGGATTGATTTTTCTATTTCTGTGAAGATTATCATTGGTATTTTTATAAGGATTACACTGAATCAATAGATCACTTTGGGTATTGTGGTCATTTTAACAGTATTATTTCTTCCAACCCATGAGTTGGGCTGTCTTTCTACTTTTTGTGTCCTCTTCAGTTTCTTTCATCAGTGTTTTGTGGTTTTCATTGTAGAGGTCTTTCACCTTCTTGAGTAAATGTATTCCTAGATATTTTATTGTTTTTTTGGTAGCTATTATAAATAGGATTGCTTTCTTGATTTCTTTTTCAACTAGTTTGTTATTGGTGTATAGAAATGCTACTGATTTTTATATGTTGATTTTGTATCCATCAACTTTACTGAATTTATCATTTCCAAGAGGTTTTTTTTTTTTTTGAGACAGAGTCTCACTCTGTTGCCTGGGCTAGAGTGCCGTGGCATCATTCTAGCTCACAGCAACCTCAAACTCCTGGGCTCAAGCAATCCTTCTGCCTCAGCCTCCCGAGTAGCTGGGACTACAGGCATGCGCCACCATGCCCAGCTAATTTTTTCTATATATTTTTAGTTGTCTGATTAATTTCTCTTTATTTTTAGTAGAGACAGGGTCTCGATCTTGCTCAGGCTGGTTTCGAACTCCTGAGCTCAAAGGATCCGCCCGCCTCGGCCTCCCAGAGTGCAAGGATTACAGGCGTGAGCCACCGTGCCCGGCCCTCCAAGAGTTTTTTGATGCAGTCTTTAGATTTTTCTATATATAAGATCATGTTGTTTGCAAGCAGGGACCATTTGACTTCCTCTTTTACAATTTGGATGCCCTTTATTTCTTTCTCTTGCCTAATTTCTCTGGCTAGGACTTCCATTAATGTGTTAAATAAGAGTGGTGAAAGTGGGTATCCTTTTCTGTTCCAGATTTTGGAGGAAAGGCTTTCTGCTTTTCCCCATTCAGTATGATGTTATCTGTGGGTTTGTCATATACTTATTGTGTTGAGGTGTGTTCCTTCTTTGCCTAATTGAGAGTTTATATCATGAAGTGATGTTGAATTTTATCAGATACTTTTTCTGGATGTATTGCTGTGATCATATGGTTTTTGTCCTTCATTCTGTTGATGTGATATATCACATTTATTAATTTACATATGTTGTGCTATCTATCCTTGCATCCCTGGGATAAATCTCAGATGATCATGATGTATACATCTTTTTGATGTGTTGTTGGATTCCTTTTGCTAGTATTAATATTTTACTGAGGACTTTAGCATCTATGTTTACCAGGGATATTGGCCTGTAATTTTCTCTTTTCATTGTATCCATGTCTGGTTTTGGTATCAGGGAAATGCTGGCCTGGTAGAATAAATTAGGAAGAATTCCCTCCACTTCAATTTTTTGGAATAGTTTGAGAAGAATTGGTGTTAGTTCTTCCTTATGAGTTTGGTAGATTTCAGCAGTAAGGCTGTCCTGTCCTGGGCTTTTCTTTGTTGGGAGATTTGTTATTACTGATTTCATCATTTAGCAACTTTATGATGTTAAGCAAATTACTACTCTTGGGCTTTTTTTTTCTTATCTATAAATTGAGGATGGTAATAATATTTATCTTACAGAGGTATTATATGTAAAGCCTGACATATAGTTAAGTATTGAACAAATATACATATTATTATTTTTAGTGATATATTTTAATAAATTTAATCTGAGAACAGTGTATTGTATCCTAGGCCTAAGACAGACCATTAGTTGAGAAATGATAAATAGTATTAAATAGTAACAGGTAAATAGAAAGGAAGGGACAGATACTAGTAATATTTTAGATGAATAATATTAATATTTTAAATTTATATAGCTTAAAGAATCTTTATGTGGTTCTTTATGCTGTTTCATAGTATTCATGTATTCATTTTATTGTGTCAGTGGTTAACAGCTGACAATTGAATGTAATGTTGTAACTTACAGAGCACTTTGACATATTATGCTGAATTTGATTCTCAGAACCATTCAGAGATATTATTTCCATTCTGTTAAGCCCCAGAAAGGTTAAACAATTCATTGAAGATCATACAAGTTAATAAAAGAACCAATTTAAAACTTGAATCTCCATACACCTATTTTAGTGGTTTCTCCATTATATCATATTATATGACAAGAACTAATGTAGTATATCAAGAAACAAAAGAGAAACTATTATTAGTACTTTGAAAGAGTTACTATCTTTTCTTAAGTATCTGCCTTAATATTGAGAAATAATGAAGACACAGAAGGGAACAAACTAATTCATAGTCTGCTACTTATGTAATTAATATATAAACCCAGTGAGATTTCAATATAATCTCTCTTTGTTAGATCAAAATATTCAGTGGCTATAATTTGCCATTGAAAATATCTTTAGCAGAAATGAAAATAAACTCCTGCTTTCCTGCATTAAACTGTATTAGGCTTTAAGTATATTCTGGGTGATTATAAAATATTTTACAATTGAGCTATTTCTTAAATGTTTTTTAATAGTATTGATCATGAAACTTTTTGAAATTTACCATTAGGCCAATGGTGGCAGAGTCTACATAGAACTATGATTCGTGGTGCTCTGGGAAAAACCTTTCGACTTGTTGGCTATACTATTCAGTACGGCTGTATAGCTCATTGTGCTTTTGAATATGTTGGTGGTGTTGTCATGGTAAGTTTTTATATTCAAGAATATTCATTTTAAATATATACTGTTTTTTTCAAATTAAAGGAAAATATTTTTCCCTTTACTATAGTTAAAGCTATTAATTTAATGAATAAAATATGAAAGTTAAAACATAAAACTTTCTAAATATTGTTTCAGTTGGCACTGATATAAAGTATAAGAACTATTACTTTAAATATATCTTGTATTGTTTCTAACAAAGGCACGAAAGGTCCTCTTAATGGTCTAATAATAATAGCTGTTACTGTTTTTTGAATGCTGTTTACTGTTTTCTAGGATACATTTGATGTTTTATACTTATTAACTCATTTAATCTTTTACACCTCTGTGAGATACTTATTAGACATACATTATACATATGAAGAAACAGACTCAGAAATCTCAAGTATTTTGTTCAAGGTCCCACAGTTAGTAAGTAGCAGACTTGGAATTTCAACACAGATTTGTCCAATTTTCGAAACTCTTACTTGTAACCACCATGTATTTAACTGTAATTAGAACAAATGCTTATTCTGCCTAATGTCAATATTAAAATGTTAAAGCTGCCCCCAATCCCCAGCCAGTGTTTTTTCTTAATATGGCATCATGAATCAACCAACCTTGGCTGTTCAAACCTTTTGCCATGTAAATCAAATAATAAATTGACTGGACAGTCAATGGTTCTTTTGTTGTTGTTATTACTATTTTTTTTACTAGGTTTACACTAAGAGATTGACAGTCATACAACCTGAAGTTGAGCTGTAGTAAATAAATATACTTAACTGAAATGAAACTCCCCTCTTTGATTTTTGAAAGTTACATTGATACTTCTAGCGGTAGAAAACATAAACTTTCATTGTATTCTATGTTATTTCTGCCTGAGTAGGAAGTTTCGAGTAAAAAGTTTTATTTACAAATGAGTAGAGTAAACGGAGACTGTTGTATTTAGATTTTTAAAGTGGCAGTGCTTATTTATTCCAGCTTTGAGGTGCAGGTTTGAGTATCCCTTATCCAAAATGCTGGGGACTAGAAGTGTTTCCGATTTCAGATTTTTTTCAGATTTTAGAATATTTGGATATATAATGAGATATCTTGGAGATGTGACCCAAGTTTAAACATGAAGTTCACTTATGTTTCATATGTGTGTACATACATATATATATATATACCTTATCCACAAAGCCTGAACGTAATTTGATACAATATTTTTAATAATTTTTTGCATAAAACCAAGTTTTGGCTGCATTGACTGCACAGGAGGTCAGGTTTGGAATTTTCGACTTGTGGCATTGCGTTGGTCCTCAAAAAGTTTCAGATTTTGGAGCACTTTGGATTTCATATTTTTGGATTAGGCATGCTTAGCTTGTATTTTTCATTATTGTTTGAAGACATACAAATATGAAAGTCTTTAAAGTCCATCTCATTATGCTAGTAGAAAATGTAAATTACAGCCCCATCAAATGAGAAAGCTATTCTCTTGGAAAAGTAATAAAGGGCATCAACTCATTGAGAATAGTATACTACCCCTTAATAAATTATCATCATGGTCACTGGATGATATTTAACAATAATAAGAAAATGAATCATTCATTCATTCAATAAATATGTATTGGTTATCAATTTTATGCCAAGCACTGTTCTTGGTCTTGGTTATATAGCTGGAAACATGAGAGACAAGGTCCTAGTCCTCATAGAGCTTACATTTTAAAGGTGGGCAAAATTGGAAACGTAGATAATGTTATTTCATCTATGTATTATAATGTAATATCAATAAATGATTTATAATAATATTTGTGTTTCCAGACTAGGTGGCTTCTCTATAGTTGAACTTATCTGGAAACTACTAAATTATTATGAATCATCCCCAAGCTCAAAGAACGTTTGCTTGATTTTTTTTCCCCCTTTAAACCTGCTCAGATGATTTATATTAAATTTAAAGAGGTTTTAACTCAAATTACAAAATTACCTCTCTTTTCAGTGTTCTGGACCATCAATGGAGCCTACAATTAAAAATTCAGATATTGTCTTTGCAGAAAATCTTAGTCGACATTTTTATAGTATCCAAAGGTAAATTTCTATCATGAATATATTAAACATAGTGAAAACACCCACATATTGTATCTTCTCTGTAGTTTCTTAACTTTATCTTTAAAAACATGTATAAGTAATCAAATTAATGAACAGCTAGATAAAATTTTGAGTCAAATATCTTCTCTCAGTTTTAGAAAGTTTAATAGTTTTTCTAAACACGTACAGTTTCATGGGTCATTGTATTGCTTATATCATTGTCAAAAATGGTTATCAGTCCCTCTTATACTTGTAAGTCTACTTTTTTATTGAATCCTAGAATGTTTTTAGTTAAGAATTAGGAAGTTAGGGACTGCATTACATATGCCAAATAAGTGTTTTGGTTTTTAAATTTTTTAAAATAATTCTATAATTCTGTTGGTGGTTGTTTATTCTCTCTACATAGCCTGTGATAACCATTTGATGATTTTCAGATCACAGCATTGTATGTAGCTGAGAATTTTATCTAGTGTGATTCTCCTGATTAATTATATTAAGTTGAATAACTCCTTGGCAAATGTTGTCATTAAACCTTTTTAAATCCTATTCCAAATTGGGTTCCAATCCTTGTGATACTCTATTCTAATTAATTATATTAGTATAATTCCTTCCAATTGAATGTCAAGTATTAGTAATTTAATATATTTTCTAAAGAGCTCTGCTCAGATTTCCTAAAATTTTAAGTCCATTTATTTTTTATAATTCTGGAAAACATAAATCTGTGCCAGCTTTCGTCTCAGTAAACTACAAATTTGACTCCCTCACTCTGGTATTTAGCTTACAGCATAGTAAGTAGGTTTAGGGTTGGCACTCTCCTCTTTCGCTGTTCACTTTGCTATAGCGTGTTTCACGTTATTGAAAAATCATCAAGATTTCTAAACAGGCAAAAATAAAAGCCTGGATATTTGCTAAAGCCTGTGAATCTCTCTTCAGTCAACTGCACAGAACACTCAGACTTGAGGCAATCTCATTTTTACTAGTACTTATTCTTTCAACAAATAGTTAATGAGCACCTAATTTATAAGATATGGTGTACATTATAATGTTAAAATTAATGAGATATTGACACTTTTCAAAAGCTTACTGTCTAGTAGAATAAGAATATTTATAACTGTAAATGAGAAAGGAAAATTTTAATAAAGTTCCTTTTAGAACTCTATTTGAAAGAATTGTGAGTCCAAGGCATAAGTATTTTGATCTAAGTTCTATGCATATATATGGTTAGACCACCAGAAATATAGTCAACATTAACATTGCCTTCTGTAAAAACAGCATGACTGAATTATGATTTCTGTGTTGCCATTCAAGTGCAGAATTTGTTTTAAGGGTCATACTGATTATTTGATCAAAAACTTAAAGTGCATGAAACACCCATGGAGAGTTTCTTTTTCCAAAACTACCCAAAATCAACTTTGATAGAGTGTTGCAATCTTTGCAAACTTGTTCATCTAAACAGTTCCACTGGCCTGGTTCTAGTTGGTTAGAAAGAGAATAGTTTATCCTATTTTCAAAAGAATGCATATTATATTGCCTCCAAATTATAGAATTTAATGATTTGATACCTTTCAGCTTGTACCAAGAACAGCCTCAAGAAATGATCATTGTTAAAACTGCAACTCCAAGTACTATAAAAAGAATAATAATAAATAAGAAATGATTGTGAATACTATTTCTGCATTGTCCTGATAAAGACGGTATCTTTTATTCCCTTATAATAAGAATCCATTTTATGAATTCCTCTTTAGTTGTTAGGGACAATTTTGTCTTACCTCCCAAACTAAAATTTATTTTATGAATTAATGATTGCCATATAACTAATCTTAATTTTTTTTTACTTGACTAACAAAAAATTTAGAACTCATTTTAATATTTGTATATAGCAGTCATTAGGTTTCTGATTTAACCATCATCTTCTTTTTATTTTTTTGGCTTTTGATATTTTGACATATACATCTTTTATTATAAATAACATTAAATTATTTCTGGAAGTAGGTACAACTAATAAGCATATATGTTAAATCCTTTTAAATATGTGTTAGGCAACAGAATTCACATATTGCTAATTTTATGCAGAAAGAGCATTGTGTTCTGTTGGTTGAGGTCATTAGTCCTACGTTCTTTGTCTCTTTCCACTTCGTAAGATCTTTCATATTGTTTATTATTATATAGATTGTCATTTCTTCCATGAATCACACCTTCCATATGTAATCAGGCCCATATTGGTTTTATATGTTTGATACCTTATTTTTAGAGTATATGTACGGGTAGCTTTTAGCATTTTATTTACATGGTTATGTCTTTTGATTTTTTTCTCAAATATATGTCCTTTTGACTATACTATAAATTATATGGGTTATATAATTTATATGCTGTTACTTCTCAATTCTTTGTGCTCTAAGGAAACATAGATGATGTTTCTACCTTTTTAATGTGCTCTAGAGTCAATCAGTGCTAGTGGCTGGGAAGTAAAATTTATTTAGTAAATTAACTAAATAGTATTTATATGGAATTGTCTTTCCATAGTTTTGGTTCTAAAAATTTGGACAAAGAAGTAACACATAGTGGATATAGTGTAAAAAGATAATTCTTGTGGAATTCTCAGAAAGTTTATAATTTTCTAAAATTATCAGAAGTTTTAGTTAGCTTTTCCATCACTCTTATTGTTGGATTCTAACCCATAAAAGTCAGTCACAAAGGTTCTCAAAGCTAGTACATATATGGGAGGATCGTATATTAGAGGATAAAGGGTGTGGCTTTGTTTCAGTTGCCTTGTAAAAGAATTAAAACAATGCCATGCCTGTGTTCATGCTTAATAAATAATACAGACATTTCTTTCACTTTTTCCCCCCTCAGAGGTGACATTGTGATTGCAAAAAGCCCAAGTGATCCAAAATCAAATATTTGTAAAAGAGTAATTGGTTTGGAAGGAGACAAAATCCTCACCACTAGTTCATCAGATTTCTTTAAAAGCCATAGTTATGTAAGTAACATTTCAATTATGTTATTCGTTGGTATCATAGTTGATTGACATTAACTGAATACATTGACAGAAGAAAATAAATTTTATTTGTATTTTGAATGTAAGAAAAAGTGCTGCAGCTAGTGGAATTTAAGTATGTTTATGTCAAGAACAATTTGGCCATTATATTTCATATATTTTAGTTCCTTTTAAAACTCCCTATAAACATCTCAATAATAATTATTACAGGCAAGATTCATGAATGGATGCTGAAATTATTGGACAGAGTTTGAGAAGAAATAGGATATTTGCATAGTCTCAGAGTACCTCTTTCAGGATATTTATTACAAAGGGAACAACCTTAGGGAAGAAACCTATCAGGCACCACCTTTCCCAAGTGATCAAGATTAACTTCACCAATAATAAGACATTATCAACGTAGTGTAGCCCTGAATTGAACTACCAAGAAGGGAGCATCACTTTTGTGGCATTGCAAAAAAATGAAAAAAAAAAAAAAAGCATAAAACTTCAGTTTAATCATGGGAAAACATAAGACAAACCCGAATTGAGATTCATTCTACAATATAACCGAGCAATGCTCTTCAAAAATGTCATGGACATGAATAACATGGACAAACTGAGGAATTGTCATGGATGGGAAGAGACAAAGGAAACATGATAACTACATGAAATCTGGGACCGTGCCTTAGAAAGTTTTTCCACAGATTAGTTAGTGGAAAATCTGGCAAAATCAAAGAAAGTCTACACTTTAGTTTTTAAAACCCTTTTTAAAATTTTAGAATAGAAATTATATATAATCAGCTTACCTATAGAAAAAGAATGCAAGAGCAGCAGAATGGAAGAGTGGAGATGTAATGTGATAGTTCCTTTCACCAATCACATGGTTGCTATGACAGGGCTTATGGGGGAGGGGATGGCCTTTTGTTTACTCAGCATATACGCTTCTTACTGTAATAATTACAGCTTAATTTTCTACTTCAAATTTTCTGTCACTATCAAATTAATACAGCTATTATGTCTGATAACTTTACCTCTATATTCATACCCAATGTAAATACAAAATTGAAGAGTTACACTGTCTTTGTCATTGTAAATTTATTTTGAACTATAATAGCCTGTGATTGCCCTATAAGTAAGTTTGATCAATAGCCTATTAAGGCTGGGCACGGTTGCTATCACCTGTAATCCCAGCACACTGGGAGGCTGAGTTGGGAGGACTGCTTGAGCCTAGGAGCTTGAGACCAGCTTGGGCAATATCTCTACAAAAAGATTAGCCGGGCATGGTGGTGCGTGCCTATAGTCCCAGCTACTCAGGAGACTGAGGTGGGAGGATTGCTTGAGCCCAGGAGTTTGAGGTTGCAGCAAGCTATGATGACACCACTGTATTCTAGCCTGTGTAACAGAGCAAGACCCTGTCTCCAAACAGCTAAAAAAAATAGACTATTAAGTAATCTATTATTTATTTACCATCCATAATAGAATATGGTTCAGCTGTGCAAGCGTTTTTGACATTTATTACTACAATGCTAAACACACAGTAATTGTTAGCTGATGGTGATAATAATGTTAAAGATGATAGTGTGGTATTAGATAACCTATATTTCTACTATGGCTTTCATCATGAACATTGTATCATTTGCTTCTTAAAAAATGTTAGATTTTGTCATATAGTTTCACCTTCATATAACTATAACCATTTCATGAGATATTCTAGTCATTTCT
Organism: Propithecus coquereli; assembly: GCF_000956105.1. Classification (NCBI taxonomy): domain Eukaryota; kingdom Metazoa; phylum Chordata; class Mammalia; order Primates; family Indriidae; genus Propithecus; species Propithecus coquereli. The sequence goes on from NW_012148619.1 coordinate 5,536,749, forward strand.
AAGTTGCTTTAACAACAATTATATACTAGAGACCTGAAAGAGTTTTGTTAACAGACAGAACAACAGAATAAATAACATCCTCTATCTACTCAAATACCATATTGTTATTGTTATTTTCATTTTAAGAGTTATTGAAGGAGGAATATCAGGAAAAAAGGATTTAGATAAAGTCTCTGCTGAATAATCAGAGAAGATAACCAGAGGACTGTGAGATGTACATTTTTTTGAATATTCTATTTAAGGAAAATATTGAGGATTTTTTTGTTTTTAATTGACACAAAATAATTGTACATATTTATGGGATAGAGTGTGATACTTTGATACATGTGTACATTGTATAAAAATCAAATGAGAGTGTTTAGCATATTTATCACCTTATACATTTATCATTTCTTTGTGGTGAGAACATTTAAAAATCCTCTCTTCTAGCTATTTTGAAATATATAGTAATATTGTTAACCATAGTCACCCTACTGTGCAATGGAACACCAGAATTTATTCCTTCTGTCATTGAGTTTTTATATGTTTTATGAATGGACAAATTAGAGGACACTGCCATTTTGTTCCAGGTATATTCCATTCACTTTGGTTTGGCATATTTATAAGTGTACAATAAATACATAATTATAATATTCTTGGCCAACAATTACATACTTACTCGGTACTGTTGAAACTCTTTACAAGGGTTATCTTATTTAATTATCACAACAGCAACCCAATGAAATAGGTAACAGTAGTATTTGATAGGAAAACTAAACAGGAGGCTAAATAAATTGCCCAATTTCAAACTGAGAGGAAGAGTTGGGATTCAAACACAAGTAGCGTGGCTTCAGAATCTGTACTCCTTCCTGTGCCACTACTTATCCCAGAATACTATCTACTTATTTAATTATTATTTCTATTCCCATTTCATCAAATTGTACTTCCCTTAAAATGTATTTGTCTTTGTTATTTTATAAAAGAAAGGGAACTATTTCTGCGCAGGGGCGATATTCATTCTGAAAGAGAAGCCAGTGTTTTTCAGGGCTTGGTTATTCAAGCCCTAAGAATTGTATAGCTATTACAGAACCACTTTAGCAAATGTGTTCCATTAATCAAGGTGATTTATAACAAAAATTCATCCAAGTTTGGAGTACTCTGAAAAGATATCCAAACTGTTTGCAAGGTCTGCCCCTTTACAGTGTTCCCTTTTTCAGCCATCTCAGAAGCACACTGTGCTGTATTATTTTATTAAATGGAGTTCTTCTCCTTACCTATGCATCCTCTTAGAAAAATCATTGTTTATAAGATGAAGACATTACTATTCAGATCTTAATTGAGCGGCAGAGTAAAGATGATCAATATTAAGTATGTTTTGAATTACAGGGAAAAAATATTCTTGTACATAGGTGCGTCAGAAAGCAAAACACCAAAATTGTCACTTGGAACCTAGACTATAGAGTTTAGCATATGAAAGAAATGGCATTGTTTTTAGGTTGGCAAAAAAGAACGTAAACATTGGTTAAGTGATGTGGAATCATTTTATTCATTTTAGAATTCTTTCCTCCCACCTCTATTCCAGAGTTCTAAAAGTCCACGGGGCAAGCAACACTTATGAACCAGATTTATTTTTTACATTAAGTATGTGGAAACTAAGCAGTTCCTATTAAGTTGCTATTGCAGAGGGTTTTGCTTATTTTGAGGCCAATATTTTCCTGGGATTATGAGCTGAGTATTGGCTACTGTAAGGATATAAGCTTAATTTGTGACTCTCAAAAGAAACAAATTGTAATCAGCTGAACCATCTTGAACACCTTGCCTTGCTAAATATACTATAGGAATTCCTCAGTTTACTGTTCGAAGCCACTACTTTACCAAAAATAATTTAGTTATAAGTAGGAGTATTTAGTAAATAGAAAATAAATAACATGAATTGGCGTTCTTCTGTTGGTTTGCACAGTAGGCAATATGCAAAGTAAAACCCTATTTAATTAAGTCTCCATTTCCCTAGGGAATACAGGGAGGGCCAGAGCTCAGGAAATACAGTAAAATTTTGTTATAAAGCCAATGAAGAGAAGAAGAAAAACACTTTGTAATCTTTATTAGGATAATATTGTGTGATAGTCCAAGACTGATTTTAATCCATAGTATAACTATGGTATAGGTAGACATTTTGAAATATAGTAAATTCTTATCAGGAAACATGCTATAAAACCTCCCATCTAAACAAACTTCCTTAACACTACATCCTCCTATAGGAAAGAGTTGTGTATACTTACTCCATTCTGAGGTTGTTATTCTCTTGCTCATTCCAGTTAGGCTTTTGGTCCCTACCGCTTCATTGAAACAGTTCTTGTCAAAGTCCCCAACTCCTCTGTTGTCTCTCCAGTGGTCAACTGTCTGTCTTTGCCCTACTTGACCAATTGTTAGTATTTGAAATAGTTGTTTTTCAAACCTGGTTTCACTTAGTTTGGGGGATACCATTCTCTCTAGGTTATCACTGTGGAGTACTGAACTTGGTCTAAATTAAGGCTTCTAAAGGAATGGGGAAATTATGGTATGTTGGACCTAACTTGGTCTTATTTTGGGGGAAGGTTTGGTGCCCCAGAAAAGCTATGATGGTCTTCGTTACAATGAAGGATAAGTCGCCCTTGCAACATTCAGTCCTACTAATTAGGTTATGTGGTAATAAGAGTTCTCTACATTTAAGTAAAAATACATGTGGTTTTTGGATATATTTAACTACTATATAAGTATTTTTGTTCTTTTGATCCTTTTATTGGTTGACAAATTAATGATGAGTAAAGTTGTTACCTGTGGTTTATACACATCTTTTTTAAGTGAAAACTTCTGCTTTTCAGTGGTTGTTCATTGTAAAACGAAGAATCATTTTTGGAATCTTTCAAACAATTAAAACTTTACTTATTGAGTTTTAGTTTCTTAACTGTAACAGCTACCCTTTAATGAAAATAGACATATTAATAGAATATGATTATGGAGATTCCAGTATATTCCTGTGGTTAAAGTATAGCAATCTTTCACTATTGTTAAAGGAAGCAGATCTGTACTAATTAGAAAAATTATGTTTTACTTTTCTTCTAGCACTGCCAAAAACATCAAGTTATATAAAGGTTTTTGGATGCCCTTGATAACACAGATTCCAGTATTGTACACAAAAGGTGAAATGCTGTTCACCAAATGATAGTCTATAATCACGGCACAATGATGGTAGCTGAATAAGGAACGTAGTATTTCTTACATTTTTCTTTGTGAATTATAGAATATATTAATAACAACATCATTATTGTTGTTGGCAGAAATGTAAGAAATGGAGACAATTTTATACTTCAGAAAGAACTGATTAAATGTTTTCAGGATACACTGCTGGTGTAGTGTTTTTATTAATAAAAACTTGGAAAGGCAACAATATGGCAGTAATAAAGCTGTTTTACAGTATATTAGAAAATATTTAAATAAAACTGACACCTGGGAAACAATATCCCTAATTAGCATTATAAAATGGTCATGTTATATAGTTAACACTAATAGTCCTTTAATGTGTACTGTGTATTTAGGTTATAGTTCAAATCCCTGAATATCCTAATGCTGTTTTTCTGTTTGTTTAAATGTCATTTACCTTAGCAAAAAGTCACAACCATCTGGTCTTCTATTACCACTTGTATTATAAACAGAAAAAAGTACTTCTCTGTAGGGAGAGGAATCATCAGATTGAAAGGCTTGTGTATTATAAGCTGCTGATATACTAAATCCTTATGTCATTTAAATAGAAGAACTACCTAATAATGTCACTTATTACAACTAGGATATCTAAACAAGGGACTTGTTTTTTGCAGACTATAGTGATAAAAACCTGTGCTACACATCCATTTCTCAGCAACGGCTCCCAGGATAATCAATCATGGCATACTGCTAATGCCTTGATTGCAGCTGATGTGGAGGAAATATGTTTACTCTTTTGCTAAAGTGAAGTTCACTGCGGAGATGACGTGACTTTTTCATCCTATAGCTAACACAATTCTGAAGATAAATTTGACTTAGTATTTACAAGTCTGAGGTGTTTTTGTTCACTAAAGAATCATCTTTGAGGCCCCTCAGCTTAAGCATTTTCTGATGCGTTATGTGAACATTTTCAGAATAATTTATGCTTAGTTTAACAATAATACGTAGTTTATAAGAATTTTATTTTGTAGCAATATATTTTATTTTTATATTTGAAAAGATTCCTATATGAAGATCACTATTTCTCCTGAAAGAGAAGCAGGTTGTCCTGAAATTTATTCATGTTGCTCATGAATTATTCACAATAATAATATTTTAATCACCTAATAATATTTTAATCACTCTAAGTTAGAAAGTCAGGGCCATTGGTGCAAATCTAGAGGCAGTATGCAATTCAGTGAAATATAAATATTATATGTATTTTTATCTTCAAGTTATTTGGACCGCTATACTTTAAAACTGCCTAAAAGTAATTTAGAGAAATTAAGAAAGATTAAAATTGTTAACACTCTTGTTCAATGTAAGCCTCTGAACCAAACTCCGAACTCTTTTGGTAGTAAAGAGAATATATCAATATTTCAAGTGTCACATGGCTTCCTAATCTGATAACAATCATCTAAGTCTGTTGGAAAAGCTGCCATTGATTAGGTGGAATATGTTCAGGTGTCTTTTGGAATAAGCAGCTAAATGAAGTTCTTATGTTGTACTTTGTATAATTAAAATTTGACAAGTTTCTGTGAACAGCTTAATATTAGTCTATAAAAATATTCTCACTCTACCTAAAATAAGAGTGGAAAAGAGGAGTAAAATATATAAAAGCAGATAAGCATGTTATAAAATGAGGTATTAATTAGCAAGAAATTATTGTTATTACAAGTTATTACACTGCCAATCTAGATGTGAGAGTGTTTTCCTCCTGGGTTAGAATTTTCATAGCTACTTTGAGAAAATGTACAAATCACTTAGTATGGCACAGCTAGTGCTTCCATCTCCACAAAACACACGTGCAGAGCCAACAGGGAAAGGAGACTAAGCAGTATTTTTAAGAAGGTACTTACAACAATAGGTGAATAATTTAAAATTCTCAGATGCAATTTAAGATTCTCATCTATTCCCTGTACATTATTTATGAATCTCTAAATCAGGAAGGATTTGAGAAACCTGTCATCTGAAGAGACCTGACTTCTCTATGTAAGGAAAGTCAAAGTAGGTCTAGGGACATGGACTGATACGGACTTCTGACCCCAAACCAATCCCAGCATTCATGCATCTTCCTTATGAGGCTACCTCAGTGGCAGCCAGACCACTGGACTTGGGAGGAAGGACAGAAGGGTAGGATGGGAAAGAAGACTTAAATGGCTTTCAGGAGGCTATCTTGGTAGGCACGACTTGCCAGACATTCATCCCTCAAATTTCCTTTTTAAATTTATGCATGCATTCCTTAATTCCACAAACATTTATTGAGGATCAACACCATCATATTAGGGTGGATCAAGTCTTTGCCCCCAGCAATGCCAATAGAACTTTCTGAAATAATGAAAATGAAGGAAAGGAGGGAGGGGGCCAGAGGAGGGGAAGGGGGAGGGAAGGAAGAAGGAACCGGAGGCAGGGAGACCAGTTAATAAATAATAACATTGAGAATGGAAAGAAGTATAAAGATTGCAGAAAGATTAACGAAGTATCTAGACAAGATTGGATGCTGGAAGAAAGAGAATTGCAGGGCTTAAAAATGACACCCAAGTTTTTAGCTTTTGTAATAGGAGTAGGTGGTACAATAAAATAGGGGTAAGGTGAAAACGTTAGTTTGGGAAATGAACAGAAAATATATTTAATTTTGGACAAGTGTAGCTATCTACTAGTATCATTACTAATATCAACTGTATTTTAAATTAATACCATAGCAATTAAATTATTATAGCAAGTGGCAAAAAAAAAAAAAAAATGCCAAAAAACACTGCTTTCCCAAAACGACATCTGGTTGCTTTGCTATTCCTCCTTGATGTCCACACAGTATGTTTTCATGATCTCTTAGTCAAAACAATGTTTTGATGCTCTCAGATCTAGATCAATCTTACTTTTTAAAAGATCTTCAGCTACTCTCTTTGTATCAGGCATCATCATAAAGAAAAGTCACCTGTCATCCACCTGCTTAATTTGCAATTTTATATTCACAATGCTAGATTTTATTCTAAATAATTTTCAGGGTTTGGAACATTAGATTTGTGTTTTGATGAATAAAACACAAGTAGGAGAAGTGTCCGTCAAAGAAAAACATGCAACAGTGCCTTTTTTTGAAAAAAAATGCGTTAGTAACGTCAAGTACAAAAAGACCTACCTATTTAATAATTTCTTTTTTTGAGGTATGGGCTCTTTCTGCTGGTGACCTTCTATTTCTAATACCATTTCAGATATAAATCTGTTTTCTAGCCTATTTCTTTATGAAGCAGTTATGCATAGGGGCAATTAGAAATTGAAAAGAGCTATAGAGATTCAGCTGTAGCAATAAATCCATATAGGAATGTGTTTGGACTTTGGTAAGAATTATGTGAGGTGGCAGGAATAAAACTATATGGTGGAGACATATCAGTACATATTGTATACAGTATGGATCTAATTTACCAACTATTTAGAACTGTTTTTCTGAAAGCATGAGAAAACTCATTATTTTAATACTTACAGCTTTATTCTACTATATTTTGAAATACCTTATGTTGCGTTAAGTTCAGCTCATCTTCTGGAATGTTAGAACAAGGGTGTAGATCAGGCTGTATTAAAGTGAAAATGCAGAGATATTCTTAGAATGAGGATATAAAATGTTTCTTTTAAAAACTAAAACCAAAAAGAACAAAAAGAAGTTGAAAGTAAAAGACTGGGACATTAGTATTGAGTGGCTTGGATAGAATGGCCTATGTACTGTATTAATTCCCAACCCTCTTCCCCTTCCTCTGCCTTCTGACTAGTTTGTAAATGGTTCTGAAGAAGTGGATGCTTCATAAGGAAGGGCCTAAGCATTTGATATCTAATAAACATTGCTTGATGAAGATGCCTGTTGAAAGAATAAAAATGTTAGTGTTTACTATTAACGTAGCATGATTTGATCTTGAAAATCAAATTAAATCAGCTACCATATTTAATATGGCACTTATTCACAATTAATGTACATTTTTAATTATATTGGATTCAATTCAAAGACTTGGGTATCACCAGATAACTGAATACAGTGTAAAAGAAAATAACCAAAAACATAATCAAAGTAAAATTGCAAAGCACAGTTCATTTTGCAGAGAACTGGGTAGACTGCTTAGGAAATTAGGAACAAAGCAAGCCCAGCAGGCATCATTTATACTGGCAGCTGTGGCAACTGCTAGTAAGTGCTCTTACTGAGTGGTTACTTGGTGCCAAGAGCCTCGTGTTACTTCATTTGGTTCTCACAATATTTCTGTAAGGTATCTATTAGTCTTAGTTGTATAGATAAGGTTTAAATAACTTGTCCAGGGTGCTTAACTAGTAGGTTGCAGAGCTGCATTTGGAACTCAGGATTATGACTGTGTGGACTGTGTCTTTAACCACTATCCTAAACAACCCATCAGAGGTTATTATTCAGGATAGATGGAGGTATTGAGTGCTTAGGGAGAAGATGAAGGAGCTTAGCTTGTAATAGCTATGAGAATGAGCAAGTCAAGTCTTAGACTAAGCTTTAAACTTTCTCAGCAGGGAGATGCTCAATAATGAAAGAGAACATGGTAGTAAAAAAGCCTACTTGAGCCCCAGTGCTGTAGGTGTAGCTTACTGAAACTTTTGTTTAAATTTCTGTTGGTAATGACTGGTTATGAACCTAAAGTGGCACCATTTTTAAGTAGAGAAGGGCAACAACAATCCCCGGGAAATATGTGGAAAGGATAGTTATAAGGCAGAATTTAAATGGAGAGAAAAAGAAGCAGGACTGCATAGAAAATAGTACCCATTAAAATAATCAGTGTATTAACTATTCTGTGCCTGGTCCTTATAAATGTAATCCCTTTGTCATGCATCTAGCATTTTGAGAGCACGTCCATCATGACTCTAGATATTCTGCTGCCTTAATTAGCTCAAGTAGACAGCATGTGGGTAAGAAGTTAGAGCAAGGAGAATGTCAATAAAGACAGAATATTAGTGAAACTGTTTTTGAGTTTGCTTTCAGACATACCCATTACTGGTACTTGAGACACTCCCATTTTTTTAAATTAAAGATTAATAATGTTTTTTTCATCTTCGTATTCTAAAAAGCTCTTCTAATTTATTGTGTCTCAGGGGATTTAATTCTTCACTTTTTTACATGTATGTTTTTGTTTATAGCTCTGCTGATGTTTACAGGAAGCATAAATGCCAACAGTTATTTACTGATATTTCTAATTTTGCTGTTACCTGAATCAAACAAATACTGGGTTTTATAAAATCCTTTTAGAACAATATTAATAAATTATTTCACTTTCCAAATATTCTCTCTAGTAGTATGTGTGCATGGAATAATAAATTATTTCATTTTCTAAATATTCCCTCTGGTAGTATGTATGCATAGAGTCTTATTATGGCCGCATTTTGGTTATATAAGTCATAATTAAACAGAATACACATTAGCCACACAGAAGATAGTAATTTGACTTGATACTGCTCACTTGGAAGATGATAAAATAAAAAACAATTATATGGGTCTTAATTGTTGGACTAAAATGACATCTTATGAATGTATATTCATCATAGGGACTTTTTTCAAGGAAAAAGAAATTTTGCATCTTATATTTTATTGATTATTCCATTGGACATACAGCAAAATCTTTAAAATATATGTGCAGGATGAAATCTTGAGACTAAAGTGTCATTGATATATCATTCAATGATATATCATTGGGAATGATATATAATTCCCACATGCTTTTACCAAAAAGAAACAAAAAGACTTTATGTGATTGCTTTTGTAAAACATGTATGCTTTTATTTTTCTTATACATCACAGGAAAAGGAAAAAATAATCAAGTAAAAGAAAGGATTCTAAAAACTTTGCTCCTCTCCTTTTATGATTTTTGTTCATTGCTTTAATGACTATTGTTTCCTTTTCTTTTGTAGTCATTTTAGAAGAACCACTAAAGAAGCATGAGCAATAGGTAGGGCCAATGTACACCCTACCTTTGTTGGTTGTAAACTATAAAATATGTGGTAAATAAAGGCTTAGTTAAAAAATCAATCTGTTCTTAGGATTTTCTGTTTTTTGAAACTTTTGAAAGGTCATACTTAAAATATCTTACTTTTTAATCAGAACTTTTCCTAATTATAAAGTTTGATCCAAAATTTGTTCTTTGCTTCATCAAACAAATTAGAAATTCTTTGCTTAATCACGTAAATGAGTTTGATTACAGTTTACTAAATGTGTTATTTGATATGGTGGACTGTTTCATCAGATTTCACTGGAACCAAGAAAGGTAACACCTGTGAGTTGCCTCACAAAAACCTCTTTTGTTAAATGGACACCCGCAAGCCATGAGGCAATTACATTTGTTGCTTGTACTAAAAAGGAAGCACTTAACTAGAACTCAGTAAATATA
>NW_012148619.1:5550751-5558052 GCF_000956105.1 Propithecus coquereli
GAAATCTTCCAAAATCCAAAAGCTTTTGAGCACCTTCTTGATGCCACAAGTGGCAAATTCCACACCTGACCTTCATGTAACATGTTGCAGTCGAAACACAATCAAAACTTTGTTTCATATTGTATAAAATTACCTTCAGGCCAAGTGTATACAGTGTATATGAAACATAAATGAATTTTGTGTTTAGACTTGTGTCCCATCCCCAAGATATCTCATTATGTATGTGCAAAATTCTATAATCCAAAACACTTCAGGTCCCAAGCATTTCACATAAGGGATACTCAACCTGTAACTTATAGATATCTAGGTCATCAAAGGTGACTGTTTTGATTTTAAAAGATCCGTAGGAAACTAGAGGTTTTCCTGTTTATAGAGAAACTCTTGATTAAAAGTAACATCAGTGATCGTTTCCTTGATTTATGTACTTTACATGAAATGTTAAGTCTGGGAGATGTAGAGAGTATTCCTCTACTATAAGTGAATGCATGTCCATTAGCATGTATGGGATTCAGACAAGTAGGACTTAGCTTGTCACATATTTGAACCTATTTCTTATCCTCTACTAAATAACAGTACTTCACAGGTTATTTTAAGTATCAAATAAAAGGCTCCTGGTGATATGTTCTGGGTTTCTTTTACAAAATTCCTTTCTGTATATTTTAATTTTATTACCCCAAAGATAATACTTCATTTTATTTCACTAATTTGGAAGAAACTCGGGTCATCTCTATCACAAAAGTGACCTAGCTAATTACAATTGCTTCTTACAAATATTTAATTGCCAGCAAGTATTTGAGTTCCAATTTTGGTTTAGGTACTTTAAATAATTAAAATCACAAAAAAGGATATAGGTTTAATAAATATTTAATGTATAAAAACTAAAACTGTGTGGAATGTAAATATAAAAATAGGCTGGGAAAAATATTTGTAATAAATATATAAACCCTCTCTATATTATATGAGGAACAATTTGCAGGTAGATAAGAAAATTGAGATCCCAAAGGTTAATTAATATACACAAAAGTAGGTACGGACTATTCACGTAAGATGCAATACGATCAGAAAACATGCAGAGAATAATGTTCTACCTTGCCAATAATCAAATAAATGAAGAGAAAAATATCACCAAGGCACACTAAATTGGCTATTAAATTTACAAAAATTTAAAACATTCCAAACCTTATACCATCTGTCAGGATGTATTCCCAAAAAATAAAATAGTTAAATGTAGAAAATGAAACCACAAAAGCCTATGACTCAAAATTTAGAAGATATAAAAAGCAAAGATTGATAAGACAAATGACAAATTGGCAATATTTTCCATTTGTATCACAAAGGGATAATCTCCCTAATTTTTTTTTTTTTTTTTAAAGAGACAGAGTCTTGCTCTGTTTGCCCAGGCTGGTCTCAAACTCCTAACCTTCAAGCCATCCTCCTGCCTTGGCCTCCCAAAGTCCTGGGACCACGGGTGTGAGCCACCTACCACACCCTCCCTAATATTTAAAGAGCGCTTATGAAATGAGGAAAAAAAGAGATCAACCCAATAGACATGGCAAAAGATAGGCAAAAATGCATCACAGAAAAGGAATTATATATGGCTTTTGAACGTATGAAAAGAGATTCAGCCTCACTCATAATAAGACAAAGGCAAATGAAGACACTGATGTACCATTTTTCACCAGATTGGCAAAAATCTAGTAACAATGGTAATAAAAGTAATGAACACTCTGAAAAAAATGAATTAAAATCATGACATTGCTTTCTGTTGGCTTATTCTGTTCTACAATAGTAAAGACTTACAGAAGAGCCAAGCAGGTAAAAAGATGTTATATCTAGGGCCCTAAGCAATGCTGACTTTATATGGTAAGTGCTCTAAACAGAGAATTTGGTACGAGCAGACAAGTTTAGGGAAAGCTTCATGGAAAGTTAGAAACCATGGGTCCTGGTTTGTGGTCAGTGGGACAGGCAAAGATCTCCCTAGATTGTTGGTATGTTGTCTTATTAGCTTGTAGAATATTTTTCGTTTGCTTTTACTGGTGCCCCTAACTTCATGATTTCATTTATTTGTTATATATTACCTATCTTTAGAATTCAATTTCAATGAGAAACTCTGGATAAACATTAAGATATTCTTTACCTTACAGCTTTTGTCAAAATAATACTTCATAATATGTTAATTACAACTGGATTTTCCAAATTCATTACTTTGTTCTTCCTTCCTTTTATGACCTGAGATGTAATTTTTCTACTGTAGCAGTCTTAGCCTTACTGTACATATGTCAATTTTATTATATTGATAGGAAGTAACCTTGCTATTGTCCCTAGGACTTATTAAATATAATTACTTCCACTAATAAAAGAGTGATCTTATACTATCTGACATTCTATCAGTAAACTTATGTCCTTTTTCTGTAAATAGAGATTTAACATTTAAGTGTATCTAACTGGAGTTAACTTGAAGTTTTTTGGCAAGTATTTCTACATAAGACATTCCAGAATTGCATAATCTTATATAATAAAAAGTAAAATTGAAATTTTACATTTTTGTATAAATTTTTCAAAAAAGTAATCTGTGACATTTAAAAAATTACAGTCTCTGTTATTAAATACAAATAGGGATATTTTTCTTCATAGAAAATTCCCGAGCAAAAAGGATAGTGAAAATAAATTATTTCCCAATGGATCATTTTGCTCTGGTCAATAATTCAACTTTCTTGGGTAACAAAACTGTAAAATAAAAACTTTTAAAGAGTAATTTTTTAAGTTTATACTGAACAGATATTAGTGGGCAAAGATATCTCATTGTAGAATGCTTTTTTAGAAAGTAATGTGTTCTAAATATTTTTATGGTTGTCACTGAGTAAAAACTTAAAACTTATTTACCAGTTACTATATAGGACATATAGGAGATAGGGTCTTTTTACTTAGTAGAAGGTCACCATCATTAATTTTACAACTGATGATTTTATAATAGGTCCTTTTGGTTCTTCATGGTCATTATCAAAGTATAATGCATTGAAGATATGGCCTGTACAAAGGCAGAACAGGGATCTTAATTAGAATTCTGACAAGCCCACTCCAGTAAAATGATGAGATTATTTGTAATTGATGTCACAATCAATTACCATTTAGTTCATCATGAGCATTCTAATAGGTCTGGCCTTGGTATTGGCCCCAGGATGTTGCTGAGAGAGTGGCTGCCCTGCTTATGCTGTTACTGAGACATAAGGGCACATTTTCAGTCAGCATCCTAATGACCTCTTTTGAAGTCTATTAAATTAATGACCCTGTCACACTGTTTTGATCTCTTATAGCCTCAGTTTGGGGTTTGTATAACAAATTAATGTTTGTGAACCACATGACAAAAAAAGATAGGTCTTTTAAAAAGTTGAAACCTTTGATATTTAGTCAAAATTATTTTATTATGCAAGAAATAAAAGCAAAAATGCAAATCTTAGAATCTGTATTATTTGATAAAAGGGGTATTTACATTTACCTCTACCTCTAAATGACATGCTTTTAAATTATAGTACCCAAATTAGGTTTTATCTTTTTTAAAGGGGCTGCTTTTCTTCTCTAATTCTAGGTGCCAACGGGTCATGTTTGGTTAGAAGGTGATAATCTACAGAATTCTACAGATTCAAGGTACTATGGACCTATTCCATATGGACTAATAAGAGGACGAATCTTCTTTAAGGTACCATTTTATGCTTAAAATATAGGCTTTATTCTCTGAGCTTGAAAAAAAAAGTTTCTCTCAAAATGAACTTTGAAATTTTCAGGCTGTCAGTTCACTTCACTGTTGCACTGACTACATTTTATGAACATGGTGGCCTTTAATAGTTATATTCAAAACATTATTCCCCCTTCCTTCAACTCCCATAGGGATAATAATAAAGTTCAAACTATCTTAGCTATACCCTAAGAAACCTTTAATTTGAATTTCCAAAAATCAAATTCTCTTTTACAATTTCTACATGATATTCATACCCTGGGCATATTTTAATAAGTATGTGCAGAACAGCAGTCTGGGTTCAAACTACCTGAAATGCAGGGACACCCCAGTTAAGTACAGTGAGTCATGGCCTTACATGGTTACGGTGAATGCATGATTCTCAGGGAAGATTATTGTTTTCACTGGCTCCTCCTTTTTATCACAAGCAGTAAGGAGAAAAACAGAATACATAGGACTGTTGGATAATTTACAGGGTTCTTTACATTTAAACGGATGCCATATTCAAGTACTTAACACCTAAATACTTTTAAGTTGAAGGTATATAATTCACTCTTATTCGAGGGTAGTAAAACACAGACATTCATATATTCATACACTAACATATATAGTTTCTTATATAATATTTGAATGTTCCAAACTTTAGAGTTTAAACATATATATGCATAGAAGTTTATTTTCTAAAGTCTTATTTTGATGCAGATAATTTTATTCTTGACTGACAAGTAAGGACAAAGTGTTTTAATATGTGACAGAGAAAAGAGATGAATAGAAACAAGGAATATGATGATGATATAACATTATTTTCATTAATCGTCTACAACCACATTTTTATTTTACAGATTTGGCCTCTCAGTGATTTTGGATTTCTACGTGACAGCCCTAATGGCCACAGATTTTCTGATGATTAGCAAAAATGTATTTTTATGACTTGATTATTGTCTCCTGTTCAAGTGAAATTATTACTGCCACTGAAACCATGTACTTAACAATAAACTATTTGCTATTCATTTTTAGTTATTTTTAATTGTTAAATGTAAAAAATAAGCAACACACTGTGCAAGCTACATTAGTTCAAAATATTTGTGGTGGGGGGGACTTGGATAACTACTTCACTTTTGAATTTTTTAAGAGGTATAATGAAAATAATCTACTCTTCTAGAATATGCCTCACACTTCAGCTACAGTTACAAGTCAGAGTAGTAACTCTTTTTTATTTATAAATCTAATCTGACAATGCCAAGAATTAGACTTAAAAAACTGCTACGTTACATGCTTAGCCCACTCACTTGGAGTAAAAATGTTTCCGTGATCCCATAAAGCTGTGGTCCCCAACCCCCGGGCCACAGACCGGTAGCAGTCTGTGGCCTATTAGGAACCAGGCCACACAGTAGAAGGTGAGTGGCAGGCGAGCGAGTGAAGCTTCATCTGTATTTACAGCCACTCCCCATCACTCACATCACCACATAAGCTCCGCCTCCTGTCAGATCAGCAGGGGCATTAGATTCTCATAGGAGCACAAACCTTACTGTAAACTGCACATTTGAGGGATGTGGGTTGCAAGCTCCTTATGAGAATCTAATGGCTGACGATCTGAGGTGGAGCTGAGGCGGTGGTGCTAGTGCTGGGGAGCAGCTGCAAATGCAGATTATCATTAGCAGAGAGGTTTAGCTGCACAATAAATGTAATGCGCTTGAATCATCCCGAAGCCATCCCCACTGCATCTGTGGAAAAACTGTCTCCCATGAAACCAGTCTGTAGTGCCAAAAAGGTTGGGGACCACTGCCATAAAGGGTCCCTTAAAGTTCTTTAAATGAGTTCTGACTTATACTTTATGGAGAATATTGAATCATAAAAAAATAAATCTTTAAGGACTATGCCATCTATAGTCTGCTACAGTCAATGATACATTATAAAATCACACTTAATCATCCATTTATTCATAAGTGCAGGCATTAATACTATATCTTCGTAAAAGTAATGTACCAATTTCATTTTTTTAAAAAGCATCCATTTCCTAAATTACATTTAAAGTTGGATATGACAGTGTTCATGAACTATGGAAATATAGCGCAAAGACTGGAATCAAGTCTTCTGACTTGAAAGCTATCTTTATTTCTACTCTGTTAACTCTGAAATAACCTCATCAATATCCACATCAAGCCTTCTTCATTATGGGAGCACTGACCTTACATTATTCACAAAAGATTCTAATTTAATTCGAATGACCCTAGAATTTGAGATAGATGTATGACAGACCTATAACTTTAGCATCTAGAAACATCTATTAGATCAGAAACTTAGTAACTATAAAGGAATATGATGATACTGCTACTCACTAAAAGAGGAGACATGATCATGTTAGGAAATAGAAAATTCTTTTTTGTATCAAGGAAAAATGAAATAATAAGTTCTTACATGGGAATTTTCACTAAATACAATTTATAATTCAAGTCCTTTTTGTGGCAACCTGTAAATATTAACACATATAAATAACTAAATTAATTTTCTATTAATCTAAGGTGGTTTCTGCCTGACAAGCTTGTATTTTCTTTACAAATATTATAATAGGGCTGACAAAAAAAATCCATTTCCTTGAATTAACAAAGCCCAGTGGCCTCTCTTCACATCATGTCTGAATACAAAGCTAAATGATTCCCAGTAGTGAACAATTTTAGTTATAATGAAGGACTTCTACAATTAGTGAACATGTATCACAAGAAATCAAGTTGACTTCTTCTGCTTCATCCTTGGAAACACTGTATTTTCCACCACATCGGCAACTCAGAGAAAAAGAGTGATCATCTGCAAAGAAAACAAAATGATGCTTCAAACACAAGTAACTACTTCGCTAACACCCTTAAAAATGTGGATTCATTCCACAGAAATTGCAAAATGAAAGAAAGAAGCTCAATAAAGATAAACATATTTAAAGGAGAATTGGGAAAAAAAATTCTTGCATAGGGGCAGGGCTTCTAAAAATTATCTACGGAAGAATCTTTATAGAGGAGATGAACAAGCTATGAATCAGTAGTCCAGAGATTTCATGAGGAGAGGAAATGTTCTGAAGCAACTCATGAAATTCATTTGGAAGTTTTCCGTTTTCTTGGGATTCATGTAAATTTCACATTTTTCTCAACAATGTATTTGTCTAAAACATTACAGTAAAGGAAAAAGAAAAACACCCCTACTTGTCCACCATTAATGAACATGATGCTTTTGCCTGGAGTCTGTCCTTTACAGAAAACTCTGCTAACTTGACTATTTGTCAAGTTCAATATCTAGATACTTTCTGTTCTGGTATCACACAATTTCAAGAATCCTGACTCATATATATAAACATAACACTATGGGTTCCCCCCGTCCCTGTGTGTGGGGTGTGTGTGTGTGTGTGTGTGTGTGTGTGTGTGTGTGTGTACAGTGAGTCATGGCCTTACATGGTTACAGTGAATGCATGATTCTCAGGGAAGATTATTGTTTTCACTGGCTCCTCCTTTTTGTCACAAGCAGTAAGGAGAAAAACAGAATACATAGGACTGTTGGATAATTTACAGGGTTCTTTACATTT
>NW_012148619.1:5558102-5584391 GCF_000956105.1 Propithecus coquereli
TGTTTGTTTGGTGTTTACAAATGATATATGAACCAACAGGAAAATGCTGAAGTGAGATGCCCAAAGGAGGCCATATGGTGCAACATGTAGACTAATGGTGGGAATTTTGAGTCTATTATCTTCCTAGGAAGTTGAAATGCTTTTGTCCTTTGACTGAAAGAGTCTCTGATCCACTGGTCATTCATTTACTGTCTCTGAGAAGTGACTGTGAAAGAAAAACAACTTACCAATCACATCATCTATTTTACCACTATCATAATTTTTTATCAGAGATAAATGAAGTTTTTATCAAAGAACTCATGATTTCCTACAAATATCTTCATTCGGTTCTCAAACTTGATTAATATTTAGATCTTATTACATATAGTAATAAAAAGAAAAAGAAAAATTCAACTGCCTTACACTTGCTTTCTATCAAATTTAGCCTTGGAAAAATTAGTGAATAAATAAGCCAACTTTGGTTTTCTTATTCAGTAAGGAAAACATGAATTCATTCACCTAATCCTGCTTTTTATTCTTCACCACAATGCCTTCTTTCTCTATAATGAAAAATAATTTAATCTTGAATTTAAAATACAAACATCCCTAAGCCAATTTACAAGTACTAGAGTATGTTTTCAAAGTGAATTGTTTTATTATTAAATTGTCTAAAAGTGTACATATTCTAACCATCGATTTGTCTTAAGCTTACTCTCCCCTTGTTTTTTTACCACCTCAATGAACACTGAGAAACGATCTGAGGTGACATGTGCTTGGTAAATGACACTGAGGACACCATCGGCTACTGTGGAGTTTTGTCATAGATGACTCCAAATGTTAATGCTCACTAAAAATTCACATCTTGTTAAAATTTCTTCTTCTATTATTATTTTATCATCAAGCTTTTAACAAAGCGATATATTTACAGAAATCATCATTTTAAATACACTGAATGAAGACCAACAAAATGAACAAAATGACCAAGTTATATGAGACTAACTTAAGGAGAAGGTTAGCTTCAATCCCTCAACAGTTCATGCATGCCTTTTAAGCATAATAAAATTTATTGTCCTTTGATCAAGCAGCTGACAATTTGGCTATGTCTACAATGTAGGGTTTCATCAACTTTTTTCCTGTTCTGGATCTTCACCTTCCAAGGCTATTCTGAAAATGATCCTGAAGGAATCTTTAAACAATTTTTTACTTGCCCACTTGATTACACTTTTTATTTAACTTCTTCTGCCCAAACTGCTCTTTTCAATTGCAAAAAAAAAAAAAAAAAAATGTTAGTTCAAAACATCTGTAGTTAGTTTTAAAATACTCTTGCAAGAATAATGGCTTCATTTATCTGTTCTCAGTATTTTCTCTCATGAAGATAAGGATTATTTCCACCTTTACAACTATAAAAACCCTTAATTTAAATAAGCATCTTTGGGTATCCTATACTTTTAAGATTAACTGTATCTGCTTATAACTGATTTATTGGCTATGGCTGGGATCTTGTATATCTTCTTTACTGTCAGGTTTACTTTAGGGAGTCCCAGGGACATTAACACATTTATGATAACTTTTGATGATTTCATGTTGTATATTTCCTTTAATATGTTAGCATTTCTAGTTTTATCAGAAAGCCCATGTATTTACTGACTGAACAGAAGCTTGAACCAACAATCCATATCCTTAATTTAAAATCTTAAAATTATTAACTCTATTTTTAAAAGTTTAATAAAAAAGGAAAAATTACAAAAACCAGTTTTCACTATTTTTACATTTTAAGGACTCATTATTAAATATATCAGCCATATCAACTACAGCAAGAATGAATTTGTTTAGTGAGAAATTAAACACATACAAATGTACATATGCATACTGATTGATAAGGAAATAAACTGTAATTTCAAAAAATATATTTAGTTTGGCAGGTCTCCCTGAAAAATGACATGTTCTAGTTAGTCCCTTCCTCAAACTAGCAGTGAAAGCCTATGTCACTAGTGCATTAGCTGTTCCTATTTACTCTGATGAGACTATCACCATCAGTGGGAGCCCAGCTACACAAAACCTCAACTTTTCCAACTATTCACTGCAAATGAAAATTTCCACTTTAGGATTTCATTTGGGTGGCTGGAGGCAGAATGGTCCCATAGGCAAAAAAAAAAAATCATTCCCCTCAGTTAATATGGCTTGTGACTCACTTCTTAAGAGCACTAAGTTAAGAATCTGCCATTAAAAACAACAAAAAGTTGTTTTCAGATGGCTGTTTATCTTCTATTCATCCACACTTATTAGTAAATTTTTATAAACCTTTAGAGAATTTGTACCCCAGGGTGAACAATAAAGTTATAGGTTAAGAGCATATAAAAATTCAAGGAAATAGTTAAGATTTTCTTCATTTGCCCAGAGAAACAAGGAAGTATGGTACTCATGGCTTCCATTCAGAAAAGGGTATTTTCCCAATTTGATGGTGTCTAACCAGAAAAACTCAAGGAACTATCACAAAAATAGGGAAATTAAACTAGATTTAAGTTGTAAATTTTTAATAACGGAAAAGGGAAAAAGGTATGACTTCGTGATGGATCAAGGGCAGTGACAGATTTTTCTTTTCCTCCTAAGAGACAATCAAAAAGTGAGAGTAAAATAAAAATCAAGCCTCCAAGTAGAAGAGTGTAACATTAAAAGCCCTGCCCTGACAGTTTATGATCCCATATAAAGAGAAAATAAAAATTCTAATAGGAATTCATCTTAACATAAAGAAGAATGGAAAAAAGTATCCTCTTTGACTTTATTTACCATACTACACAGAGAGTATTGCAAAAACCAAAATAGTAAAAACAAAACAAAAAACCCCTTATGAAATCTTATGCACTTCATATCTAATTAGAAAACAACTGGAAATGAATTGTATAGCAAGACATCAATAAAGCTAAGAATGAAACAAAAATATTCCAAACAGAAACACACATACATATGGAAAGCCAAGCCATTACTTCTTTTTCAAATTTCCAAATATCCTGAGGTTTTTTTTCCTTATATTAATAGAAAATTCCTAATATTTTTCTTCAGTGTAATCAAGAGAAAAAAAAACTTCCAACCTTCATTCCAAGACATTTCTTCAAGATATATTTGAGCATCTACTGGTCCCATATTTCTTAGATCATCTTCTGTAAAATATAAAATAAGATATTTAATTTTGATACTTTAATTGCAACCATGAAGAATGCTGAGAAGGCAACTCCAGCCTGGTCACAATAATTCTAATTTATCTACCATTTAAAAACTTAAGTTTAGTACTTTTGACAGAAGTGTTAAAGCTACCTGATGTCAGCTAACTGAAAAATTTAGAACATACCATTTCTTATAAACTTTAATAGTCAATGTCTGTCCCATTTTCATAAATATGCAACACGCAAAAGAAGGAAGTCGATTTTGATGATTCTTTGCTATCAACTAGTGACCTCTATTTTGTGAGACAGGGAAATTTTTTGTCAGATAAAACATATCTGTAGTTAAGCAGGCAAAGTGAAGTTACGTAAAAATAACTGTATCTGAACCTTAGTTATGATATTTTACTAGCTTTTTAACCATAGGTGTATCAGTTTTTTTCATCGCTAAGACGGGTGTTAGCTCTTTCTTACCTACTTCATGAAGGTTGCTGTTGACTGAATTGTGTTCCCCCATAACTGACATGTTGATATCTTAACTCACAATGTGACTGTACTTGAAAACAGGCTTTTAAGAGGTAATTAAAGTGAAATGAGGTCATAAGAGTGGGGTCCTAATCCCTTAGGACTGGGTGGCCTTATAGGAAGAGGAAGAGAGAAAGAGCTCTCCACACACAGGAGAAAGGCCATGTGAGGGCACATCAAGGAGGAGGCTGTCTATAAAGCCAGGAGAGCCCTCATCAGACACTGAACCAACCAGCACCTCAATCTTGGACTCTGCAGCCTCCTGAACTGTGAGAAATATATTTTGTTTAAGCTACTGCATCTACGGTATTTTGTTATAGCAACTCAGGCAGACTAATAGAAGGGTGTTCTTCCAATCAAATGAGATCAGGCTAAAAGTGCTGTAAAGAATAAAGCTCTACCCAAATGTAAGGGGCTATCAGTCAGTCATTTGACTTTTAATTGCTCATAACAGAATAATAAGTAACTTAAAGGGAAAATTGTTTTAATATTTCAATAACTCCACAACACAACTATATTGTGTTGATGTTCCATTGCTGTTTCCTGGGCCAAAGTTTTTGCTACAGATGGAAGGTCCAAGAAAGCCTATAATTCCACCTAAATTTACTAAGAGTGTGGTCCAGGTAGTAGAAGCATAGACTGTCTTGCTTAAAACAAGTGTTCTTTGGGACAAAAAGGCAAATATAGATGGGGAGCACTTATCCTTTTTAAAGGCATGCTATATTTCCTATATGTTTGTATTGTTCTTCTACAAGTCAATGCTTAAAAAAAAAAAAAAAAAAACTATTAAAATCTACTCCCCACTCCAACGAAATTTTCTTTAGCTGTCTCACTAGTCTCTTGTTCACTTGCTAAGAATGCTTCTCTTTGTTCCGTGTGTGAATGCCTGCTATTTAATTATATTTAATAACTGCCTGTTCAAAATTTATTGGTGAGTTACATAATTTTAAAATAGATGAAAAGATTATACAATATTTTGAACTCACCATGGTTTTCTATTAAGTTATGTCAAATATTATACCACTTCATATTTACTGGGTACTAACAGTCTATTAGATTGTCCCCAAAATCCAAAGGATAAAGACTTTGCCATTGGGTGGAGATAGTTCCTCCATCTTCGTAATGCCCACTGAAGTTTTTAACAGTATGCTAGGTAATTTCTAAGCAAAACAAAACAATTTAATTTCCACATTCTACATAAAGTACACTTGGCTATATGATATTCAGTTATTTCTAATTTTTTCTGTATAACTTCATCTTCTTTATTTTGAATAATTTAATTTCAGAACAAAATAAACCAAAAAACCAAAATACAAAACATTCAATCCTCCTGTCAAATTAGGGAGGGAATGGGGCTTGAGGCCCTTGTTTCCTGCCTTAGACACAGGACAGGAGAGAAAAAGCAAACAGTAGACATCAGCAGAGGGAGCCAGTTGGGACCCCACTCATGGTGCTATGGGAGCCATGGGGACATTACACAGAGGGTACAAATTCATTCCTAATTTAAAAAAATTCTACCTAACAGTCTCATGGATGGGAAAATAATCTTACCATGTTTTAATTTCTTACTCAAAAGGATCAGGATAGCTTGCTAGGATGGGGAGATTAAACACTGTTTTCGATTTGAGGAAGGGGTTAATTGGCATTTAACAGATCTTGTTTAGGAGAAAAACAGGTGTAATTAATTTACAACCAAGTTGCCTATATTCCAGGGTATCTTATAGACATATCTTAAGTAATTTTGAAATCAAAGCAAATCGGACAAAGCAGAGATAATGACAAGATGAATCAGCTTTTTAAATCTAACCTAACTTGTAATTTATTAATAGTACAAAAAGATAATCCATCCATATCTGTCCATGATTCCATTTTTATTTAAAAATAATAAAGGAGAAATAACTTGCAAACATAACTGCCAAGCAAGTCAGCTTCCTATTGTTCTGCTTCTCTACTGGGAAGCTATTGTTATTTTCAGACAGTTACTATTTCATGTGCAACCCTTTCTATTATTCCACCTACTCAAAAAGTAGCTTTTACATTATTATTTTTTTCTTCTTCTTTATCTCTATGCACAGGAACTTTAGAGTAGCTACCTATTTCTTGGTTGAAAGAGTAACTTAAACCATATCTCACGGTAAATGGAAAAACAGAACACAAAAATTGTTAGTCTCTTGCCCAAGGTCAGAGTTAAAAGGAGGATATTAAAATATTCTCATGTTCTGTGGCTGTCTAAACATCTGTATAGTGTGACCTGATTATTCAGTACCAGGGGCACACAGTCCAATTTTCTGTGGGGATTCTGGTTTTAAAAATCAGTATCTGACACCAAAGAGAACATACTGTATGATTACCCATTATATGAAATGTAACTGGCAAAATTACCCTAGGGTGTTGGGGGGAGGGGAGAGGGAGTGGTGACTGGAAGAAGTCACAACGGGCCTTCTGGTTAACTGGGTGTGTTCACTGTGAAAATCCATCAAGCTATATACACTTAGATTTGTGTACTTCTCTGTGTGGATGTTATATTTCAATAAAAAGTTTTAAAGGTAAAGTGTTGAGACTTTAATGGCTACATTTTTTAATGGAAATAAGGAAAGAAAAGTTAAGGGAATAAAGAGACTCTTAAGAAAATGTGCACTCTTTGAAAGTCAGTAATCTAACAACTTCTGAAAAAGGCTCGGGGTGATTAACTCAGGGGAAAATTGGATCCCTGGAGAACTGTATAATGAGCAGACAGGGTACATTCAAGTAAAAGGTAAATCTAAATGTGGGCGGTGGGGGGTGACCAAGATCCTTTGTTGAGAGGCAGGTGTCCAGGGATGGGCAACAGCAAATTCCTTTCCCGGCAACCCAGCCCCACTACAATTACAAGGAAGGAGCACAAACAAATCAATGTTTTTTTTTTTCTTTTTAAACAATGATCTCTGCTTGTCCACCATTGTGGTTATAATTAGAAAACTTAATTCTTCCCCATCCCCTAAAGTAACTCACAGGAACCCTGTAATTAGCTTTGATAATTGTCTACTAATCAGGCATGGCATTTTCACAACACATAAGTTAGTTTTCTTTTGTAGTAATACATATTATAAATATTTTGCTCATTGTAACGAAACATTTTAATAGGTATCCAGAAACACAAATCCTATCTCAAAGTTCTCCTGTTAATGTGACACTATTAAAAATGTTGAGAAAACATAAATAAACTAACTTTGAGAGTGAATTAAAGAAACAGATCCAAGATTCTAAACCCGGAATCTTTGCTATAGAATGGTAGCAAGTATTAAAAAAATAGAGAGAGGGAGAGAGAGAACCCCAAAACAAAACAAAAAAAACCCCACAGCCATTTGGAAAGAAAAAGCATTACCTGGCATTTGGTGTACTCCATCTTGAGTCCAATGACACTACATGATTCCTGATTCTTTTGAAGTAAATGGGTCCAACTTTTTCTAAGGGATCTAGGAGCACTAAGGGCTGTTCACACTCTGTTCTATACTCAAAAGCTTAGCCAAATATGCAGACAAGAAAAACTTCCAATTTACTTACATATAGAAATCAGTTCATTATAGTATAAGAGTGGTTCTGGAGGAATAAAATGATAAAATCAAATAATTTATGTGGTTACTTGAAAAAGAATCTTTCAACCTTTAGAAGCATAGGCCCTTCTGACCTTGTGTTCTATTGGATTTGTCTGACAACAAGAGGTAAAAGAATTCTGTGGCTCCATTGTCTCAACAGTGGGATCTAAGAAAACACTGGCAAGACTCATCAGAGAGGTTTATGAGCCTGCAATTCAAAGAGATTAAAAGGAAAATCTACGGAGATTCTTTCACACTGAAGAATAACATTAAATAACTATTAGCAGCTTGGTTCAGTAAAGCTTACTAGAGCTCTCGCTGGGTCATTCACAACTTTCTAAGAGAGGAAAGGTTTTTTCAGCTCCATTTGGGAATCAATAAATATTTCTTACTTCTCACAAGACAATGGAATTCCAGTCTTTTAAAACTTCCTCCTAATGATAGTAAAATTTCTAAAACAACTCTTTGTTTAATGCCTAAATAATTACACTTCCTAATCCCAGGAAACCTTTTCTATCTGTAGCTACAATTAAAAAAAAAAAAAGTAAAAATAAAAAATAAATAACAGCAACAAAAAGCTACAGGGGAGAGGAATTTAACTTTATTCATTACGGCCAAGATATTTAGAAGTCTTATTCAACCCAATACTGGCCAAAAGATCAAGTCCATCTGCAGCTCTGTCCATACTATTCATGTGTGGCAAAGTCATGTTATTCACATGAACATCACATCCCCAAAATGCTCATTTAGGAAGTAGCCCACAGTATTTATTTTTATGGCATTTCAAATGCATAAAGTTTATTTAAAACTTAAAGACATCTGTGTATATAAGTTAAAAGCAAACAGAAGTGTTTTCCTTTAGGTCTTACATAGGATCTTGCTGTCTTAAAATCAAGTAACTTAATTTTAAATGATCACATAATTCTTAAAAATCATTTCACTGTATGTAATTAATTTTTTCATATAGGAAGTAACTTGAAAGTAATTAGTTTTCTTGTCTTTAACATGTCTGTGTTCTTGGAAAAATCTCTGTCTTGATAAGAGATTGAGAAGCAGGCAACATTTAATTAGAAACCTGTTCATTAAGCCACAAAGCCCTATAACCTATTCCCAGATGAAATTAAAGAGTCACAATTCCCTACTGAAGAATAACTATAAACTTGGAGATTATGAACTTGAAGAACTGTGGAGCTTTTATAAACTGGCTATAAACTCAGTGCTCATGAAAGGTACCAAGTGAAACCCAGAAACTGAATTCCTTCTGTTTCACTAAAAAACAGGTAGAGCACCAGGAGAAGTAGGCCTGGCCTGTTCTGAACCTCAAAAATGCCTCATCCCTGGTTATTTGGAACTGAAAATAGTAGATTGTGTACAACCTTTAAAACTTGGAAGACTAGCACAGTGATTCAAAGTTTCTTTTTCTTTGAATCCCCCTATATCAATTACTAGCTATGTGACCTTAGTCAAATTATTTAGCCTATCTGAGCCTTAGACTCAACTCTTTAAGAAATAGATATTAATATCTTCCTCACAAGGTTGTTAAATAATGTTTAAAAGACAATTACCGCAGTCCTAGTGCTTGGTAAATGACAGCTATTTTAACTGTTATTATCTCATGTTTGTGTTGAACTGTCTATACCAGACCATAAGAAAATTACTAAAAACCAATCTATTATTGGCAAGGGGTGGGGGGTGGTAAGCTTCAAGTACCACAGAATAGAAAGGCAGCAACTCTTGACTTCGGACTTACAACATTGTTATGAAGTTTCACATACTTTGCTATGTAGATCCCACTAAAACTGAGCAATTATTATCAAAGCCATAGTCTATACAGTTTTTTAGTCCTTCCAAAGTATCGAACACAGAACCAAAAGATAGGAACTGGAGAAAAAAAATTTCAAAATAATTAAATTTGTGAATTAAATTCAGAAGGCAGAAATAAATGATGATGGATTAAAATATCAGGGAAGTCTTTGGAGCGTGGTGGGGAGTAGGAGTAGGGGAAATGGAATGACTTGAGTTGGATCTAAAGAATAAGAATCAGAACGGGAGGGTGGTTCTGAGTAAAGATAAACAGCATAAGCAGATATGGCTGGGAGCCCCTAAGTGAAAGAGAGGAGAAAATTCACATTAGGTTTGCAATAGGTAACGAAGTTGGAAAAAGTAACAGGTGCAAGCTTAAAAGCTTCTGTTCCATTTAAATTCCAGGTGAATGGGTAAGTGTTGTGTTGGGAGGGAGTAGAGTTGTTATATAAAGGTTCTTAAATAGAGGAGTGAGAATAAAGAAAGCTAGATCAATCAAAATGTAAAGGACTGTGGGAGAAGGCGGCAGTAGAGAATGGAAGGCCAATTAGTAGCTTTGGAAATAATCTGGGTATGTGTTATAATCTGGGGATGGACTACTGTGGTAGCTGTGAGAATAAAAAGATCAAGTAGGAAAAAAAACATTAAAAAAGAAGAAATGTCAACTGACATTTCTGATTCATTGGTTGTAAATAGAGCAAAGTAGAAGTAACCAGAGTGTAATATGAAACCAAGGTTTCAAGTCTGAGGAAAAAAACAAGCAATGAAAAAGGTGACCCAAGTCCTGATTTTGGACCCACTGATTTCAACTGAGTCAGGTAACCAAGTAGAAATTGGAAGAGAAGTTAAAGTTGGAAAGAAAAACTTGCTAAAATCCTACCCTTCTCCATCATTAAATCAGAACTCTCAACTGTGTTTAACTAATGTATCAGAATTACAACTTTAATCTTGTCCATAGGTTTCTATAGCATTATTTGAAACTAGCCAAATTTTTATTCAAAATCAATGAGAAATGGTCTTAAAATACATTTTCATTGCAAAAACAGTTATTTGCATTCAAGTAAAAGTAATAAAAAATGTGAATAGTCATCTTCTGTGACAAATAAGTTGAGGCAGGGGGACTCTCACAGAAAGTTTTATCTATACTCACTTCTCCCTCTCAAGATAAAGCCGGTCCCGGACTGTCTAGATGGATTTTCTGCATCATTTCACGTACTTACTTTTCTCAGAAATAGTCACCGAAAAAACATACCCCCTGATGCTTATCTTCAAGTTTTACCCGAAGCAAATTTTTACAGCCAATTTTAAAATTCCTAAAATCAAATGGAAATACTAATATGACCATGAATGGAAACCCTAATCTGATAGATTCAAGTATTTTTTAAGAGTCAGCTTTAGGACATAATTTACACAAACATCTACTGGCCTTAAGTTATTATTCCTAACAGTTAACCCAAATTCATATTATCTACATTTAAAAGTGTATTATTTCCCTTCTTACGGAGTTAATCAGTCTTTAACATGCTTTTCAGGAAGGATTCTTATTTTAAGAAATTACATGTTGATTTAGTTATCTGACACACAAATGCTGGTGGGTTTTAAGATACGTTCCCCGTTTGATCCAAGATTTATTTGCTTATATTCCATTCCCCAAAATTTATCCTAACAAAGGGACCAAGAGAATTGTGTAATAGAACACCAGAAATGACTGCCTGTATCTAGTTAAGGAGAGTAGCTGATTAGCTTTGAGCAAAGGCACACTAATAATGTCTGGCCCGGACCCCTTTGAACCAGGCTGTTTTGTACTTGGTCAATTGTGTAGAGTGAATGTTCCACATCGCCAAAATAATTCATTAATAAGGAACCAAGATATATCTCAATATAAAATATCAGCAAGGATTCCAAACAAAATCCACTTAATTTTTTAAACATTACTTAATCTAATTAACTTTATTTGAAGGTTTGTTCCTCTTCAGGTCACAGAGAAGCAACTTAACTCATAAGCTGTGTCATTCTATAGAGCCACTGAGACATCAGAGATCTGTGTGACTGTCACATTACAAAGCTATTGAATCATGATCCCTATTATTTTCCCATGATATACTTCTGATGTGTTTTTAATGTGCTCAATATATGAGAAAACTCCCCCACAAGATTTATAAAGGCACCCAAATCTACTCAACAGATACTGTTCATGTGAACATTTTATAAATCCTGTAAGGGTTTTCCAAAGTGCTCATCTGGTTGAAATGCAAAGCCTAGTCTTGAATAACTACATGCCTTTCGGGGGAACACTGAAGGCAGCCTTTGGAAGCATCCTTAGAAACAGTAAGGTAAATATGCCACCTGGAACTAATTGATTAAATTCACTAGTTAACTTGCTTTCAAAATGTACAATCTCTGGGAACTGATTATTACTCATCCTTTTCTTAGGTTTGCTTTACTTCAGCATGGTCAACATTGCCCTAAAATGTCAACTAAGAATACAGAAGTAGAAATGAAGGAGAAAAAAATGTATGTGCTTTAGGTTATCTGCCCTAGATTACTTTTTCTTTATTATAAAGAACTCATTTGATAATTTCTTTTGAGAAGCACAGAAATACGGATGGCAAGGGCTCCTTTAAATTATCTCTTAGATAAATATATATCTGTGGGCAATATTGAAGAGGCTTTTCTTACAACAGAGCACCAACTTTGAGCTGTGAAATATGAGAAAGTATTCAAGATCAGCCAATAAAGCTCCTCCTGACTCCTTCCCAAGCATTACAGAGCTCAAATTTATTTTATATGCAAGTTAATGGTGAGCAGGAAACAAACATATTTAAAGCACATCCTATGAAAAGAAAGTTTTACAAAGAACTATCACCACATGCAAAAAGAGTTTTGTATAACAAAGCTACTTCCATGTCCCCAGGGGGTGACCCAGAAAAAAAGTGTGCTTTGACCTGATTATAACAAAGTCTCTCTCTCTTGGTAACCTATCCTGGTCTTTAACAAATTATCCCTCTCAAAGGTTTTCCTTCTATCATATCTAAATCCTCACTGTTAGAAGTTCAAGTTCATTTCCTTTTTCTGAGGAACCACTTACTGAAGATGAGTCAAGAAGAAAAAATTAATAAGAGTTTCAAAATAAATAACAAAAGTAGGTTTACTATGAGACTTTTGAAAAATAGCTCTGGTATGAAAGGTTTAAAAATAACAAGTTTTATTGGGATAAGAGATGCTTCTCTTTCTTATCTAAACAACAAGCCAATCTCCATTTAAAACTGAAACAAAGCACTCTCACTATTTGGAGCCTCTGGTAAAGAAGGAAATTATTTAGTACTTAGATCTAAGGTACTAAAGTGTCATGAAAAGTTGTATTTGTACTGTCCTTCTGGAAAAGCCCAATTCAGCCACCTGAAAAACTTGCAAAACAAACTCATATAAATTCCAAGCTATTTATCTGAAATCATGAATCAGGCCCAGCTCTCACTTTATTTGGTTTGTCTAAACTTCACTGTGACCTCATCAGTGACCTACAATAGTCCCCTGTGATAGAGTAGGCCACAGGTGCTTCCATTAAGAGCTTAAAACTGAGGACTCAAAGCTCAAAAGAAATCCACAGTTCCAAGGACTTTTCAAAGACAATGAGAAAGCCCTGAATTTATTGATTATGTGTTCTTCTAATATCTCTTAAAGCTTCCTTCATGCAATTCTACGCTCACTTTTAACCCGTTTCCTATTTCTTTCCATTTCTGGTCTATCCCACCCATAGCTTCTTAAGAGAGAGTATTTTATGATTCCTGATCCCTCCCTACCTCTTTTTTTTTAGACAGCAGGCTTCTAGTCAATTTCACTGACATGTTCTTAATAGTACACAGGCTGTGGAGTGGCAAAAATGTAGAGTGACATTGAAAGTACATACCCTACACTCTATAGGGTACAGTTTTGTGTGAATTATTCTTATCTTAAGCAAACTGGCACCCCATGTAGTAAAGATCAGTAAAGATGTGTAAAAACACCATGAGAGAATTGTCTCCAGAAGAGCTTGGTCACTTTAGGAACACAGATTTCTTCTGACACACAACACATTCACGTGCATTAGTTTCAATACTTTCATAGAAATTATATCATGTGAACTAAGGTTAGAAAGATATATCTATGGATAGAGCTTATCATCAAATGAAGCCACCTCTACATTCTTTTGCCGGAAGTACAAAAACATTATAAAAGAAATATATTAGAAAGATGCTCACAATATGTACCAAATAGAACCCAATACTCAAGCTATATCTGAAAATTAATGCAAGTTATTTGCAAAGGTATACTCAAGTGCTTAATGTTAAAAAAAAAAAAAAAAAGCGCTCATCAGTCTTTAAAAAAGTAGAAAGGCCTTAGAGCTGATCAATACAATGAATAACAAATACTCCAGTACTTAAACAAATAGTTCATTAAGTCTTTTCACACAAAGGTATCACACATAGTCTATCAGAAATACTTAATTTTATTGGTACAACTCCTGAAAATAAATATGAATGTTCTACAAATATCATTCGTTTTATACTATAATGCTGTGTTTTAAAAATAAAGTCTTGCTTCTCAAATCAAATTTTCATAACCTTAGTAATAGAAGCCTTAAAATCCTTTTGTGAGGTTTGTTGGTGTGCCAGTGTAGGGCATGAAAGGGGATTCAACAATCAACTACAGAGACAGTGAGCTTTTATCAAGACATCCTATCAGTGCTCAGCCTGATGTGCTATTGGAGAGAGCAATTGAGTGTTTTCCCCACAGGCTGTAACTGATTATTGACTCCCCCCATTAGCATGTGGGGTACATATTGAAGGTTCAAATAGAAGGCTGAGGGACTCCTGTCCCAAGGCCAGTGGTGAAAGACAGCCTATCACTTCGTGTAACTGCAGTCCATGTGTGACAAACCTGACCTACATTTCTCCCTTTCTTTCTCACAACAGCTTGTCACTGTTTTAACAAGCTATTTTCTAAAAAGCATAAAAGAAATGACTTTTAAAACTGCTTGGTAACGTGCATTCCTGAAATATCATTCATAACAATCTCATAAGAAATAGATTATTCTGGAGATAATCATGAAATGTAGCCTAAAACAAGCTTAAAGACAGGAGAGTGCTTTATGTTATAATCCTATACAGTATCTACATTTACATAGTCATTTATACAGTAGACAGTCTTAAAAGTACAATTAAAATTTTAAAATGTACATAATTTAATTTAACAAAAAGAAGTTTTTAAACATATAAAGTATATTAATTAGGAATGTATAATTAAACATTTTTCAGTAGTTATAAAAAGTAGCTTTCAAGGCTTCACAAGAAGCCACATCCTAATAGTTTTGTTAACTTCTCAATGGATACACAATAATCACTACTAAGAATAGGGCATAATTAAAAACAGTGATGGAGGGGAGGAATAAAGGCGGCAATAATAACTTGGTGCAAATGCTGGGAAAAGCTCCCCAGGAATGGCTGCAGATTGTGCTTCAAAGAGTTGCTGACATGCTGTGGCTCCCCACCTCAAGTACCTACCATGCCGCTGGAGGTCATACTCCTTTTTCGTTTCTTCATTCCCTAGAATTTTCCATGCCTGATCAATTTCGATGAACTTCTGTATACATTTCTCCACTGTTCCTGCTGGTACGTCTGTACTTTGTTTATCTGGATGATACTGCCAATCAAAAATAAGGGCGGTGGTGAATAGAGAGAGTTGAATGGGGGTAAGTAAAAAAAAAAAATTAAAAATCTGAGCTTTAGTTAAGAGAGAAGGTAATGAGAAGATGAAACCTAAGATGCCAAGGCAATGACACAACAGTGTTGGACACAGGAGACAACTGCCAGGTTAATTAGACCAATGGAGTAGCTATACATTCACCAGTGACATGATCTGTCACAACGTGCAAAGACAGTATTTTCTGGATAATTTGCTCATGGAATCACTGGCCTCATGGACAATTTACCTAGAGAGGATGACTAACACAAATAGAAATAAGTACATGCAGACAAGCAGGACATGAAAAGGAAGAGCACAAACTATGCAGAGTATGAAGCTTTCCTTACATAATGTGCCTGGTTGGAGATATCATTACAAAATGGACCACTAGGGTTTTTCTTAGAGATTAGATTATACAATCATTTAAAATAAAAATTTATCTAATTATAAATATAAAAATATTTCATCTTCCTCCCCAGCCCTGAAGATTCTAAAGTTATAAATTCCCAAACATAAATTTTTATTGAAAACTGGTTATTCTAGGCCAGATTTGTAAGAAACAACTTTAAAGAACTCAAAATATTTGAAAATAATTTAATTCACTAAAGAATCTTTCTTATGTGAGTTTTCTAAATCTAACACATTTTTAAGCATGTTTTCAATATGCAGCAATTTCTTTATACTATTTGGTCAAAATCAGAAAGTTTTATGACAATTCACCAATTCTCAAATGCTAATGTAAATGTAGTTTATGAATAGGAATCTACTAAGTATCAATTCGATTATCTCCTTCCTTCCTTTTCTTCTATGTTCTCTGTGGTTCTCCCTGTCCTTTTCATCTAACAGTTCTGAAAGAATCAATACATCATTTTCTTTTCAGCAGTCTCTGAACAAACAAATGAGGAAAGATTATCTACATTTAGAGACATTTCATTCAAATAATCTGTGGGTAACAGTAGCATATATTCAGATATGTACTTTTTTACTCTCAAGTAAATAAGGAACCACTTTAGTATTTACACAGAATTTTCAACCAGTAATGACTCTGAAAGTTTTATCTAACATAGAATACATTTTAATTTTGAAAGTAAACTTAGGAAACTCCTTTGAACATAGAATAGTTTTTCTTTTTCTTTCTTACTCTTTTCTTCCAAGTTTTTACAATAAAACAGGCAAATATCCATATTCACATTGCATGACACATCAATGCGGTTGGTTCACATACTCATCAATTAATGGTACAATCATTTCAATTCTTTCATTGACTGCTTTACATACATTAAAAAAGCACAAAAGATTTTAAGTACCATGTCATTTATTATCTAAGTTGCTAAGGCCAAAGTCACTCAGTAAGTTGTGGCAAGTACCAAGAAGCCAAATGACTTCAATTCTCAATACAGAATTGGGAAAATATGTAAGTTTTTAATTATATTATAAACTGTTGCCTTCAACAGTGGATTCATTTTCATGATGAACTTCACACTGCTGAAGATCTCCCTAGCAAGGCAAAAACTATCCTGATGTATTGGTTACACAGAACTAGTAAGCATCATACATGCTGGGAGAAAGATTATAGGGCAAACAATGAGAATTAGGCTTCCACTTTCCCTTTGGCAAGCTACCTCTCTTCCTATGCCAAATCTATCAGTTACCAACATTTAGATATTTAAACTAATTAACATAATGACTGAAGAAAAGAAAACTAAGGCTTATTGTTTCTTCTTCTTTGGCCATGATTTATCAAATGATGCTCATAAAAGCTATTCCTATACTGAGGTTTTAGCAATCTCTAAAAGGGATATTCAAGCAATATCCCAAAGCCAAAATGGAGTTGGCTGCATTAAAGTTCTCTAGCTGACCCATCCCTCTGACAATTATTGAAGATTTGTATAACAAGCTTGGTATGATTCAATGTTATTATATTATATGTAACATATTCAAATATGCCAGCATATATTTAAAATACATTTACATGTTAACTCTTAATCTCTATATGTCACAAGCATTAAGTAAGATCCTGGAGAAATCATCCTAAACTTCTAGCTATAAAGTAGGAGTAAAGACTAAAAGATAGGTGATTTCTAATAGGCCACTATAGAAAGTCTACCTGGTACAATGAATGGAACAGGTTAGGCCTGATCATGCACCAACCTGACCAAGAAAGCCCTAAAAAACCAGGAATTAGTTCCTGGCTGCCCCAAACAAAAACTGTCCCTAAATTTTATTATGAGTCACATATCAGATCTATGACAGTCAAAGTACAATTCAACCTCTTTCCCTAATTTGGTATTTTCCTGATTACTATTTGAAATAAGTAGCTTATCATCTGAGGCTTTTTAAGTTATTCTATTGTGCTACTAGAATTCAATAAAATTCCATAACATCTATTTAATGGGTACATTCCATTAAAAAAAATGGCAATTAT
Source organism: Propithecus coquereli (assembly GCF_000956105.1). Classification (NCBI taxonomy): domain Eukaryota; kingdom Metazoa; phylum Chordata; class Mammalia; order Primates; family Indriidae; genus Propithecus; species Propithecus coquereli. The sequence goes on from NW_012148619.1 coordinate 5,575,289, forward strand.
AGAAAGAAACTCCAGAACCATGAAAGAATAAATTTCCCTTGTTTTAAACCACCAAATTTGCAGTAGTTTGTTTTCACAGCCATAAGTAATTAAAATATGTCTATGGTTTAAAACTGTAATACAACGGACAGTAAAACTTTTTAAGAAGTTTCAATTACAAGAGCTATTAATAAAGTGGTGTCAATATTATACACATTCTCAACTTTAAAATATGAAATTATTGTCTAATGCCAATGGAAAAACAAGCCCTAATCCTACGTTTCCAGATCTTCTAATCCCAAAGTGAATGTTGATTTTTTTCTTACTATTTCTAAATCTGAGACTTCTTGTGGGAGGAAGGCTCAATCATTCATTAATCACCCTAAAGACCAAAGTCATTTTTTCTCTTGTTGCAAAAGTTTATTTTATTCCTTGCTTTTAATTTCCTTTAATGGCCATTAGCCAAACCTTCCCACTCTTGAGAGCCCAAAGCTATTCCCACTTCATTCATTCACTTATCAAATGAAAGACAGATGTAATCTAAAGCATTCTGTATTCGAAGGGTTTACTATTAATATCTAATTGAGGAACCAGGAACAACCGTTTAAAAATATAGCATGGCCTTCCTTGTAGCCACAGAAAAACACCAGCTGAATCTCACAAACAGGGAGTTCTGAGGACATTTACCAATCAAATAGAAAAAAATACTGATATCCCTTAGTCAACAGAATAGGTATGTTCTAAAATTAATGTTGCAATGTTTATTTATTTGAACTGACTTCCACTTTCTTTCAGAATAAATTGAAATGCATTTTGCTGGAGTTGGAAGAACTTAGTCTCTTGGAAGCAATGAACTCAAAATTAAGGAAACAGCAAATCTTGTGACAATTAGAAAATAAAATTGTAAGACGTTACCATTGACAATAGTATAAAAAAAGAAATATTAATACTTCAGAATAAGCCCAATAGAAGATATGTAAGACTTCACTGAAAACTAAAAAACCCTACTAAAAGAAATCAAAGACCTAAACAAATGGAAAAATAACTTTTTCGTGGATGGGAAGATTCATGTCCATTTTCCCTAAACTGATACATTAATGCAATTCCTATCAAAAGCCCAACAGTAATCAAGACTGTAGTACTGGAATAAAGATATACAAATAGAGCAACGGAACATGTATGGTCAATTGACTTTCAACAAAGGGGACAAAGCAACTCAATGAGGAAAGGAAAGTGTTTATATAACAAATGGTTTTGAAACAACTGGATATCTATGTGGAAAAAAAAAAATAAGCTCTATCCTTATTTCATTCCATACATAAAAATTAATTTAGGATGAATAATTATAGACATAAATATAAAACACAGAACCATAAAGCTTTTAGAAGAAAACACAAGAAAATACCTTTGCCCCTTACAGTAGGCACAGATTGTTTTGATAAAAAAAAGTATAACCTAAATGATACAAAATTGATAAAATGAACATCACCAAAATTTAAAACTTTCTATTCAAAGACACCACTAAGAAAATGAATAAACAAGCCACAGACTAGGGAAAACATCAGCTGTATATATCTCTAACAAAGACTTGTATCCAGAATATATACACACAAAAAAATCCTATCAATTGATAAAAACAGAAACTAAAAATCAGAGGAAAAACTGGAACAAACTCTTTTCCAAAAAAAACTGATGAACAATGTGTACATGAATCTATGCTCAAGCTTTTTTATGAGTCATTAAGAAAATGCAAATTAAAATCACAATGAGATATTACTACACATCTAATAGACCGGCTAAAATAAAAAGCCTTAGAACACTAAATTTTGGTGAGAACATATAATAACTCTCATATACTTCTGGCAGGAAACTATTTGGTAGTTGCTTATAAAGTTACACATACATCTATTCCATAATTAAGAAATTCCATTCCTGAATATCTACCTAAGAGAAATAAAACATAAAAGGTCTATCAACAGGAGAATGGATAAATAAATTGTATTAAACCCATATAAAGGACTACTACTCAACAACAAAAAAGAAAAAACTATGATATACTCAATAACACGAATGAATATCTAAAACATTCTTTTAAGCAAAAGAAGAACAAAAAGAGCACATAGTGTATGACTACATTGATATGAAATCCAAACTGAGGCAAATCTAACCTACAGTGGTAGAAATCAAAATTAGTTTCTAGGTGAGAAAGGGGATTGGGAATTAAGGAAGTGGGCACAAGGGAACTTTCTGGAGGAATGAAAATGTTCTGTATCTTGTTTGGGATGGTGGTTACATGGTATCAAAATTTACTAAACTGAACACTTAAGATCTGTGCATTTTTCATGATATGTTGACCATATCTCAATAGAAATACACTTTCAGACATTTTTAAATTTAAAAAAGGGAATTTAGCAAGTCTTTCTAAGCCTTAAGGAAAAATGAGAAATTTCTTCCAGTATTAATAGAGAGAAAAGTACAACAAAGACACAGAAAGTTAATGAAAAAACTAGTATGAATTAGCAAAAAGTTTGAATTGACTAGTTTATGGAAATATAGTTTTAATATTTTTGGGTAAATCTGCCAACTCTAATAACTTAAAAACATTTTAAAAAGTTAAGTGTTGGCCAACCATGGTGGCTCATGCCTGTAATCCAAGCACCTGGGGAGGCCAAGGCGGGAGGATCACTTGAGGCCAGAGGTTTGAGATCAGCTTGGGCAACATAGTGAGGCTCCTGTCTCCACTAAATAAATAAATAATTCTCTGGGCATGATGTCATGTGTCTGTTGTCCCAGCTACTTGGGAGGCTGAGGCGGGAGGATCATTTGAGCCTAGGAGTTTGAGGTTGCAGTGACCTATGATAGTATACTGCACTAGACCCTGGGTGACAGAGTGAGACTGTCTCTTAAAATGACAGAGTGAGACTCTGTCTCTTCAAAAAAAAAAAAAAAAAAAAAGCGTTGCTGAATTGAAAGCCAAAAAATATCCAAAATTAAAATACCATAAATATGTCACAATACTAAAAATACTAAGAGAGTGATAATATCTCTCTGTGATTAAAGGTTTCTATTTTCAAAGTTTTAGCAAACTGTTATTTTACTAGTCTCAAATGACTTGACACTTATAACTTTATGATCTAAGTAACTTCCTTACATTTGGGAGAAATTTTTCAATTATGTTTAGTGAGAATAAGAAAAACTAACACGAACAAAAGATTAAGAAACTGTCTTGATATAAAAATAGGAGGATTCATGATACTACAGAAGATATACAGAAAATGATGTAATATTTTATCAGGATTGGTTATCTGTTTCTTAACTAATTATCTAATTGACAACTAATGCTTTAATTATGAAATCTTAATTCTCATTAGCTGAGATTTTATGACAATGGGCTATCCAATATGGAACATTTTATTTCGATTTTAAATTCTCTCTACATATTAAGTCTAAGTGCTTTCTAAATTACTAATTCTGGAGTGACTGTCACAATATGCCACCCCAGTACTACTCAAAATGTGGTCCTCAGATTTACAGCATTAGTATCATCTGAGAGCGTTTTAGAAATACCAATTCTTAGGTTCCATCCCAAATCTTCAGAGGAGGACTCTAGAATCTGTTTCACCAAAACCACCAATTATTGTACATGCTAAAGTTTGAAAAGAACACTGTTAGCTTCTACTGCTTAAAACATGGAATTTAAGTGCAAGTCAGAAAATCAGCACTTCATAAAAATTTTCCCATGACAGATGTATTCCTGCAAGTATGTATACCAAAAATAGAAAAAGAAAAATAAATGCTGAATGAGTGACAATTATGTTATGTTCAATTACGTTAACCTGTAACACCACGATGAAAATTACACTGTCTTCCAAGTCAGAAATTTTTTAATACCTTTTGTCCACTAATGATAAATGTCAACCTCTTCATTCCATTGTTTGTACTAATATCAACTTACTTCACTGATGAAGAAGTTGATGAAATCTGAAAAATATGCCAGTGGTACTTCAACCTGTTGACTTTTTTTTTTTTTTTTAAAGAGAGGACATAATTTGTATTAGGCTTCAGCTACTGAACACTAACAGTGTCCACTGATATGTTCAGTACAGAAACAAATGTTTTTCAACTAAAAGAGAAAAAAATGAAGTATGTATAAATTGTGAAAATAGGATAATACAATACAGTATAAAAATTCTTACAACCTCTAAAAGGTTTTAGTGAAAATTTACATATTTGTTAACTCCAAATGACCTTTTTGATGGGCTAAGCAACATATAAAGTTGAAATGAAATGGTATTTCTTTAAAGTCAATGCATAAGAGAGTTTTATGGTAAACTGTCCATATACATTAATCCTTTACTACCTATTTGTGATTATGCTATTTTGATTTATAAAATATTGACTGCAAATAAGAAGTAACAATCAACTATGAAAAGGGCTCTGGGCAAATCTGATTAAATGAAAATCCTCAAATAGTCTGATATTATTTGATCAATGTGGCTCTTGAGAACATAGCTCTTTGGTTTTTGTCTGCATATTAAAGATGAGTTTAGTACCATTAATAGGATGCTGGCTCTCTTCCTCTAGTTTCAAACTTTCTTGAATTCTAGAACCAAATATCCAAATACCTTCTAAAAGCTATCTTGTCAGCACTACAAGTTCAACATGTTCAATATCCAATTTATTATCCAGATTCTAAAATTAGTTCCTCCTTCTGCTGAACAGCTTGTTCTGTAAAAGGCATTACTATGCTCAATAAATGCTGAATGAATGGATGAAAGGGGAAAAAATTTTGTGATAAACCAGGCTACCAGTATTATGATAACCCCCCCTTCCTTTATCCCATAAACTGCCAAATCCTCTAGGATTCCACCTACACAGTGTCCTTTCTATTATCAATGTCAAACCTAGTTCAACCCAGCATTAGCTCCTACCTGGTCTTCTGCAATCATCTCCTTAACAGCCCTCCAATCCACTCCACCTGCTTCCAAAATCACTTGCCTTAAGTGATAACACTAACCATGTCACTCCCAAGCTCATAAATTTTAAATGGCAATCTACAGCATAATGAATTACAATCACATTCTTTATCCTTACAAGTCCTGCAATAAAAGAATCCCAACCTACCATTCCAGCTTTATCTATTACAAGTATTAGATAAACAGAGAATACAAACACCATATCTTAACTGTATCTGTATCTATGCAGAGATAAACACAGTGCTTCTTTGCACAAGGATCCTCTATAAATACCTGTATATTCAACTTATATGTGTAACGGTTTTCCCAAAAGCACAAAATCTAAAACGTACCAGAAAAAAGGAGGGACAAATTTTAGGTTTAATCTGAAATTTTGCGCTTTTGTGTCTTTTCTCTCACACATACTCTTTCCTAGTGAACAAGTACTTAACTGTTATCATTCCATTAAGGTGACAGTATGAGCTAATATGAGATGAGAATGTGCTTCGGCCCAATGGTCATCCTTCAAATACTTTCCAAACTGAGGAACGAGATACAGGGCAAACAAACCCTAAGAGGAATGCATTCAAAAAGAGTATAATTGAAAAAACTGGATTTGTAGCTGCTATGATTTGAATGTTTGTTCTCTCCAAAACTGGTGTTTGAAATTTGATTGCCACTGTGACAGTATTAGGAAGTGGGACCTTGAAAAGTTATTGGGCCATGACTGCTCTGCCCTCATGAATGGATTAATGCTGTTATTTCAGAAGTAGGTTCCCTACAGAAGGGCGAGTTCGGATACCTTTTGCGTGTGCACTCACCCACCCCACACCCTGACCTTCAGCCTTCAGACATGGGGTGGTGCAGCAAGAAGGCTCTTGACAGATACCAGCCTCTTAATCTTAGACTTCCGAGCATACAGAACTGTGAGCCAATAAATTTATGTTTATTATAAATTATCCAGTCTGTGGTAATCCATTACAGCAGCACAAAAATCACCAACACAGCAGCTGTGGCTGTGAGACTTAAATATGAACAAGGCTACATCCTTTAAAAAAAAAAAAATCCTAATGTCCCTTTCTCTACCTTCTAGTCTTCCAGAAATTGTTAATGTTTCACATATCAATTCTGTACTACCAAAAGGTGGAAAAAAGGGTCATAACAACAACAGATCTTATCAGTATCTCAGCAGAAAGAGAGCTGGATGATGTTTCTGTTTTTGTGCCAATGAGTCTGGGGAGAGTCCCATTCAAGTACCGTCTTGCCAAGCCCCAATATGACCACAGTTAAACTTCCATGATACCACAGTGGATACACATTCCAAACAGATTATAATGCAGAAATATCACTGAGGAATTTCAAAGCGCAGCACACACATAAACACTGAATAAAAGCTTATTATGAATCATTTTTATTTAGGGTTCTCAGGCTTTTATGGGTCTAGTCATCAATATATAATATTTTGAGGCACTCATCACCTCTAAAGATAATAAAAACTTACTTCTTTGGACATCTGTTGTGAAATAAAATGGGAAAAGTCAATTTAAGAGAATTATATGAGTTAATTAGGCATCAGTAAATCTCATCACAATATCACACTAGAACAGCATTTTGCAATATTTTTCCTCATGAAGAACTGCTTTTGATTTACCAAAGTAGTAAACATAGGCTCTATTAAAATATTTCATGAATACCGGTAGATTCTTATTCTTTTGATAGTTTTGTAAAAACCAAGGACCGTCTCCCCCAAAATGCTTATCACATCCCTAACTCCTCTCCTCCCAAGACAAAAAAAAAAAAAAAAATCAACAGTTCAGCTACTAAAAGCTAATTCCAAATAACTCCATCTCTTTGCTCTTACTCTTCAAACACTATGTGTGATAAATGTAAAATAGATATTTCGTCTTTGACCTGTTTCCTGACATACCACTCCTAAGATCCTTAGAATTTCTAAAGAGATGTTTTTTTTGCATGCCCATGAGTTGATTAAGGCTGGCAGCCCGTGGGTAGTGTAGGATGGGGGTAGGTCACCAGAAAACCAGGGCATGATTAGAGGGTTACGATTTTCAGCCCCAGCCCCACCAACCTCCAGAGAGGCAGAGAGGCTGAAGGTTAAGCTAATCGCCAATGGCAAATGATTTAATCAATCGTGCCTACATAATGGAGGCTCCAAAAAAGTCCAAAGGACTGGGTTCAGAGAGCTTCCTCATAGCTGAGGAAGTTCCTGGAGGGTGACAAGCCCAGAGAACGCATGGAAGCTTTGCATTCCTTCCTTCGTACTTGTATTCTTTGTAACACCCTTTATAATGTGTATAACTGGTAAACATGTTTCCCTGAGTCCTATGAGCCACTCTAGCAAATTAATGAAACCCAAGGAGGTGGTTGTGGAAACCTCAATTTATAGCCGGTCAGTTAGAAGTACAGGTAAAACAACCTGGGCCTTATGATTGGCATCAGAAGTCGGGGGCAGTCTTGTGGGACTGGGCCCTCACCTGTGGAATCTGATACTATCTCCTTCCAAACAGACAGTGTCAGAATTGAATTAAATTAAAGGACACCCAGCTGGTGTCCACTGCAGAATTGCTTGCTTGCTTGGTGTGTGGGGAAAATCCCCCACACATTTTGTTTTGGAAGTCTTCTGTGGTGTAAGAGCAGAGGAAAAACAACTTATGTTTTTTCCACTCATTTATGACAGCCATTTTACTCCTTACCAGCACTTCCTAAATCCTCCCCTTTTCATCTACTTCTCTCACATAGCAGCTTCTCAATCCCTTCTCATACTTTTCTCTTCCAATCTTCCCTCAGAAGTCCTCCAAAATATCTCCCAGATGCCAAGAGGTCTTGCAGTGCTGAAGTGCACTGGTCTGAGGTCCTGAACAGCTACTGAGAGGGCCAGGGCTCATTTCCACGGCCTTGCTTCCCTTCCACATCTGAAATAGGTAAGAAGCCTAAATTTTTGCCTCTCAGGCCCACTCTGCTGTGGTGTCACACTCCACCACCCAGTAGAAAGCAAGAATCAAGTGTGCTAGAAGGAGGGAGTTCATGGGCATGAGTACTCTGCACCACTGGGTCCCTGAGGCTTGTAAAGGAAAGGATGCAAACAATGGAATCTCTCTTAGCCAATTGGTAAGGAACTATGACTGTGGGAGAGAAGTTTCCCTCTGCCATTTCGCAATACAAAGGACTTCCATAATAACTCTCTATGGAAGAATCTACCTGGGAAGGAAATGGATGAATAAGCTGAAAAAGGGTGTACGATCACCTCGTCTAATATTCTTCAGGTACAGCTAGTACTTCCTACTTGGTCCTGGTTACTGTAATTGGCAATTATTATTATCTCCCCAAATTTATAATAGGGGGTGGGGGATACTGTCCTTGGGTTATCAATTAGAACAGATGGCATAATCATTCACATCAAAACCTAACCTTTCACCACTTTAGAAAACTAGAAATTCTGGCCTGGTGCTATGCTGCATCTATAGTCCCAGCTACTTCCGAGGCTGAGGTGGGAGGACTGCTTGAGCCCAAGGGTTCCTTGACCAACCTGGGCAATATCTCCACCTCCCCCAAAGCATATATTATTCTATATCTGTTTTATTTAAAATGCTGAATTACCTATGTTTATTAGCATCTTACAATTAGCTGATCTTTAAGAAAAAACTTTGTTTTATATTTGAATAAACTAAAAGACAAAATATCAACTAATGAGTAGTAAGTTAAAACACTGCTTTTAGAGTCAAACAAGAATCTATGTGACTAAGTCACAACTGATCCTATAGAGGACTCACATTATAATAACTTACGCATTTAAGTAAAACTACTATTAAGAGTAAAAGTTAATATAACTATTCCCATTTATAGAAATCATTGGGTTTTCAGATACAAACTTGTATTTTTAATTTTTTCCCAAACCATCAAATCTTAGTTATGAATTTTATTTTTTTAAATACCAGCTTTACTGAGATATATTAATAATTCACATATTATAAGATGCACCCTTTTAAGGTATGCAATTCAGTGGTTCTAAAGATAGTCAATGAGTTTTGTAACATCATCACTAATTTCAGAACATTTTCATTACCCACGAAAGAAACTCTGTACCTATCAGTAATCATTCATATTCCCCTTCCCATTCTCCACCAACTACTTCCTGTCTCTGTGGGTCTGCA
>NW_012148619.1:5598451-5600485 GCF_000956105.1 Propithecus coquereli
AACATACAAGACACTCAATATTTACTTAATGAATAAAAAAATCTGTCCACACATCTCATAGTGTTTTATAAAGCAAATGACATAGTGAGGGAACATATTTTGAATAAAATTTAAAAATTTTTTTAAAAACAGGGTGTGGTGGGAAAGGAGGGCCATCACAGCAAGTCCTCTCATATAAATACAACCGATCCTCATCATTCACGGATTCCACATTTGCAATTCACCTTCTTGCTAAAAATTTATTTGTAACCCAAAAGTCAACACCTGAAATGCTTTTGAGGTCACTGGCAGACGTGTAGTGTGGGAAAAACTTGAGTCACACATGACATGCACATTCCCAGCTGAGGTTAAACAAAGTAATGCTCTGCCTTCATGTTTCAGCTCTTACGCTGCAAAGAAGCATCCTCTATGTAGTGTCACAGTTTTGTGTTTTGGGCAATTTTGCTTTTTCAAATGGCCCCCAAGCATAGCGTGTTAAGTGCTGTTTAGTGTTCCTAAGAGCAAGAAGTCTGTGATATGTCTTACGGGGAAAACACATGTGTTTAAATAAGCTTCATTCAGGCATGAGTTATAGTGCTGTTGGCCCTGAGTGCAATGTCAAATGAATCAACAATATATATTAAATAAGATATGTTAAACAGAAACACCCATAAAACAAGGTTACTTATTGATCACTTGATGAAAATGTTGTGACCTGAGCCTCGCAGGAACCTAACCCTGTATTTCTCCTAGGAGCAATGACTCAGTATTTGCTAATTCAGGTTTCGTGGCAACTTTATAGAATGTAACTATAGCAAATAACAAGAGTGGACAGCATAATAATATAAACATACATATTATAATTAATTTATACCTTGTCTTAATCTGTTTTGTGCTGCTACAACAGAATACCTAAGACTGGGTATTAATAATTTATAAGGGACAGAAGTTTACTGGCTCTCAGCTCTGGAAGCTGGGAAGTCCAAGATCAAGGTGCCAGCAGGTTTGGGCCCAGTTTCTCTGCTTTCAAGATGACACCTTGTGCACTGTGTCCTTTAGAGGAGAGGAATGCTGGATCCTCACATGGCAGGAAGGGAGAAGGGCCAAAAGAGAGCAGAGGGAATCCAACTTGCCCTTTTATAATGGCACCAATCCCACCCATGAGAGTGGACCCCTCATGGCCTAATCACCTCTTAAAGGTCCCATCTCTTAATACTATTACAACAGCAATTAAATTTCAACACGAATTTTGGACAGGACATTCACATCACAGCACACCTTGCCCACTTTAAAGAGCTCTCTCAGTCCCTTCTTTCTTGCCATATCCAAAGAAGATCTACATATAACGTTCCTATATGCCCTGCTTCCAGGTCATGCCCCACTCCCTCCTTCTTGGGGCTCAAGACATTGGAATTCCCTGCCCAAATAACCTGAAGTCAAGAGGAAGCTCAGACTACAGCTAGGCCTCTGGTTGGGGGTGGGAAGAGAAGGGAGGTAGGACAAGTGGTGGCTTTCTCTGTACTGCTGAATTCTGGCATAGAACCTCAAGGACTCTGTTTTAGTCCATTTGGGCTGCTACAATATAAATATCATAGCTTGGGTTGCTTAAGCAACAAACATTTGTTTCTCACAGTTCTGAAGGCTGGAAGCCCGAGCTCAAGGCACCAGCAGGTTCACTGTCTGGTGAGGGCCTGCTTCCTGGTTCGTAGATGGCTGTCTTCTTGCTGTGTCTTCACATGATGAAAGGGGTGAGGGAGCTCTCTGGGGGTCTCTTTTATAAGGGCACTAATCTCATTCACAAAGGCTCCACCCTCATTATCTAATCACCTCCCAAAGCCCTCACATTCTAATGCCATTACACTAGGGGTCAGGATTTAAACATTTGAATTGGGGGGCTTGGGGAAGTCCGCAAATATTCAGTCCATGAGAGATTCCAAGAATTCTAAATTTGATTCTGGCCTTCCAGGTCAATATGAAGGCATATTTGTCATCAAAGTTTATTTTTATGATAGAATATCAACATATTTTATTTAATATTATGTTAGCTTGACTTAT
>NW_012148619.1:5600535-5603141 GCF_000956105.1 Propithecus coquereli
CTGCTCTCTGGGTTCAGGGAAGACAGGTTTTTTATACAATTAAGAACTTAAAAAACTGAAGCCAAACTAAAGTCATCCCTGCTAAAGAAGAGTGGTAATATACATATGTACAGATCCTACAGTGCTGCTCTCCTACAGCAACTCGAAGCTTTGCTCTGTGGCCACCAAGGCCATCAGGTACTAATTAGGTAGTGTGTTCTGTCAACACTTTCATGCTCTTATTTTATTAATTGATCATTCTGCCATATTAATGATATTAGTATAGTGGCGTTGAATTCCCTCAAGTGCTTTACTCCCGAGATAGAAAAGAAAGTAAAGTAGATACAAGGAAGAAAATGTCACAGATTTTTACCTATCTCACATTTGAATCAACACTAAAACTGTTTCCTATAAGTTATGTTTCTTTTATTTGCACAAATGTTCCATGGACCTAAAATGCACAAATTTTCCTTAAATAAAATGTAACTTCTATCAATTTAACTTTACAAGCTATAAGAAACCACAATGGCAATGAAATGTATAGTAAAAGCAATGACATTCTCATACATAACTGCTCAAAATTAATGATGGAATTAAATGCATAAGGCTCGAGAGGTAATGAAAATCCTTAATTCTAACTACCTAACGATGAAGGTAATTCACCTAAAATGAAACTCAATAAACAAAATAGGTAACCTTAATACTGACAGAAACTGATAAGTTAAAAAAAAAAGAAAAAGAAAGTATTTAATAACAGTAAATTCAATGACCTTAATATACTATTTTGAGATAAAGGCATAAGTAAATTTCTTCGGATACTGAGACAACACATATCCCCCGAGACAATTTTTGGTTTTCGCTATTTCAAATCATTGTTATTGTGAGGCAGCCATTAAACAGTTGGTGAGGAACTGCTGTTAGGATGATGCAGTAGTAATTCTCTAATGAATCTGAATATAGTTTAGATAGGCAACAGAGAGAGAGACACACATTGACTGACATGGCTATGTTTGTTGGTTTGTTTTGTTTTATTTTCTATGAGATGTCTACTTGTTTAAAACAAGATCATGTTACAAAAACTTAGATATCAGAGTACTGTAATTGTGTCCTTTACACTTTGACATCACATTAAGATTATGAAAGCTGAGAAAAAAACATTACAAAGGTAAAGTCAAGTACAACACGCTACTGCCACCTAATGCTTAGTAAAATAACACCTAAAGAAGCAGTAAACAATTCATTTACTGTTTTATGCAAGTTAACAAATGAAATGATTTTTCAAATGTTTTAACTTTTTTAAGGTTTTGTGATTTAATGAAAATATAATCATGTGTAAGACTGACAGCTCAAAAATGTGTTTCTCCATCTAAAAATACTTATTTATCACCTGACAAGTCAAATACTGTGCCAGCCAAAGAGGATACAATGATGAATAAAACAGGATCCCTGCCCTTGAAGGATGCTCAGTCTAGAGGGAAAGAGCAGGCATGTAAACAATTAATTATAATGCAATGGGAAAGATGAGGTGCTAAGATAAGATGACAGCATGAAAAAGTTATTCATTTAGCATAAAGCTGGGAAAGTTTTATACTAAAGGTGACATTTGACTGGGTTTTGAAGGATGAATAGGAGTCAGCCTGTGGAGAAACTATGGGTAAGTGGGAAGGAAAGGGTATTCCAGAGAGAGAGAGAAATAGCAAATACAAGACAGGAAAGGACTAAAATGGACATCAGAGTTACGAATAGCAGAACTATAAGCCAGACTAAGAATGAGTGAAAGAATTGTTAGATACGGAAAAGTAATGGGAAATGAAGTTGAAAAGCTAGACACATCATAAAGGAGCTTTTTAGTATGCTAAGAAATATGGACTCATCCCTACTTAAAATTCGACATCATTTGCACGATAGGGACGTAATCACATTTTTGTTTCAAAGACAAAAATCTAACCTGATGTAGGATGAAATGAGTAGGAGGATAGGCAGGGAAACTGGAAGTAAGGAAACTATTGCATTACTGTAGCACTCCTGAGGAACTATGCTAAAGATGCTAAGGATCAAAGGCAGGAGTCAGACAGGGGAAAGGTGGGAAGTGGGGGACATGAATTTGAAAGTCAAGTGTGCAGCAGATAAAGCCATAGGAATATACAGAGAGCAGTCCTTCTTAATACTTTTGAGTTATGATCTCCTCTAAGAATCTGATAAAAATTGCATAAAACTGAGGGTTTAACAAACCTTCAAAAGCACCTAAGCCTCAGATTAAGAATCCCTGATTTGATGGCAAGTGAAGAGGGTCAAAGGTAAAACTCTGAAGAACAGCAACATTTACATTAGATAAAGGAACAGATGCTAGAAAAATAGAGCAGTGGTCAGACAGGCAACAAGATAATCAGGAAAGACAGGCTCCATTGCCAGAGAGGAAAAAGTCTGAAAGCAGATGGAAGACATACAATAGTATTTAATATCAAATGTCACAGCAAATCCACTAAATTTGGCAAGTAGGGGACACTGGCCACTTTAGAAAGCACCATTTGGTAGTGGTGAAAGAGAGTGGGTTGAGAATCCAATGGATGGTAGTCAGTCATGTTTGTCAAGAAGACAGGAGTGATTGCTAGAAGAACCAAAGTCAA
>NW_012148619.1:5603191-5605277 GCF_000956105.1 Propithecus coquereli
CACACACACATACACATATATATGCATATTAATTCATTAAAAAGAACATTTGAGATTTTTAGTTTTCTATAAAAATTTACCTTTCTTAGTTTCTTCGGGAATGTTCGTGAATAGCTAAGAACTTAAAAGAATACAGAGTTATGTGCCATATAATGATGTTTCAGTCAATGACTCACTGCATATACCAGAGCAGTCCCATAAGATTACAATGCAGCTGAAAAATTCCTGTCGCCTAGTGATGTCATCAGTGTCATAACACCACAGTGCGATGCATTACTCATGTTTGTGGTGATGCTGGTGTAAAAAACTCTACTTTATAAACTTTAAAAGTAAAAAAGTTACAGAAAGCTAGGTTAATTTATTACTGAAGGAAGAAAAATTTTTATAAATTTAGTGTAACCTAAATGTATAGTGTTTATAAAGTCTACAGTAGTTAGTGTACAGTAATGTCCTAGGCCTTCACATTCACTCACCACTCACTCACTGACTCACCCAGAGGAACTCTCAGTCCTGCAAGCTCCATTCATTGTAAGTGCCCTATAGAGGTGTACAATTTCTTATCTTTGATAGTGCATTTTTACTGTACTTTTCTATGTTTAGATATGTTTAGATACACAAATACCACTGTGTTACAATTGCCTACAGTATTCAGTACAGATACATACTGTACAGGTTTGTAGCCTAGGAGCAATAGCTGCTATACCATCTAGCCTAGGTGTGTAGTAGGCTATATATATACACTATATATAGATGGCCTATGTAAGTATGCTGTTATGATGTTTGCACAAGGATGAAATCACCTAAACACACATTTCTCAGAGCACATCCCTGTCATGAAGCGATGCATGACTTTATATATTCAAAAACAATATGCTCTCCTAGCACTCACAGTTTAGCACTCCATACATAACTGCAGCCCTTACTAAGGAATCACTGTGAATACTCCTAGAAATTATTTATAATAGAAGTATTTATGATAGAATCATATAACATGTACACATGTATCATGTACACATAACATAGTCCCATGGTCCCCAGAGAGAGCCTTAAAATGAGGCTTCAGTGTGATTATGTGGCCTGCCACGTAGACAAAATAACACGAAGGGATGTATGTACCTTTGGTCCACCAGAATCTCTAATGATTGCCCCCATTCTCCAAAAGAGCCATTTTAACACCATTAATATTTTTTAAGAAACCTCTTGGTCTTCTGAACATATTTTTTAAATCTTCTGCTAAATGTCACTATGATCTTGACTCCCTTTGAGACCAAATTAAGAGACTCATTCTGAGATTACCGGTAGCTCCAAGAAGAAGGAGCCAAAGAGGAGGAGAAAAGGAAGAAAAGGAAGTGAGGGAGGGGTGAGCAGGAGATGAGAGAGGCAGGCAGAGGAAAGGGAAGAGAGAAAGAAAGGGGAGACAGTGGGAGACTGGGGATGAGAGGACAAAGGAGGAGGAATAAGAAGAGGAAAAGGAAGGGTAAAGACAAACAAAGTAGAGACTAAAGGAAATCAAAGCTATGCAATATTTACGGGAGGTATTGATGTTTTCCAAATAAAGAATTAAGAGGTAGATCTGCAGGAACTGGATTCACGGAAATGAAGAAATGTAAAAGGTAGAAAGATATGTGATTGAATTCAATCCATGGCAATACACAGCAAAACCTTTTCAAAACCAAGACTGACCTCTATAATATTCCTCAAATTGTGAGATCTGCTAACTCTAAAATAAAATCTTGCACCGATTCCCTTTGCTAGTAACATGCTTTTTCTCTTTTGAATATATGCAAGTGTAGCACAACCCCTGTTCCTTTATGATTGTACATAAGATATGAAAACAGTTTTAAATCTTGTGTAGTGGGTTACATAATATCCAATTTGAGCATAAAGTTAGACAACTCCCCCACCAATCAAATCAAATAAGTCTTTGATGACATACTCAACATGAGCTACAGAAAGAATTCCAAGATAAACACTCTACCTCCAATCTCCTCAAATGATATTAATAATTAGCAGTAGGAGGCCGGGCGCGGTGGCTCAAGCCTGTAATCCTAGCACTCTGGGAGGCCGAGGTGGGCGGATCGTTTGA
>NW_012148619.1:5617977-5621055 GCF_000956105.1 Propithecus coquereli
ATATGCTTATACTCCCTATGTTGTTTTACAGATACTACCTAAAAACTGTATTTGTTTTCCTTTAACTATCTAATACATTTATTCTTCCTAATTCCAATATTCTCTCTGCAACACTATTTAAAGCTCTCAAAAATATCTTCAGACTACCTACTGAAAATCTCAATAGGTAGAAAATGTTCCACACTCTGGACTGAATTATTAAAAATGAAATGTAACAGCTGGATAGCCTCTGAGGACAGGTGTAGACAAAACATCAGTTTAAAGATTGCCACAGGTCAAATCACTTCACATGCTGTGGCTCTATTCTGTCATCAGTTCACATGGGTCAAGAACTACATCATCACTGAACTTATGAGGAATAACAGAAAAGGGAGAACCGTACTGCAACCCACATAGAGAGGCCAGAAGAACAAGAGCCAACTTCTTTCTTAACTCTTTTATTCTATTTCAGCAGAATCCAGTACAATCCAACCAAACCACGTATTGAGAGTCTATCATATAAAGTACATGAAGTTGGTGCTACCAAGGACAGAAAAATAACCAAGACAGGATCCATACCTTCAAGGACTTCACTTCTAGCTGAGAGGCAGCCATAGGTATAAGTAATTACAGAACAGACAGAATATGGACAGTGGAAAAAGAGAGATACAACCTACCAATGAAACATACAAGGAAAGAGAAACTTTTTTGATTAACTATAAAGGAAAACTTCAGGAAGATGTTATTTGAGTTGTTCCTTAATGGGAGGTGAACTTTCTCCCACTCAATAGGAAGGAATGGGGAGAGGACTTCCTGTTTTCAATGGTGGTGGGGCTAGGTTATTCAAACCAGCCTTCTCACTGAGAACAACTACAAAATGTAGATAAAACATTAAATATATTTTAAAACATCTTAAAAGCACCAAAGAGTTGACAAGACAGTAAGGCCAAAACTGAAGTGAAAACAGGTAATTAAGGACAAAGGATGGAAGGTACTTTCGCCCTGAGGGTACTTTGCCTATTCTGGAAATGACCTTTAATTTTGATAACCCCATTTGGCTTACAGTAGTTACATATATCATAGAGAGGGTGACTGAGGAAGAGAGAAGAGGTTAATGGAATAGAAAACACAAAAGCTAAAACTAAGCCTAATACCCAACTGTGCAGAGGAGACCCATTCTGCTACATAGGTGGCGAGGGGGCAAATCAGGTGTACGCAGGATATGTTCCCACACTTAACGCATATGCTGGCTCTTGTTCTTCTTTCCTCAGAATACCAGGGGGCATTTCTTTTCCATAAACTACAAGCAAAACTTATTGTGCAACTTTGTTCTCCAATTCCTACAATCAGTAATAGCACTAATTTCTCAAAATGCACCTGAATATTTACAAAGGAAGGGCAGTTTCCATAGGTGTCCAGGTCCAAAGGCAATGTGAAAATTCCATTTAATTAAAGCTACTCTTAAAAATCTTTAAATTGTCCATTAAGTATAATTATCTGAATATAACTTGTGACACTGTGATATAATAAGAAGTATATATTTGGTCTCTGCCCCTGGTTCCTGGCATATAGCAGCTAAAACCCTTGGAATCTCTAGAGTGATAAGATTGTCTTTTGTATGCTAATGAGATGACTAGTGGCTGGGGCCCATCTACAGCTTCAGAACGGGGACTGGTCAATACAAAGACTAAGGCACGATTAGAGGGTTGGGACTTCCAGCCCACCCACTCCAACCTCCAGGGAGAGGAGAGGGGCTGATGGTTCAGCGGATCACCAGTGGCCACTGATTTAATCAAGTGTGCCTACCCTAATAAAGCCTCTACAAAAACCCCAAAAGGACAGTTCAGAGAGCTTCCAGGTGGGTGAACAAGAACACATCCATGTGCCAGAAGACTGATACATTCCAAATCCATGAGGACAGAAAACCTCTTGCACTTGGGATCCTTCCAGATCTAGCCCTATATATCTCTTCATCTGACTGTTCATTTGTATGCTTTAAAATACCCTTTGTAAATGGGTAAATGTAAGTAAAGTTTTTGTGAGTTCTATGAGCTGCTCTCACAAATTAATCAAACCTCAGGAGGGGATCATGGGAACCCTGATTTATAGCCCGTTGGTCAGAAACACTGGTCTTGCAACTGACACCTTAAGTGGGAGGCAGTCTTGGGGGACTGAACCCTTAACCTGTGGGATCTGACACGCTAGGCAGATAGTATCAAAATTGAATCATAGGACACTCAGCTTGTGTCCACTGGAGAAATGCTTGGTGTATGGGGAGAAATCCCTGCATACCTGGTATCAGTATTGTATTGAGTGGTACATGAGAGTAGGAAAAATGCTTGTTTTTTTCCAATCTCAATACAACCCTATATAGCAATATGTATACATAAATGCATAATATACACAGTGATAAACAGGTAATAAAAAGCATATATTCAAAATTTTGTCATTTTTAGCTTTTTTTTTTTGCTGGACTATAATAATTAAGTTTGTATGATATCATTATGCTATATTTTTATATGGTTCTATATCTTGTACATAACTTCTAGTGTTAATGATAAATTATAATAAGCCACCATGATGCTGGCTAAATGCTTTATATTCATTATTTCATTTAATCTTTATGAAACACTGTGAGGTAGCTATTATTATCCTGATTTTTGCAGGTAGAGGCTAAGGGTTGTTAAGTCACTCTTCCTGGGTCACACAGATCATAAATGCCTAAGTGAGATTCAAAGCCAGGCAGGACAAAGTGATCCAAAGCCAGGACTCTTAATCACTGTGCTATACAGCTTTCCTATCAAACCACATTTTAGAATTTATATACTGCACATATCATGACATTTATTACACTAGATACTACTGTTTAAAAATCTGTATCTTCCTCCTAACAATAAACTCTGCCATATCCACAGCACCTAGAATAGTGCCTAGAAATACAGTAGATTCTAACCCTAACAAAGGTTGAGGTGAATGGATGGATGAATGAATTACTGAAGACAACCTCAGATTGTTTCAGTCCTCATAAATAAATCAGAATCCATTTATTTCACTAATTTGAAAAGTATAATTCTCAAAGAAAATACTTTCAATTACCTT
>NW_012148619.1:5633237-5634405 GCF_000956105.1 Propithecus coquereli
CATTACTACTCTTGCACTTTGAGGCCATTACTAAGTAAAATAAGGGTTACCTGAACACAAGCACTGTGATACGGTGACAATGGATCTGATAACTGAGATGGCTCCTAAGTGACTAATGGGCCAGTAGCATACACAGCGTGGGTATGCTGGACAAGGGGATGATTCATATCCCAGGTAGGGCAGCACAAGATTTCATCACATGAAATGGCATGCAATTTAAAACTTATGAATTGTTTATTTCTACAGTTTTCCATTTGATATTTTTGGATTCCATTTGACTATGGGTAACTGAAACCATGGAAAAAGAAACCATGAATGAGGCAGGACTACTCTAAGGTCAAAAAACAGAGTTACACAATCCCAAAATGAGGAGGAACTCTGTTCGATATACCATCAATGAACCATGCACTTAATAAAAGCTGAAGTTGACAAGAGGGCCAATATGGTATTATACAATGTTTTAATAGTTTAGAAACAATGTTTTAAAGAATGCTGACATTTTTCAAAAGAGAGTGAAAATGATAATGCAAAAGTTTTATCTAGGAGAAAGCTGCTTTCACCTGATAAAATAACCAATTCTACAAATATGCACCCATCTATACATACACATTCTTCATCCTCACTTTAGGAGAGAAATGAAACAAAGTGAAATCTGACATTTTTCACTATCTTCCCAAGTATCTATGTCTGCATCTTCATGGTACATTTATATTCACAATGATGGATATTAAGCCATTAAAAAAGATTAAAGTTATATTCACTGTGTTAAGGAAAAAACCCAGAAAAATGTTAACCTTCAACTAAACAGAAACCCACTTACTCAAAAGGCTAATGCTGAATTATTAAGCTGCAACTCTAAAATAAAAACCGAGCATTTACTACATGCAAAGCATTGTTTTACATGCTTTATGTATATAATTCATTTAAATCCTTTTAACCACCCTATGTAATATTCAGTTATTACATGCCCAGAATTGGCCTGGCACATAGTAAGCATTCAATAAATATTTTTCATGAACAAGTTACATCTATTTTGCAGATAAGGAAACAGGCCCAGAAATTATGAAGCTTGCTCAGAGTCATAGAGCTTATATGAGCCAGAGTCAGAATTTAAAACTGGCAAGTTAGCACCAGAGCCCGCACTTTTAACTCTTCATTATTCTGCAGC
>NW_012148619.1:5634455-5636045 GCF_000956105.1 Propithecus coquereli
AGAAACAATTCCAAGAGAAGTAACAATATAGAACAACCAAGAAAGATTAAAGAGGGATAACAGTATTATATGATGGGTAACAATGTCTCCAGAGAGCTGAAAAGTAACTCTCTGTGCTAAATATTACTTTATTCACTTTCTAACTTAAATGTTTTTGATGAAATATGACACAGCCCCTTACCTTCTTAAAGAAAACATATACAGACCACAATTATATTTATTCACGGTTAAGCAATGCAGTGTTTAACACCACTGTCATGCTTAATACCATTGTCACTCACGTAAGAAGTATACTATTAGGCCTACCAGAGAAGCCTTGCTATAAGACATTTAAACCACTATACACAAATGGAGGAAAAGTTTAAAACTGTGCTAACCTCAAAGCACAAAAATGGATGCTTCCTAACAGCAGAACTGTATCTCAGTTATTTTTCATAGTTTAAAAAAATGCTAAGCACTGTTCTGCCTGAATAAGACTGCTGGGTCTGTAGTATAGACTAGTGACTGCCAAACTTCAGACATTCTTAAATCATCTTCAAGATTTTTGCCCCATATTCTCTTAGTACTTCTATTTACTTTCTTGGTAAATTGACTTTAAATTACCTCATTTTATTACTTTGCTTCATCCTAAAACCAAGTATGTGCTGTGAGATATATAGATAAAATTTTATAGCAAGGACATAACTACAAAAAGTGTATACAAAATTGTTCACCTGTGTAACATCTAAAATTATTGCACATCACCAATAATGTGTATCATACTTTAAGAAATATTAAAATAGACCACACTTCATGTATTTAAGATTTACATGGGATAAAGTCTCATCGAAAAGATTAAAAATGCCTGTTTGCAACTATATTCTAACTAAAAAGAATTCTGGGGGCCAATATGATTAAATGATGATTGTACATTTTCTAAAGAGTGGTTTTGGCATTTCAACTTCAGTCACATCATTAGACGGATGAATATATTGGTAACACTACCAAACAACCTACGAAATGATTCAGAGAACCCATTGTCTAACACACACTTTGAAAGATTTCATAAATGTTATTTTAATTTAGTGACTTGGTCAAATTTACCAATAAGTTAGAGGCTATTGGGTTTAAGACAGAGGGTTTGAATTTATTCACATAGCAAGAGCTCCCATCTTGGGGGTTGCCCAATATCCCTTCCTCTGCCCTATTAGCAGCTCAATTCCCTTACATATTACTGAGGAATTATCTTTGTCGAACTATGTGTAGTCTTCCGCTACTAAAGCCTCTGACTGCTCTAACATAGCCAGGAGTGCCCTTCCTGTTACTCTGAATTTTGATCAAGGCAGTGAGAAGCTATTCATCAAACCAATGGTGGCAGCAGAGTAATAGCAACCGTGTCTTGACCAGGCTGTGTTTCAGCTGTGAAAGAGGTGTCATGATTCTTTTCTTTTACCCCTTGCAATCCCTTGGTTCTTGTTCTTTATTAGTTATGGGTCCTCAGCTTCCTGTCAATTCTGTGAACCCCACAACACTCTTCTAATAGCTCTACTTGTTCTTCGTTATGAGCTGGTTTCTATTGCCTGCAAAAAAAGAACCTTGAATAATACAAAA
>NW_012148619.1:5640243-5642256 GCF_000956105.1 Propithecus coquereli
CAAAAAGAATAAGGAAAATAAATTTCAGTCTATAAGCCATGTAAAAATCTAGATCCCTTCACAATTAAAAGAGAGTAGTAATTATGTCTGACCTTCCCTAATACTTCATTAACTGTACATAAATGAAGTGTTTCACAGAAATCCACAAAAATGAAAATTATGCCTTTAAACCACAGTAAACCCTTTTGCACGGCAATTATGAGAACTGTGATATAATAGAAGAGTCTAAAGTCAAAGGATATGCGATCAAGCCTAGATTTTAACCCCTACTAATTGTGTTTTCGACAAACCACTTAACTGTAACTAAGCCTTAGTTTTCTCAACTACAAACATAGGGATAATATTACCTACCTTACAGACGATAAAACCAGATGTGAAACCACTTGTAAACTGCAAAGTATAAAATGTGTTACTAATTATATACTTACTACTACTTACTTCCTTGCCTTGTTAAACAGAATACACTGAACATAATTTAACTCATGGCCATAATTATGAATATATATTATTGTGCTGAGCTGTAATAATATAGGGACCAGTGATAAAGCAACTCAGACTAGAGGAGGCCACAATGCTATTAGATAGACTGTTCTGGTACCTCCTTATAGCTCTTGCTGCCTGCTGTACAGTTGTTAGCTGAGACTTCTTGCTGCCATCAATTTACACAGCTACCTACTAGATGCCATTCCAGAATAATGCTAGTTGAAATTCTCTCTCCTGTAATTTGCTGCTTCACTTCTCCTCCTTCTCTCAACAGATAACTTTGTCTTCTACTTCACAGAGAAAAAAAGCCACCATACGAACAAACAAACCAGCTATTGCATAGATCCTTTCTTCTTTTCCTCCTGTAACAATGAAGACAGGTCTCTCATTTCTCTTACCTAAAAAGCTAATCCTTCTACCTATGCTTGAGATCCCACCCTCTTTTGCTATCTTTCAATTATTCTTTCTCCTGTAACTTCAATTCCAAGCTTTTCCTTGGCTACTTCCCATACATTGTAAACATGTTCAAGTCTCTTCCATCATCTAAAAGAAAAGCAGGGGGAAAAAACTTCAACCTTTTATTATACTCCAGCTATCCTCATTCTCCTTATCTAACAGCTATATGCTCTCTGTCCTAGAGAAACATCACTAATGCACTATAACTAGAGGAGGGTAATCTCATGTAAGAGGGACATGGCAAGGAGCTGGGGACGTGAGGGTTACAACTAAGATCATTTTGAAACAATGAGCGAGAGTGAATCAGGTGAGGCAGGGCATGGGGCACAGTGGACCAGAGATAGCAGCAAATGCAAAGGTATATGCATTTGGCCAAGGAAGGGTTTCTAGCCCCTAAAGAGAAATGAAAATAGTTTAGGGCTTCTACTAAATGGCAAATTAATACACTTTTATCCCTCCCAAAATTCCATGATAATAACAGCAAAGGAATAATAAATTTTTTAAAAAAGCAAAAGGCATAAATACTTAAGAACAAATAGGAGAGAACAGTTTGAGAAGATGGAAAATTCATCAATAAATGGTAACCAATTCAGTCTACCTCAGAAAACTGAAACCTAAGCCTAAAGAGAAAGAGAACACAAAAAGTGAGTTCACTTACACAGAGCCCAGAGAAACCGAGGAACTGACGGTATGAAGTACCTTTGAGAGTGGGACTGAGGGGCAAAACTAAACAAGAAAAAGAGTGGTTGAGACTTTAAAAGGAATAATCAGACCTCTAGCTCTCCTCCTCACCGTAAAGCCAGGCATCTGCTCTTTCCTGCAACACCAGAAAACTAGAGGTTTACTGTGTGGAGAGAAAGACCAGAAATGTTCTGGATTCTATGTGAAGAGAAACATCAGAGATGCTCTGGATTCAGGAACATCAGGCATGATTCTGACAGCTAGGATGCAGTGGTACACTGAACACAAAAAGAAAAGGGGTCATGGACATACAGAGCAGCAAGAGCCCAAGTTCCCAACTCCCCAGGGAGGAAACTTGAGAATTTCCCTCTGGGAAGTGGATTCAGATGCTGA
>NW_012148619.1:5642306-5643416 GCF_000956105.1 Propithecus coquereli
TTGCTACTAATAGTGTGTTACTTAATCTCTAAGCCTCAGTTTCCTCAAATGTATGTTAGGGATAATAATGATATTGTACCTTACAGGGCTAAATGAGTAACTATCCATAAAGTGATTACAAGAGTAGCTAATATACAGTGCTATGTATTAGCTAAAATTATCACTTAAGTGTTCACTTAAAATGCTTCATTTCTACCACTTCTATCACAAACAAGAACAGTTTATAATAGAGTCTACATGCGATACCTCAGTAATTTATTGTTATATATCTTGCATCCTATATATGATATCTAGACTACAGCTAAACAGTTAACTACATTAACAAAAATTATAATGTACACTACAAGTTATACCCTTCTGATTTTCACTTACAACATTCCCAGATTTTTTCACAAAATTTGTTTTAATGCCTAAGAACCTCTCCTGTAATCAAAATCACTTTGCTTTGTAATGTAGTCCAAAAGATCTGTTTAAATAATTGTTCTTACCTCCCTTCTTTTCCAATATGGTAATTTTCCTCCAACTATAGTACAGGTACCCTTTCCATTTTCTTTTTCAAGACATTAAAATGTATTACTTAACTAGCTTAATGCTAATCTATACAGAACCTCTTATAATCAAGAGAGACCCTCTGAATACTACAAGTATTAAGTGGTATTTTATACCCTTCCAACATTAATAATAGTAAGAGCGTTCTACACACTCCCGCCTCAAATTACATGGATTTTCTTTAAGATTATGGAACATAATGTAACAGCAGCATATAATTTTGTGACACACTAATTATTTTCCAATTGAAAGGTATCCTGTAATATTATCAGCATCAATGAGAAAAGACCCCCACAATTTTTGATTTGACAAAGCTTTTGAGGGGAAGCTTTTATCTTCAGTAAACAGTAATTTTCACATGCATAACTGCAAAAAATATGGGAATAATATAACAAATCATTCTGGACCCCAGACCATTTCAAAGCAGTGGATTATTCAAATTGTTTTTAGTGGACAACTAACAAATATTTTAAAAATTGATTCACAAGGAGAAAAAAAGAACAATGCACTTTTACTTACCAGTCTCTGTTAATAAAACAGTGCTGGAAAATGCTGATTCAA
>NW_012148619.1:5651696-5656798 GCF_000956105.1 Propithecus coquereli
GGCCAGCATAACTGTGATACTAAACTTAGGCACAAACTTTATAAGAAAATTACAGACAAATACACAGCATGAACCTAGACACAAAAATGCTTAACAAAATAATAGCAACCAGAATCCCACAACATATAAAAAGCCTAATACTTTATGAACAAGTGAAGTTTGTTTACCCAGGAATGCAATCTAGACTTAAGAAAAATCTATGTAATTCACATTTACAGATTAAGGGAGGAAGATCAATAAATGCAAAATTCAATAAATGCAAAAAGCATCTAACAAAATTCAATATTCATGTATCCTATAATAAAAACTCTTAGCAGAGTATAAATTAGAAGAATTTCTCCAACCTGACAAAGGGCATCTTTAAAAACATATGGCTAACAGTATACTTACTGATAAAATATTGAAGGTTTTCCCCCTAAAATTAGGAACAAGGCAAGGATTTCTGCTCTTGACACTTCAATTGAATATTTTAATAGAAGCACCTACCTAGTGCATTAAGGAAATAAAGGACATACAGATTGGAAAGACAGAATTAAAGCTCTCTTTATTTGCAAATGACATAATTGTGTCTACAAAATCTAAAAAAAACAGCTACTAGAATTAAAAAGTAAATTTACCAAGATTGTGGGATACAAGACCAGTATATAAAAATAATCTATAATTCTATACACTGTCAATCAACCAGAAAATGAAATTTAACAAAAATACCATTCTCAATAAAAGTAAAAACATTAAGTAACTAGAAATCAAAAAAAAAAAAAAAAAGATGTATAAGATCTCCACACTGAAAATTATACAATATTGCTGAGGATAATTAAAGATAGCTTAAGAAAGTAGAAAGATGTATGGCTATGGATTTGAAGACTCAATATTTTTAAGATGTCCACTTTACCAAAATGGATATATATTAATGCAATCCCAATTAAAACTCAAGCAAGATTTTTTTTTTTTGGCATAAATTTACAAGTTGATTCTAAAATTCCTATGGAAATACAAGCAAACTGGAATAATCAAAATTAACTTGAAAAGAAGGATAAAGTTAGAGAACTTACTTTACATGATTTTGAGACTAACTATAAACCTACAGTAATCAAGATGGAAGTATGAGTAAAAGGATAAACAAATATATCAAACAAAATTAAGCTCATATTGCTAAGACCCATATTGCTAAGACAATCCAATGGAAAAGGGAAAATGTTTTCAACAAATAATGCTGGGACGATTGAATATACATACACATTGAGGAAAAATAAAAATATGACCTACCATCTCACACTATACACAAAAATCATAAGTCTAAAGGTAAAAACAAACTATAAAGCTTCTAGAAGAAAACATAGAATAATATTCTCATGACCTTAGAGAAGACACAGAAAGCACTAAAACAAAAATTTGATAAATTATATTTCACCAAAACAAGAAACTCTGTGCATCAAAAAAAAAACCAAAAAAAACACCATTAAGAAAATGACCTGGTAAGCGACAGACTAGGAGAAAATATACACAAAATATACACAGGATCAAGAATATATTTAATTTTTTTTAAAAAGACACTTCACAGGCTGGGCGCAGTGGCTCACGCCTGTAATCCTAGCACTCTGGGAGGCCGAGGCAGGCGGATTGCTTGAGCTCAGGAGTTCGAAACCAGCCTGAGCAAGACCAAGACCCCGTCTCTACTAAAAATAGAAAGAAATTAATTGGACAACTAAAAATATATAGAAAAAATTAGCCGGGCATGGTCGTGCACGCCTGTAGTCCCAGCTACTTGGGAGGCTGAGGCAGTAGGATTGCTTGAGCCCAGGAGTTTGAGGTTGCTGTGAGCTAGGCTGACACCACGGCACTCTAATCCTGGCAACACAGTGAGACTCTGTCTCCAAAAAAAAAAAAAAAAAGACACTTCACAAAAGTATACAAATGACTAATATTCACATTAAAAAGGGCTCAACATCATTAGTCATCACAGGAAAAAAAAAATCCCATGAGATATCACCTATAAACACAGTAGAGTAGTAGTGATTCTCAATGGGATGTCACAATTTTGACACGAAAGACACATTTTTGGTTGTTACTGGCATATAAGGATGCTGCTACACATCTTACAAGGCACAGAACAGCCCACATAACAAAGAATTATCCTGCCCAAAATGTCAACGGTGGCAAAATTGAGAAACTCCAGCAGCTGAAATAGAAGAGACTAATAGCATCAAATGTTGGCAAAGAGGTAGAGCACCTGAAACTCTCTGATACATTGCTAGCGCTGCATAAAATGGTTTATCTGCTTTGATGTTTGTGCAGATGGCTTCTCATTATCCAGATGAAGGCCAACATGGCCTATAAGGACCTGCATGATCGAGACTCAGTCTGCTTCTCCAGCCTCATCTCCCAATTAACTGAGGTACAAGGATGACTTAATATCAGGAAAATTTTCAAAAAAATTTACTTGATTTTACTGAGAGAAATCTTAAAAATTCTGAGACAGAATATACCTTAAAGTCATTTTGTTCAGCTTATTAACTAAGGCGGGAACATTAGTACATTCCTAATGGTGAAATATCTAATGTCTCTCACAATGAACAGTAACAGTTTTGGCAAAGTATCATCAATGTATTTGCTATAAACTAGAGAAACAACAAATGCTATATAAATAATGGTTCTTTACTCTTTTCGTAAGCTAACTAGACACCATTATAGAGTTACTGACATTGCCTTAAGAAACATCACAATGTAGATTGAAAAAATGAATGTAACAGTTCAGAAAGAGAAACTATTTTGATAATATATGCAAATACATGCAGACATTATGTATATAATACACAAAATAGCCAGTATATCCAAAATATTATCATTTCAACATGTAATTAACATGAAAAAATTTTAGATTAAACTCTTTTTTTTGTACTAAGCCTTCAAAATCTAACGTATATATTACACTTAACAGCAAATCTCAATTCATACTAGTCACATTTCAAATGCTCAGTAGCCACATGTGGCTACTGGATGCTGTTCATTTTGTAACAGTACTCCTAAGCATTTCAGGTGTATTTATTTAATTTTCCCTGAGGCACATACAGGAGAAAGTAATTTATCCAAGTTCTCACAGATAGTGGTAGAAGTCAGGATTCTAACTCAATCAGCCTGACTCAGATCTCCTGCTCCTAACCTTCATGTTGTCCCACCTCAAATAAAGTTTTTCTGCAATATTACTGAAACTTTCAATTAAATTAAATTAGTACTTTCATTCCTGCCATTGATATCATATATTTTTTGGAAACCTAACTTTCTGATCACATTTAAAAACATTTTTTTCTAGTCTAACAAAAAAGACTTACCATCAATATGAGTTTTTGATACTTTTGTTTTAGGTCTGACACATTTGCAGATGGGTCTGCCCCCAGAATGCTGTACCAATCCTTTTTTGGTATCTGCTCAACTGCCATCATCCATTCAACAAGAAGTGGGCCTTCTCAGATCAGCTGAATAGAAATATTAATAACAATTAATTACAGTTTGCATGTATCTAAAAAAAAATCAAGTACTGCTTTTCTAAATTCTTCAATATTTACTTGAGTAAATTATGATAATGCAAATCTGAGGAAGCATATATTTTCCTTTAAAAAGCCCCAAGAATTCCACGTATAAGTATACAGATAAGTATGAAAAAATTGTTGGCTATTTCACGGTATGTCCTTGTATCTTAAATTAATGAATAAACAACAGCATCAAAAAAGAAATTTGATAATGGACTCAGGTGGTATGTGAACCTCTAAGAAGTTATTTCTACTAGTCTTAAGGAAAAATTGGCACACAAGTAAGCACTTACTAAACACACTAGAGGAGCTTCATAAATATTTACAAAATGAAAACGAGTAAAAAAAATTAAACAGACCATCAAAGAATTAAAATGAATTTGGGGACATTCCTTCTAAGTTTTTTCGGTTTACTTCTTTTCTACTAGATTACCTGGAAAGGATAACAGGCGAAATAACGTCAGCACGGGCCGATAAGAACAGGAATCACCCTGTTACTGGAGAAGATTTCAGACCTCGCAAAGAAGTAGCCTCCAAAACTCTACTCGAGGATGACCGAGTCCTCCACGCTACAGAAAAGAAACCATTAGGAACCCCAGAAACCAAGCAACTTCTTCCCACAACTATACACCTAACGAGACAGCCGGGTCCTCCTCAAGACTGGGACTTGGGAATCCTCTATATTCACAGCTGGCTCTTCCTGTCATTGGTGGGTACCCTCTCCGGACTTTATATGCTATCAGACCTACCAAGCTATACACAGCCACCGGTGCCCTGTTCTTCCCTGCGGTCGGCCAGAACTCGGAAGCGGCTGCTTCTTCCGCCGGAAGTCATTTCTGACGTGTAAGCGTTTCTAGTCGAGGCGCTGTAGCCGAGGCACCGATCGGAAACGCCGCTCCGCCCACCGGGACGCGGTCGCTATGGTAACTAGTCAGCTCTTCGCTGGAGTTTACTAGCAGTAAGTGTCTGCCCGAACCCCACTGGGGAAAAAGGTGTCTTTCGCTTCGCTGTAACTCTTCCTTGTCGCATCTCTTCGACTATCGCTTCTCTCCTCCTCCTCAGCGAGCACCCTCCCCCCAACCCCATCCCAGGCTTTCCTCGCCTTCCTTAAAGCTTCCTCCGCTTACCCTACCCTCAGCTACTCCCAATCCTTTTGGTTGGTGCTTGAACTATTGGGGAGGAGAGGAAAGGATATGAAAAGGATGAGGAGGTCTGATCTCATCCTCGTCCCTACAAGTCCCTCAGAATGTTCTCATTCGAAAATTAAGGAAATAAAACTTACGCCAACTAGGGCTGGGTTTTGTGAGGTGTTTTTCAGTTTAATATTTTTTTCTGCAAAAGATTCTCAACCTAATTATTTCTTTTAGACCTTAGCAACATAATTAAAAAAATAACAACTTTTCAAAATCTTTTTACAATTGCTATCTTGCTTCGCTTTCACGCCAACCCAGTGAAGGAGGTGCTATTATTCTCCCTTGAGAGATGAGGAAACAAATCAAGGTTCAAGTCCAAACAGCTGATTGAGTAGCAGCAAAACCAGGACTCTTAGCAAGTCTACATATTCCCAGGGCAGCT
>NW_012148619.1:5659018-5659802 GCF_000956105.1 Propithecus coquereli
GACCTATTATACATTCTTTTTTCCTACTAAATCTTCAAAAGGTGCTATTTTACCCACACAGCGCTTCTCAATTTGGGCTAGCCACATTTCACATGGTCAATGGCCACATGTGACTAGTGGCTTCTGTATTGAACTGGGCAGGTCCAGAGAATAAATTCCTAACTCTTTAACCTGGCATTCAGTTACCTCCCCAATAGGATCCTTACTTTTCCAGCCTCATCACCTATTACCTCCTTACCTGAAACATTTAAACAATTGTATCTTTTCATTGTGCATCATCCATAATTTTGTTCAAATGGTTCCCCTTACTTATAACACCCTAGCTCTTCTATAAGTTTTATCCCTTCTTTAAGACCTATCTCTTCCATCAAGACTTTTATGAATGGCCCAATCCTTAGAAATTACTTCCTCAACTTTCTTAGCAAGTCCTGTGTATACTCCTCATTTGCACTTATCTTAAGCCACAGTGTATTGTTTTCTTTAGATGTATGTTTTGATGGCCCAATTGGGTTACAAGATTTCTGAGCACAGGAACACCTCTCATCAGAGAAACTAAGAACCAACTGTCTCGCCTCATTCTCTGGCGTTCTAATGACACATATTTACAATAAGGTTTGTTTCCACTATCTTATTTTCAGAAAGCAATTTATCCATTTTATGTGAAACTAACATAGGAGAAATATAAGCTATGTTAGCATAGTGTTTAAGTGCATGAACTCTGGAGTCAGACTACATAGGTTCAGTCCAGGCTTTGCCTCTTACTGGTTGTGTGAACTGGTTTAAG
>NW_012148619.1:5660307-5687881 GCF_000956105.1 Propithecus coquereli
GAAAAATAAAATCAAACCCAAGTATTTATTGAACTATACTTTTAGTTTGACTGCAGGATAAATTAAAACCATGGGCAAAATTCTCTTAATTTGTATCATCAATAAGCAAGGTAGGCATACATTAAATATTTGATTTGAAGATGATTGATCAAGTACTGTAGATATAAATATAGACATTGACATAGATATAGGTATATATATACATATAGATAGATATATCAGTTTAAGATCCTTGGTTGTAGTGATAGCAAAAAATTACATCGCTATTCAATTTATCACTTTAGTACTTGCCTGACCATAAACTAATGCCCACCAGACATTAATAAATTCTTAATTTGGCATCCAATTAGTAAATTGTGCTTCTCATTGATGGATAATACTTGTAATATACACAATGTAATTCTGCTTATTATGTCCTATTCTAGCATTATATTTACTTGGTTCTTTTGAGTAGTATCATCACCAACTCTTCTTTAATTTCCTTCATCTTTATTTCTGAATTTTAGGATTTTCTTATCAGCGAACTGTGCTGTATTATTTTTAAGTACCACCGGATATCATGGTTATATTCAAATTGGATGATTGCCTCTAGAGCAACTTAGAATGTACTAGGAAGATAGAAAAACCACCAAGAATTAGCTAGTAATTCGATTTTTAAATAACAACCAATGATATAGTACAATATAGCCTTCATTCACTTATTCACTCAATCAACAAATATTTGTTCAGTGTCTCTTGGGTGCCCCACACTCTGTTACAAGAGACACAAGACAGAGTTGGCTGTAGCCTTCTTAAAAGCTTAGTTTTTCTGGTAGACAGGTGTTTAAATAAACAACTGAAACAACTGTAGGAAGTGCTATTCCAGAGGAAATACGAGGTGCTGTGACATTAATAGCATGTAGCTACACTAACATGTAGACTAGATTACTTGAATGATTGAAATCCTTGAATCAAGATGAAGCTAATCCAGGAATTAAGTTTTAAGTGCTTTGAAGGAAGGGAGAAATGAATGGCTAAAATTAGAGAAACTTCCTTTTTTGCAGATACGCATAGAGCTTTAGACAGTATTTGAGAATCAGCTCTAATGAACAATCCTACCTCATCTCTTAGAAATGGTTTTCATTTTTGCTATTTTCTCTTTGTTGATTGTCTTACCTTAATCTATTCTCTCCTTTGTCATTTCAGCAGTAGTCTTCATCAATGAACATTCATTGAATTTTTGTACAAGGCAATGCGCTAAGCAGGAGAGAGACAAAAAGATAAATACTTTTTTCAGCCACCACATCTATTGCTGTGTTTTTCTTGTTTGTTTAACTTCAGTTGTGTCAGTTCTTTCAAACTCGTTTCAGACCTCTTAAAGGTCTTTATCTTATCTTGGATTTTTGTCCTTGTTTTTCTGTCTTCTTCACATCTGATGTTTTAATCATTATAAAAACCTATTTAAGGATACTATATCTAATCCATCTTCTGTTTCTCTTTAAGAATCATAATAAATACCAACTTGTTATTTTCCCCATTCACATCTTTACTTCTTTCTCTTTGTTCTTATGACCACTCTGACTTTTCTGTGCACTTTCCAATTACCCTGACATTTGTGATGATCTCTTCCTGTCATCTGAGGATATGCATTTATAGACAGATATTCTTGGACTTACCATGTTTTACCTCCTGATAAACCCGTTGTAAGTTGAAAATACAATTGAGTCAAAAATACATTAATACACCTAACCTACTGAACATTATAGCTTAGCCTAGCCTACCTTAAATGTGCTCAGAATACTTACATTAGCCAACAGTTGGGCAAAATCATCTGGCAACACAGTACACTGAGTATTGGCTATTTAGCCTCATGATCACATGGCTGACTGAGAGCTGTAGCTCACTGCCACTGCCTAGCATCAAGAGTATCTTATTGCATATTTCTAGCCCAGAAAAAGATTAAAATTCAAATTTTGAAGTATGGTTTCTACTGAATGCATATTGCTTTCACACCATGTAAAGCTGAAAAATCATAAGTCAAACCATGGTAGATTGGGGACTATCTGTCTTATTTTTTTAAAGCATTCTCCCTCTGCATTTTTGTTTTTCAATCCTGAATTTTTTTTTTTTTTGGAAAAAAGTTTATTTTTGTCATGTAATTGACTCACAGAAGAAAGGTTAATCTGAATGATCAAGGGGTGTTAATTTGTGGGTTAAAATGTGTTAAACAGTTGATATGAAGTCCGTTTAAGTCAATTAGAGAGCATAATGAAGATGTTTCCAGGGTGTTACAGAACCTTTTGAAGGTAGTTTGGAATTCAATAGTGTATATTAACTATGGCACCTGGCTAAACATGCTATTGCATTCAGGTTTTTAATTTTGTATAAATTCTAATGGATATGAATAGATCAACATATTTAGAAGAAGTATAACTTTATTAATAAGACTCATCTTTTGTTATAAGAAAGTAAATTCATGATTTAATTCATCATTAGAAAAATAGAAAACATAATTAGTAGCATGTTATCCTTGTTACTCACATATTGTTTTAAAATAAAATGTAACTGCACTGTATAACCATGAAAAAATTTCTGATTTTGTTTATTTTCCTTGCTTCTTTAAAATTAAAGTTAATGTCATTATTATAGATTTTTAAATACTAAGTATCTCATATAGAAAGGTAGAATTGATAAAGGCATATAAAATTTGATGTGATCATTTAAAGAAATGATTTGTTTTCTCTCCTAAAATTACTTGAGGTAATATTATGAGATATTTTAGTGTTGGTTAATATCTTCAAAAATTTCAAAATAATTAATGTTATTACACAGACTTTAATATTATATTCAATTTCAGTAGTTGAATACAATTTTTATATGATGATAACATTGTTTAAGATGAATAAAGCATTACAACTTCAACAGTTCAAATCCACAAGAGATATGAAGGTAAAAATCATATTTTAAAATATATTCTTCACTTAGCATCAGGATTACTATAGTACTATTTTTTATGACTTACGTCAGTTTACTAGTAATAAACACATTTAGCATTTCAGCTTCTTCTTACAACCTTTCAGTTTAATCATTTAGAGACTGATGAAAAACAAGTCTTGTATGCTAAGGGATTTCTGCAATGATGGATTAAATGCCAAAATAATGAAACCACACATCTTAAAAAATATACTGAAGAATAGATGTTTTCTGATGAATTTCCACAAAATATCATATTTTAAAAATATTTTAAGCAATTCGTCTAGTATTACTTTTTAATCTATTGTGGGAGCACCATGAGTCTAGTCTTTTGTAGCTCATTAGCAATTTCTTTAATGAGTTTTTTGGTGTGATAGATAGTTAAAGTAACAGACAAATGACAGATTGTTTGCCTTTAATGATTTCCCTGTTTCAAGCCCATTACAAAGCAATTAGAAATCTGACAGCATTTTCACTCTGCATTACTGATCATCTAAAGTGATGAGGAATGAGAGGTGATGAATATTAATTGTATATTTTCATATGATTATCATAAATTATTACCTTGTCTGATGTGCTGCAGGTGAAGCAGGAGCATTAGAGAAAGGCAGTCAGATATATTAATTTGAAAGACTATATGGTTTTTAAAAAAATCTTTGTACTGTAAATCCTGGTCTGCAATGTTAGTCTCCTATGAATATTAAACTTATATTCATATCCATTATACAATTCACTATGAATATTAAATGAATTATTTTTAGTTTTAGTCTATATTTGGGGCAACTTAAATAAGTTTTCTTATTTGAATACAAGAACAGGAAAGATTATTCCATAGTTCAATGTACATATATTTAAGTTTAGGATCTTAAAAATATAATTGAGAAAGTGAAATATCAGTGAATTTTGTTAATATATGTATTACATATATATATATATATACACATATGTCGATGTAATAATCAGATATATCAGTGCAGAGAAAGATACACTTAGAAATAGATCTTATGTCAGTCTTGGGTTAAAGTCGGGTAATCCTGCAAAAGAAGAAGAGGTAAGCTGAGAATGTAACCAGATGTAGAGTGAGAGTTTTCTAGGCCCTCTATAAGAGATCTTATGGTCTTAGCTCACAATATATCCTGGTTTCCTAGTTTCTTGCTTCAGGTAGATGAGACTAAGCCTGTCATCAGGATGCAACTACTATTTTTACAACATTTGCTCCTGCCTTGGACTTGGAACAAATGTTGGTCCAGAAACTGTTAATAGATACAGTAATAGTATTCGGTACAGTAAGAATTGGCAAACGTCAGGCATTTGAAATGATTAGAATATATTTGGACTAATTTTACCAAAGTAAATTAGTTTACATTTTAGTATCTCTCTAATTGAAGGTATTAATTGGTAATCAATACATACTGCGTTGAGTTGAATTTCAGTGTACTAATGAGACCTTCATTGAGTCCTGTCTTTTGGACCTTTTTGCTGTAGTTTGCTCTGTGGAATACCATCTCTTACAGATACATCCATCTTGGATCCATCTTTATGGATCTTTATTTATAAAGAAGGTCATATCTGTATGGTAATAGATTATAAGTCAATAAAATGGATATTTTACATGCTGTATTGAAACGATTCTTCTTATTTTATACGCAATTTTGTGTCTTCCCTATTTATATATATTTAAAGTAAAAGTGCTAGGCCTTCACAAATGAATTTTTTTTTGTGTTCTAGAAAGTTGAGGAGAACTATCTGAAATTCACCACATATTTATTCAGGGAAAAGTTACATATCATAATGAAAAAGCAAATTATCAGTAAAATGGATTGAGTCTCTAGAATTTAGTAGCCCAATTTAATAATCTTTTTACTGGCTAAGCTTCCCAACCATATTACTTACTTTCTCTGTCTGATGACTTCCCAAGATTTTGTTTCTAACGTACCACCAACACCGTGTTATAGCTACGTTAGTTTCCCCTTATCAGCAGTTTCAGTTAACTGTGGTCAACTGCGGTCCCAAAATAGGTAAGTACAGTAAAATGAGATATTTTGAGACAGAGATCACAGTTCACATAACTTTATTAGAGTATATAGTTATAATTGTTTCATTTTATTATTAGTTGTTAATCTCTTACTGTGCCTAATTTATAAATTAAACTTGATCATAGGTATGCATGTATAGGGAAAAAACATATATAGGATTCAGTACTATACTGTATGCAGTTTGAGGCATCCACTGGGGATCTTGAAACATATTCCTCGAAGACAAGGGGAAGTCAATACTACTGTATTTGACTTTTGGCCAGAGTTTGCACTTCTTTCTTTAGAGGAATTGATTTGGAAAATTTACATGTTTTTTTCTATGACAGAGAATGACTGTTAATACCTCAGTATACAGGACGGCATTGTTAGCAAATCACTGTTAACAGCTGAGGAAACAAACATGTCTAAATTGTAAATTGTAAATAACTGCATATTCTCTGATTCCAATGAGTCTCTGGAATATTCTACCATGTCTAAAAAGTTTCCCTTGGGCAGTGCAGGAGGCAGACCTAAATACAAAACTGGGGACTAACTTTTATAATTAACAAGCGCTTTCACATATTTTCTCATTTGATGAGGTAGGTAAGGCAGATACCATTACCATACCCAAGGACATAAGACTGGGAAGGGACAGAGGCAAGATTCAAACCCAAGTCAGCTGATTCCAAATCACTTGCATTTTCTGTCACATTACCTTAGCTCCCATATGTGAAAGCTCTTTTATTAAATGGCTAAAATTTTAGAGATAGAAGGACTTTAGAGTTCCCCCTTTTATCAGTATCCCTCACTCCCATTTTTTAGACAGATAGGGAAAATGAACAGAAGAGAGTTTAGGATTAACCCCAGGTCTACCCCCAAACTAGGACTAGGGCTGGGCAAGGTGGCTTACACCTGTACTCCTAGCACTTTGGGAGGCCCAGGAGGATCACTTGAGACCAGGAGTTTGAGACCCTATCTCTACAAAAA
The DNA here is from genome assembly GCF_000956105.1 of Propithecus coquereli. Taxonomy (NCBI): domain Eukaryota; kingdom Metazoa; phylum Chordata; class Mammalia; order Primates; family Indriidae; genus Propithecus; species Propithecus coquereli. The sequence continues at coordinate 5,666,262 of NW_012148619.1, forward strand.
ATAGAAAAATTAGCTGTGTGGGTGGCTCATGCTTATAGTTCCAGATACTTGGGAGACTGAGCTGCGTGGATCCCAGGAGTTTGAGGTTGCAATGAGCTATGATGATGCCACTGCACTGTAGCCCAGGCAACAGAGCTGAGACCCTGTCTCAAAAAAAACCAAAATCTATGACCAGAACTCTAGAACTTCTTGGCCCAGTTCCAGTGGTTTTCGCATTAAAATGTACTACTTTCATGTTTCCTGAAGCTATAGGACCATTTTCTTTAGTTGTATTTTCTTCAGTTACTAAAATAAATAAATTATTGATTATTGATTACAGTTTGGGTTGGTAAATACAAATAATCTCCCCTTGCTGTTCTTCTTAGTTATAAAAACTTTTTTTAGTTATAAAATGGAGACAGTTGTACCCAGCATAACTTTTTCATAATGTATCTCCCCTAAACATTCTGGAATGTTCTACAGAAAGAGTGAAAGAAAAGAGTGTGACTCACTTGTGTTGAAAGAGCTGAAGATAGAGAGGTTGGGGGTAGTTACTCATCCCCATTTTCTTCTAGGTCCACCAGTACAAATAGTGCCTTAGGGGTACTCTTCCCTTTCTATCCTGGGAGCATCCCTGATTGATTATTTCTGTGGTATTTAGGCTTAGAAAGATAGTTAAAATCAAACAATAATTCAATAACCAAGCCTTTTCTTTCTAAGATATCTAAATTATTATTTTAAATGATAACAGAGGTTGAGAAAATAGGGATATTAATTACATAACATTGAACAACAATTCTTCTGGTCCGATGGACAGCACAGTTCAACATAGTGTTGGCTCTTGCCTGATTCTCTAATACAAGCCAAATGTTTGATTTCCTTTCCCCACTGGAGTCTCTTTTCCAGCATAGTCATGCTTCTAACCCCCTTGTGTACTCCGCCAGCTGGTCTTATGACACAGAGATTTCTTTCCTTGAAAATTGGGTTTATCTCTTGACCCTACACCCTGATCTTCTTTATGTTATCTCCCTTCCCTAACCAAATAACAGTTCTTCTTCACACTTTTTAAGTTTCAGGTGTTTTTATCAGCACTTATATTTTAAATTCCACTTCAATGCTTACTACCCTTTCTAGCCGTAGAAGATCTTTTTAATTCATTCACAAAGTGTTCACTCATTTCCTCTCAAAATTTCTACCTAAATTGGGTTTATATCTTGTTCCAGTGCAGTATCACTTAGTTGAATTAACAAATCATTTAAGATATGTAGGGAAAAGAGAGGTCAATAGTTGGAAAGAAAACTAAGGGAATACATTTTTTAAATTTCAGAGATTTCAGGGACCTGATTTGATGGAGCTAAAAGATAAAGGAAGCCAAGATTCCTATCAGTCATCAGTAAAGACATTGACTCAGTTCTGAAACAGATCCTCAAAAGAGAGGAGATATGTCAGTGGCTTTTGTTCTAGTATTAAAGCCACTTTTTAAAGTCCTTTCTTCCTAAATCATTTTTCCCTATCCTACTGAATTAGAAAATGGAATAAAAAGGTTTACAACATTGAAATAGATTACACTGTTCACTTCTCACTTGATAATATGACCTGTCATTCTATCATAGAAGGATACTAAGTTCATCTGGCATATTTGGCTCTTCAGATACTATATTGGTTGTTTTCTAGTATTTTATATGCTTCTAGGTGTTACTAATTGATTGCTTAATTTGTTATTGCATGTTCCCAGGTTAAACTAAGCTGTCTAATTACCAAAATCATTTTCCCCTTGCTTTAAAGATAGGTATGTTTTCCCTTTTCCAGTCTCCAGTGACATTTTTCTATCATTTTGAGATGGTGAAAGCAGAGAGGAATAGTTAAAAGGAGTGGGAGGGAAGAGGAATAAAAAGGCATTAATTTTTCCTTTTGCAGTAGTTACATTGTCATTGTGACCTATTCTGTTCTACGTTGACACTTATAAATATTTGACTAATATTTTAGTTCATTTTTGAACTTTTTAAATTTTAAATTAACTATCCTCTCAAGAAAAAAGCTTACAGGCCTGTAATCCTAGCACTTTGGGAGGCCAAGACGGGAGGATTGCTTGAGGTCAGACTTTTGAGACCAGCCTGAGCAACATAGCAAGACCCCATCTCTACAAAAAAATCAGCCAGACATGGTGGTGCAAGCCTGCAGTCCCAGCTTCTTTGGAGTCTGAGGCAGAAGGATCACTTGAGCCCAAGAGCTTGAGGTAGCAGTGAGCTATGATGATGCTACTGCACTCTAGCCCAGGCAACAGAGCAAGATCTTGTCTCAAAAAAAAAAAAAAAGCTTACAATGTAGTTCTTAGAGACTGAATATCTAATTCCATAACCCTCAGTCACAGACATTTCTATTTATAGTAGGCTCTGCAAACTGAAGAATTTACTTGCTATTATTCAATAGTCAAAGGAGGGTGGGTTACTTAGTATAGTGCCTCATCATGTCAAGCAGTTCACCATGCTTAATCTGTTCATGATTGGAAGTTTAGCATTGCTGATTCGTGGGTGTTGGGATTATAATCAAAGAATTTCAAGTAAATATCAGACATCAGACTTGAATCTATAAATTATCTTTAAGAATAAGGCATTTAAAAATTATTACCTGAAGCTATAACTAACAGTTTGATTTTGTGGAAATCACCAGGTTCTGACAGAGATGTTTCTGTACTCTGAAAAATAGTGAAGATAGTGGGCCAGATTGTTTAAGCATTGTGACCAGTCTTATATATAATAAATGTTTTGTGTTTATTGTCTACATGTGGTTTGTTATCAAGTGGAAATCATTTTATATTAAAATTAATGCAGGTATTTTATCAAGTAAAATGGAAATTTCACTTTGGAATATTTAAGATAAAGCATTATATTCCAAAGAAATGTCCTATTTGTGGCGGGTCACTTCAGGCTATGCTGCTGGATAACTCAGATAGGAAAAGGTCACTCTTTGCAGCCACCTGGGTGAACAATTTTGCAAAGTACTGGATTCTAATTTATGTTGCTTCTAACTGAATCAAGAAGACTTTGTCAAGATTGTGAAAATTGTGAAGAGGTGGCCATCACCTCAGTTTACACATCAAATTTACTGAAGTTGGAAAATTCAAAATGGAAATTATAACTATTGTCAAATAAATAATACATTAAACATGTACAAGTTTGTAAGTACATATGAATGTGTGTGTGTATATTATAATGCATAGAAAATGAGACAGAAGACTGAGACCTTAAATTTATGTGTCCGGGAACACAGTGTGACTAAAATAGACATTCTAACTGTATTTCCCAACTGGCAAAATGAAAACAAATCCACAAGGTTGACTTAAACCTGATCTAATCTAAAAGCCAAATGGCAGCGAGGACCGTTTCTTCCTCACTCTTAGAGGGCTGCATAATCTTTTGCCTTTCATTTTGGGTCATCTCAGATTCTGAGTATTTTTTTAAAAAATATTAAAGATAGCTGAATGTAGACTAGGCACAGTGGCTCACACCTATAATCCTAGCACTCTGGGAGGCTGAGGCAGGAGGATCACTTGAGCTCAGGAGTTTGAGACCAGCCTGAGCAAGAGCGAGACCCCGTCTCTACTAAAAAATAGAAAAATTAGCCAGGCATCATGGTGCATGCTTGTAATCCCAGCTACTTGGGAGGCTGAGGCAGGAGGATCACTTGAGCCCAGGAATTTGAGGTTGCTGTGAGCTAGGCTGATGCCATGACACTCTACTTAGGGCAACAGAGTGCGCCTCTGTCTCAAAAATAAATAAATAAATAAACAAACAAATCAATAAAGATAGCTGAATGTTGGTATACAATTTTAGGTGGATGTAAGATTCCTCCCAGGATTTATTGAGCTAGTCATGTTATTATTAAATGATCTCTCAAGTTAGTTTAAAAAGCTGATGTTTGGAAATTGAGCTGTACATTGTAGATAAGAAATTGTCATACTTTCCTAATATATGGAATATTATGACTAGTTAAATTATAATGTTGTGTGTGTTGAAATTTTAATACAATAGCTGAAAGCTCTTATTTTGCTATAGTATCTAACTATGAGTTCATTGAGGGCTATGCTTTTTTGCTATTTTTCTTTTTTAAAGAGACAGGGTCTCACTGCATTGCCCAGGCTGAAGTGCAGTGGCACGATCATAACTCACTGCAAACTGGAATGCCTGCACAGCAACCTAGAAGGCCCGGCCTCAAGTGATCCCCCTTCTTCAGCCTCCTGAGTAGCTGAGACTACAGGCGCATGCTACCACACTCCTCTAATATTTTTTATTTTTTATAGAGATGGGGTCTTGCGATGTTGCCCAGGCTGATCTTGAACTCCTGGGCTCAAGCAGTCCTCCCGCCTCAGCCTGCCAAACTGCTGGGATTACAGGCATGAGCCGCTGCACCCAGCCTGCCATAGTATTTTTATCATGTTCATGTTGAATCCAGTTATGTTTGAACTTAATTGTTTATTTTTCACATTGGGGAATCCATGCTCAATAAAAACATAATGATAATTATTTCTATCATTTAAATAAATAAATGATTCCTCTTCAATAAAAGTAAATAGGATCATATATATGTGTGATAAGGATGTTTCTAATTGTTTTTCCTCTTGCAGACTAGTCAATCCTTAGCCATTACAGCACATGGTCTCTTTATCAGGGAGTGAGCACAAGGTGAGCCCTGGAACACTGTTTTATCATCTCACATTTGGCATCCTCCCTAGATGGTGATCTTTTAACATTTTTAAATTTTACCTGAGGAGAATATTGCATAATAGTTGTTGAAACAAATTGGAAGTACAAATTTATGTAATCAGATTTGAAGAATTTGTTTTCTAATAATGGTTGAGCAACTTTGGTGTTCTGTTTTGCTTGGCTTACAAGTACCTTTTAATAGATTTCAAACTTCACATGATGGCTTATAGAATTGCTTCCCTCTTCAGCCCTATAAAATACATATTAAGCCCTTTAAACTGTAAGTATAAAATTCAGAAGACTATCAGTATAAGTAGTGTGTTGTTAGGATACCTGTAAATAGGAAGATTGTATTTTAATAAGGGAAGAGGAAAAAGGAAAGAACTCTTTGAACTCTAATTTAGCACATTGGTATAAAGATTTTCAGATTATTTATTCAAATAGTAGCTCCTGGATTAGCATTAAACTTCTTCTGCTTCTTTGTGATCAACAGGGTTTTCAGCTTTTCAAGGTCAAGAGTTGCACTTAATGCATGTGAATAATAAACTTACGCAAAATAAAAAGGAATTTCATGCTTGGGAGGAAAAGAAGTTTATGTGCTTTTACCCTTACTTAGAGAATGCTGTCCATTAAAGTAATATAGACTGAAAGGACTTTTTCCTTGCCTTCATTTTAGAAAATTGACTTAAAAAAACCTCAAAATTTCCCATATAACATTTAAAAACTTTTATAAGCCTGCTCAATTGCTATATGATAATCTTTTATTTCTAAAGAATTACGTTTCTCTCTCTAAAAGGGGAGCTAAAGCAAGAGTTGAATAATCTTTTACCTATAAAATATGCATATTTATGAAAAAAGTGGATACATTTGAAAAATTACATGTATTTTTATGTTCCTATTTACTTGTCACCATGGCAACCACCACACTGCCTAGTATTTATGTTGTCTAAGATTTAGAGCACCTTTCCAAAGAAATAAATATGTCAGAACCATGTATTGTATTTACTTTAGTGTTTAGAAAAATATTTATTCTAATGCATATTTTTGAAGAAAAATAGCAATAAATAATGTAAACTTCGGCCTGGCTTAAATGGTACCTTTTCCTACAGAATGTTTTTAAAATCCAAATAATTATAATTATTCTCTTTTCCTTGTTATAAAAATCAGAATAATGAATAGAAGTAATGAATTTTTAAAACTCATGAGTTAATCTTGAAATGTATTATAGTCTCTTGATTTTTCCTATTTTTATGACTTACTATTTTGAGTCACGAAAAATTTCTGAAAATATGAAACACGAACACTTAAGACCAAATATTTAATCCTAGCTACATAGATCAGAAAATGTGAGTTTACATTTCTGATTAAAGATGATTTTTAACATCGATGAACAAAAGACTTCTATTTTGTATTTAAATGAATGACATGGTTGTTATTATTTTTCTTAGTTTAATTATTTAAATCATTTTCTGACATGTGTGATACATAAATAGAATTTTTTTAGTGTTAAACATCAGAATGGAAATTGTGAAGCATAAAATCAGACATGTTTCGTGTCACGTATTACCTGTTAAGAAAAACTGCAACACAGCATTTAAGTACAACAGAACAGTGAGCATATTGTCCCTGATACTTGTAAACAGGATGGGTCTACAGTTTCACAGTTTATGTTGACAGTATCTTTGTGGGAAATGTAATTATCAAATGAATTATAACATATCTTAGCATTAAGATTATTAATGGTAATTTTAATTGCCTTTTTCAAGATAATTGGATATTTTCTCATAAGTATATGGGAAAGGGGGCATTGGGCTAATTAGATATCTTGAACTTAGTTATCCTTAAAATATCTAGAAATTTAACATATACATTCTATATATTAGGAATTTCTTCTTTTAATTAAATGTTTTTCTAAATAGAAGTAAAATAATTTATAATCCATAAAATCTCACTGATTATTGCTTGATATTCCCTCCTTGAGTAGTGATCGATATAATTAAAAATTTGAATAATGGTAATTTTAAAAATTAAATGTTCACTACCAGTTATTCTAAAAATTGGCAAAGTTAAGAAATAATATTTTACTGTACTCATGGGTGCTGTTAGATGGGCTTTCAGATGATATTTCATATAGTTTTAGAAATTGATCAATTTCCAAAAAGTAATTTAATTTGAAGATACACATCAACCCCCTTAAAATTATTCATACACTTTGATCTAGGAATTCAACTTCTAGAACTTAAGAAACTATTCAATGGTATGGATAAAGGTGTATATATGAGAACCATGACTTTATTTACAACAAGAAGCATTTGGAACAACTAACAAGGATATTAAATAATAAAAATGTATGTTCTCAACAAATGTTTAATAACAGAGGAATATTCTCATTAAGTGAACACAGCTATATATAAACTATATGTTTAATATGGTCACACCTTTGTTTAAAGAAAAGGCTATAAAATTATAGATGAAAGTCTAAAAACAAAAAAATAATGGTGGCTAATTCCAAGGATAGGAGATTATAAGACATTTTTAAATATATGTTTCTAATCTTAATATGGGCATTTCTGTAATAACTCCAGTTATCATCATTCAAATAGTTTTTAATAAGACAAATTAATTAAAATTATGTTTACATTCATTATAATGACAATTCAACCAATGGAGGAACAATATTGTCTTGTTCAACATTGAATCAATAATATTTTTTTTTTAAATCTGGAAATGTTTGGTACTCAGTGAATAATTTGTTGATTGAATGGATAGATGATAGGGTCAGGAATTAACATTGTGGCAAAGTGGTTTTAGGGAAAACACATTTGAAGGGCCACAAAGATACCTCGTTTATGTTTTTTTTAATGTATGTATATTTTTGAGACAGAGTGTTGCTCTGTCACCCTGGCTGGAGTGCAGTGGCATCATCATAGCTCACTGCAACCTCAAACTCCTCCTGCCTCACCCTCCCGAGTAGCTCGGACTATAGTCACCTGCCACCATGCCCAGCTAATTTTTTTGTACTTTTGGTAGAGACAGGGTCTCACTCTTGTTCAGGCTGATCTCAAACTCTTGACCTCAAGGGATCCTCTTGCCTTGGCTTCCTAGAGAGCTAGGATTATAGGAGTGAACCACCGCGCCAGGCCAGTGTTTAAGTACCTTGATTTGTGTATCATATCAATAGATGACAGTATAATAAAGTGGTAAGAATATGTAAGAACTGCTTTGCTAACCATAGTCTGGTAGCATAGAATAAGGCAAAACCCGGGTAGCTAGATTTATCCCAGGACATTTAATTTCTACAGTTGTTCAATTATAGCTATTAAAACATCATTGAAATTCCAACAGGAAAAATAACTTATCTGAGAGCCTGAAACTGCAGTCCTTAACCTCCTTACTCCCCCCACCCTCCAATTAACTATTATTTTCATAAAATACCTGAAGGTCCAACCATGGGTTATAATGGCTTTCACTGTGGTGTGGAGATGTTTCAGCATTGGTGGAAATTAAGTGGCAATTAAATAAGTGAGGCCACTTGGTGGTAGGAAATATTGTATTCTGCTGCTAGGATGCTGCATTAGTCTTCAAGGGACAGCTGTACACTCTGGCTTGAGGGAATATGGCCAGGAACCCTACCTAAGGGTTTCCCATTGCATTGCTTGGGACTGGCCTTTGGGAGGTAACTTCTGATTCTTTTCCAATCAAATATGTACTAGCTATCTGTGCTGGGAGCTGGAGAACAGAGACCTGTCTTTAAAGATGATGACAATCCCATAATTCTTGTCTTCACTTGTGCCTTTCTTCTACATGCATGCTTTCTTCTGCTCTATGTTATCTCCATCCCACTAAAAGATACCATATAATGTGAGTTTGAATATTCAATTCTGCTTTAGAAGACAAGAAAACAAATGGGATGATGAAATTTGTAAGAAATCTTGAGTGTAAATAGGAAATAATCTAGCTACACCCCATAGTTTATGAGATATAGGTGAAACTCATGGGATGTGTTAAGTATAGGTATAAGTAATCAAGTAGCTTGAGAAAGAAAAGCAGCATTCAGAAGATGTATTAAATACACATAGTAAGCAAGTTAGTAACCTATAAAACTTGCCAAAACAAATAGAATAAATGGACTAGGATGGAAAAAATAAGTGTTTATTTATTCAATAGAAAGGTAGAAGGACTAAGTTATGATCCTGCCACTTCTAGGCTGACAGCTGTGTCATGCCACCTACTTATGACATCCAGTATGTTCCCATATTGGCCCACACCACTGTGCCCAAGAAATGCAAATAAAACCCATAGCTCTTCACCAAATTAATTGGCAAGCTACATCTTTAGTCAGGTATGCCTGCCCCTTTGTCTCTCCCATTAGCAAGTATGTGCCATTGACCCCTGGCAGCTTCTATATGGGCCACATGGCTCAAATCTCAATTCTGGTCCTCATATAACATCACCCATGGGAAAGGCTGAGGTGGCATAGAGAGAGAGAGAGAGCAGAGCCTGTGAATATCATCATGTAACCCAGGATACAGATAGTGTGGTCTTGCCACTCACACCCTATCCTAAGGATGTCAACCTATTTTATTGCTTTCCCCTTGCATATAAATGTGTTTTTAATTTATTTAGTAAATTGTATGACTTGAACATTTTAATTTTGTCTGTGAGCCCTTTGGGTTATCTTATCTTGCCTGGTAATGTACTTGGCGGCTACCATTACATGAAGGTAATTTTTGACTTGACAGTATGCTTTACTTTGAACTTTACTAATCCTCCTTCACAATCTGAGATTTTGAACTAATGCATCCACTATCTGGTTTAGGGAACTAGAGCAAAGTATAAAAGGAATGTTAAATTATGGCGATTCTATAGCAATCTTAAATACCTGGTCCACTCTGAAGGAATTATGAGAACTTGTCTTTTACCTCTGAAATGGGCCCTTCCTCTAGGCTAACTCAGAAAAGCTAAGAAAATTCTAGTTTACCTGGGGAAGAGGATTAGGAGGGTGTGTGTCACCTCTGTCCTACTTGAATTCTCTTCTTACAGATGAGATGCTTATTGTCCAGAACAGTGACCTTCAAATATTTTTGCTCATGTACTCTGTAATAGAATTTTGAAAAAGACTCTCTTACACATTTTAAATTGACATTTAAAATTTCTCATAATATGTGTAAATAGTTGGAAAAAATGTGGTTTCTGGTATCTATGAATGTTGACATTTAAAACTATTACATCGGTCTTTTAAATGTATCTAATAAAATATAAATTATGTATGATTTGTTAAAAAAACATTTTATTAACGAACAATTCGAACACATACAAAAGGAAAAATAGTAAAACAAACCTTCATGTACTCATTACCGAAGTTAAGCAACCATCAACTTTCTGCAGTTCTTACCTATACTTTCTCCCCTTTTTCTCTTAGAGTATTTTTTTTTTTTTTTTTGAGACAGGGTCTCACTGTGTTGCCTGGGCTAGAGTGCCATGGCGTCATCCTAGTTCACAGCAACCTCAAACTCCTGGGCTCAAGCGATCCTCCTGCCTCAGCCTCCCGAGTAGCTGGGACTACAGGCATGCACCACCATGCCCAGCTAATTTTTTCTATATATTTTTAGTTGTCCAATTAATTTCTCTCTAATTTTAGTAGAGACAGGGTCTCACTCTTGCTCAGGCTGGTTTCGAACTCCTGAGCTCAAACAATCCGCCCGCCTTGGCCTCCCAGAGAGCTAGGATTACAGGCATGAGCCACCGTGCCCGGCCTCTCTTAGAGTATTTTAAAGCAAACTCCAATCATATTTTACTAACAAATACTTTGGTTTGTATCTCTAATAGATAAGATATATTATAACAGTACCATTTGTTCATACTCAATAAAATCATTTCATTAATATCAAGTAGTACCAAGTTCATGTTCAGGTGTCACCAGTTGTCTCAAAAATGTATGTCTTAAGAAAGTTGGTTTGTTCAAATTAGGATCTAAATAAAGATTATGCATTGCCTTTGGTTTATAACATTCTTAAGATTCTCCGTTTGTAACATTTCTCCCTGCTCTATTCCCTGCCATGTCATTTAACCTGTTTCTCTACCTTCCATATTTCTCATAACCAGAAATCAGATCTAGAAACTTGATTAGATTCGGTGTTTATGGTGAGGATGCTTCATAGGTAGTCCTGTGTTTATAATTCCTATGTAATTACATAAGGAAAAACAATTTCTGGTTGTCCTATTTTAGTGGCATTAATATGGATCAATAGTATAGGGGATATCGGTCAGGCTCATCTGTTATAAATATCCCATTGCCCTTTTATTTATTGATGACAGATGTTATCTGGGTCCATGATGTCATTAGGGTTTGTGCAATGGTGATTTTTATTCCATCTACATTTATTAGCTGTGATTCTTCTATAAAGAAGAATTTTCTCTCATCATCTATTTGTTTATCCTGAATTATACCTGATTCAGGAAAGCAGGACAAGTACTTTTTTTTCCCAGAACAGTAAGTTGGTGCCCCAGCAATCTCCAAAGGTGAATGATGAGATTAATAAAGTTTTAAAATTTTATTCCAGTATTATTAGATACTCATGGTGTTTCAATCCTTTACATTTATTTTTCTATGTTTAGAATGTCCCATTTTGGGGCAGTGGAATTTTCTTCAGGTTGGCTCCTGTGTGCTTTTGACATGCCCCACCTGAAAGAGGGTGTATTTGTCAGAGTTCTCCAGAAAAACAGAACCAAAAGGAGGGTATGAACATGTGCAGACACTCACACATTTCTATTTATCTGTGTGTGTATGTTTATCTATCTATCTATCTATCTATCTATCTATCTATCTATCTATCATCTATTGTTCCTTGTTTTTAAGCATAACAAGATGTCATACATTCACTGGTTCATTCCTGGCCCCAGACATGAATACTATAGTGATTTAAAAACACTAAAAACATTAACAAGCTCTTCTTCAACAGTTGTAAATTTTACATCCTTTCTTTTTCTCTTTAAATTTGCATTTTTATTCCATTTCTTCCATAGAATTTTATCTTTTAAATATATTGGAAAAAAAATATATTGGACGATCTTTTATAGGCCACTCTGTCATACATAACATGTTGTTATTTGACTAAGGTTTTAAAAAATGTCCCATGACCATAAGGTTATAAGTGTTGAAAAATTACTTCAGGACTGAGTTTTTATTATATTTATTAGTAGCATAAAATTATTGAAATCAGCTTGAATATATTATCATTTTTGATACTTACTAAACATGAAAAGAAAATTTATGAGAAGTAATATTGATATGGATTGTTGAGGGTACACTTATAATTTCTTGATTAAAGGAATGGTGGAAATGTCCTTTGGCTTGAGGTCCTGGACTGGGCATAAAAGGTATGCCTTTGTTTTATAAAATGAGAAATGGAGACTGTCCAAGGATAAACTCTAGTTAGGACAGGCAGCTCCTTGGGCAGATGTACTTCAGAAAAGCATGTATGTGGAAGGCAAGGATCTGGAAATTGATTTCCTTAAAACTGTCCACACTTGCATGCTCCTTGGAAAGTCTTCACAAACTGTTATTGGTACTTAGTGCCCCAACTTGAAAACCCCCAAGACTGTGCTCTTCGATAGCTGATACATGGTACCAAACATATCAAACTCATGAGGTGGGTACTATTCTTATCCCCATACTACAGACGAAGACACTGAAACACAAAAAGGTTATGCGACTTGTCCAAAGTGACACAGCTAGTAAGTGGGCAGCAAGGAGGCAAACCCAGGCACTGTGGCTCCAGAGTCCAGACTCATAACCACTATGTACTCGAATTCCTTTTGTAAAAAAGGATGAAAGAGCAGATCTAGAGGTTGGACATGAGAGGGGAGCACATATTCATGCAAAATTGTTAAGAAAGTGGACATAAAGAAAAATAGTGGTTTTTCAGTGTGTCAATGAATAAACTATTCATATGTTAATAAAATATAAGGCAATGCCTTTATCTGTATTCTGTTAAAATACCATAGTATTTAGTGTCCATCAAATTAAAATTAACACATTTTTTTTCTTTAATTTCTAATGAACAATTGGTTATCATTTCATTAATAATGTGTGGGATGTTATCTTCTGAAACCCTACTGTATTTTGCATATTCTACTTAACCTGTGAATATGTTCTACTTTTAGTGAGGATGACTGTTTTTATAGTAACAGTACAGAAGAAATATGCATTTAATAATGGTAATGATTTCACATTTACATAACTCATTCCACTAAAAGCATACTGAAACTATTTTACAGAAAGAAAGACAGACCATACCCATCAGTAAGTGATTACCTCTTTTACTGAAAAATTAGGATTATAATCATGCATAAATAAAAAGTAAAACTATTGCTATATTTCAACAGTTATTTTCGAATAGTTGGATGCAAATTTTATTTTTTAATAATTGGATTTTATAATAAACACATCAGGGCAGTCAATGGATTTTGTTGTACAATGTGATTTACTCTGTAATCATATAATTTTGTCTTGCTATACACAGCTGGATTTTCACTTTTAAGCATTCCCCAATTAGGAAAAACTCAACCTATGAAAGAATTCAATAATAAATGATTGTTAAGCATGCCTTAGAAGAGAACCTTAGCTCTCCTATTATGAGAAGCTTAAAGAGGCAGGAGGAGTATTAATGCCAACAGTCCTTTAGTCTCCAATGGAAATACCGGAGGAGTGCTGGGCAGAGCACCCTTATTTAATATTACACTCGATCTTAGCCAAAAGGCTGAGAAGCGATAATATTAAAATTTCTTTTATTAAACAATGTTGAGAGAAATACCTTTTCTTACTTGATATAGATTCAGAGTCACCTAACATTTATTGAATGTTTACCATGTGCTAAGCACTATGCCAAATGCTTTCACTTTCACCATTTTATTTAATCCTCATAACCATGTGAATAACCCTGCTTTGCAGATGAGAAGACTGAGGCTCAGAAAGGTTGTGATGCTCAAGGTCACTTAGCTAGACAGTGCTAGAAAAAGACATGATCATTCTTTTATGTACCATATATGTGAATTTCTCCATAATACTTACGGCTATAAGTTAAATTTCTTTTATTCTTTCATATGCTTAATTAGCAGCAAGCGTAGCATCATATTCTTTAAACTTCCTATTTCCTGTAGATTATCTAAGGACTTTAGGGGTTAATTGTAGTTCAACAAGTCCTTCAGCTGCCCTCTCCCAAATGAGGAAGAGCCCTGGCATCAGTCAGTTTGTCTGTTGGTGCTGCCGATATTATTGGTTGTGCTGCTGTTGCCATAGTTTCTTGCTGACCCATATCACCACTATTGTCTCCATTGCATGCATCATCTGACTGGCTCTATTGGTCCTTGCTTCAGGAAAGTCTTTCTAGCTCCAATTCCAGCTCAGCCTTGCAGCTGGCATGGCCTCTGAAAGAGGGTATATTAGTTAGGGTTCTCCAGAGAAGTAGAACCAAAAGGATGTGTGTGTATGTGTGTGATAGATTGCATAACAATGTTTCAGTTAGTGATGGACCACATATACAATGGTGGTCCCATAAGATTATAGTGGAGTTAAAAATTCCCATCACCTAGTGATGTCATAGCGGTTGTAATGTTGTGGCAAAATGCATTACTTTTTCTTTGTTTAGACATGTGTCTTATGATTGTTACAATTGCCTGTAGTATTCAGTACAGTAAAATGCTGTGCAGATTTGTAGCCTATCAGGGGTGGGTAACCTGTGGCCTCAAGGCCACATGTAGCCTTCTAAATCCCTAAGTTCACCTCCTTGACTGAATCCAAACTTCACAGAACAAATCCCTTTATTCTATAAAATTTGGATTCAGTCAAAAGGCCACACTCACAGATCCAGAAGGCCACATGTGGCCCTAAGACCATAGGTTCTCCACCCCTTGTAGGTGTGTAGTAGGCTAAACTATCTGGGTTTATGTATGCATACTCTATGATGTTCACACTATGAAATCACCTAATGGCACGTTTCTCAGAATGTGTTCCTGTCATTAAGTGATGCATGACAGTATATACATTTGTGTGTGTGTGTGTATGTAGAGAGAGAGAGAGAGAGAGAGAGAGAGAGAGAGAGAGAGATTTAAGAATTGGCTTAAGGGATTGTGGAGGTTAGGTGAGTCCAAAATCTGACAGGGGAGGCTGGCAGGTGAGAGGCTTAGGGAAGAGTTGCAGTTCAACCCCTAAGATAGTCTGCTGTCAGAATTCCTTCTTACTCAGCCTTTGTACCATTAACCTTTAATTGATTGGATGAGGCCTACCCAGATGATATAGGGTAAACTGCTTCATTCAAAGTCTACCCACCCATTTAAATGTTGATCTCATCCAAAAAACACCTTCGCAGATAACACTCAGATCAAATATCTGGTCACCATGGCCCAGTCAAGTTAGCACATAAAATTAACCATCATGGAGGATAATTCAATTTCTTCAGTGCTGTACTCAGTTAGAGTGCCCTTCACTGGGTCCCCCAGATCACAGCTCATATTGCCTGACCTTTCAAATCTACCTCTCTCTCTCCCTTCCTCCCCCATCCCCCCTCTTTCCTTCTCTCTTACACACACACATATACCCCAGCCATGTTTCTCCAAGATCTCACTGCCCCAGAGTAGTTGTGCTGAGGTAGAGTTGTCTACTGCAGACCAAATCTTGTTAACCTTTTTTATATCCTGGGAAATCCAGAATGTAACTTAAAAGCCTATTAGGCCCAGATTTTGAAAAGGCAAAAAGGTCCATGTATCATCTCCGAATAAAGAAAGAACAGACCTCTGAAATAGGAAAGCCTGCTCACCGTTGGGAATAGAGCTAGTGAGGAGGAAGTGCCTTTCATCCTTTCTTGGAGAGTAAATAAATAAATATCTTCACGTCAAGACACAAACAGAGACTTTTTGGTACCTTCTTTAAGAAGTAGCAAACAATAAAATAAATCTTTGGTAGGTCCTATGCATCCATATGCAACTATAGCGATATAGAGTAGTACTTTCTCATGTAAAAAGGAGGCTATTGATATACAGATAGGTGACCATACATCTTGATTTGCCTGGGACAGACTGTTTGGCATGGTGACTTATTTTTTTTTTAATTCCCTGACTATGCCTCAACAGAAAGGTGATTCCTTTGAGGTCTTCTAATATAATAAGCTTGGGTGGGCAGGCAGCAACCTTAATCTGATCTTTGACAACTGGGCCAGTTTTATTGTGTGACAAAGATAAATTGACATAGCCATTGGCTTAATAAAAAGGACTTTATTTAGCTCTCAAAAAAAAAATGAAAGAAAGAAAAGAATTCTTAAAGGAAAATATTTTTAAAAGGCTTGGAGTCACAGTCTTTTCTTCTACAGCTACTACTTTAGTGTGGTACTTTTAATGGTTTCAGTTTGGGATACAGAAATAGTTGAAATTTTCAACCCTGAAAGGCCCCAAGCCCCAAATTACTGGATTCTGAGTTAAATTTAGATTTCAAGCCATCCTAGTGTTTTCCCCATATCCCTACTCTAAGTTAATACCACGTATTTTAGGTTCTAAAAACAACTTAGTTCAAGAGAGTGTCAGGTGTTTTAGGACTATGTTTAACTACACGTAACAAAGGCCCAAATTAATACTGTTTTGGACAAGCTAAAAGTTTATTTCTCATGTGAAAGTCTAGTAGCAAGTAGTCCAGGGTTGGTATGATACTCATATTGTCAGAGATTCACACTCTTATCCTCCCTGGGTCCTGGCTTTCATCCTTAGCATCACGTCAAAGTTAAAGATGACCAATCCAGAGCTAGCCATTTTCTTCATTCTAGGTAGCAGAAAGAAGGAAAAAGAAGGGTAGACTCACTTTCATGTATCATTTCCATTAATATGCCATTGGCCAGGACATGTTCATATGGTCCTACTCAATTACAAGAAAGACTGGGAAATTTAGTCTTTATTTTTGGCAGCCATATGCCTCAGTTAAAAATCAAGGATTCTAGTCTTATAGAAGAAAGAAGGAATATATATTGGCAGACAATTGGCTGCTACAGTTTATGCAAGTATTAGAAAATAATATATGGACAAATCAGAACATTGCAATGCAGGCATTTGATACATTCTTAACAAAGTAGCCAAAATTATCTTTTAAAAAAATCATACTGCTTCATGCTCCAAACATTCCAAGGGCTTTCTAAGTCTTTCAAAGCCTAATAATGTCCCACAGAGCCCTATGTTTTCTTCACCTCCTCCATTGCCTTTCTAACCTCATCCCAACTACATTCCCCCTTGATCATCAGTTCATTTACTTTTGCTCTTCTTCACACTTGCCGGATATATTTCACCTTAGGGCCTTCTGGATATCTACCTCCCTGGGTATCTACATAGCTAACTCCCTTTCCCCTTCCAAGTCTTTGCCCAGATGCTACAACCTCAATGAGGTCTATGCTGACAACCCTATTTAAAGTTGCAATTCCCTCCACCCTTATACTCCCATCTACCTTTCCCTCATCATTTTTTTCCCCATAGCATTTATCACCTTTTAACATCTATACAATTTACTTGTTTATTGTTTATTATCTGATCCCTCTAAAATGTAAGTTGCACAGGGCACAATCTTTTTCTTCTTTGTTCACTGAAGCATTCTAAGTGCCTAGAACAATGCTAGGTACAATGAAGGTAATCTAATAAGTAATTTGTGAATAAACGAATGCTTTTATTTCAGAACAACAGAAAAAAGGTAAAAGTAATATTTTTATTACTTTAAAAGTAGTATCTTTTCCTTAGTCCTGGTATGTTTTCATACCTTGGGATTCCTCCTTGTTGTTTTAGTGGGCTACATCAGTGATGAGACCTTGTAGCTATTTCAGCATGTGAGAGCATGATTACATCCTGGAAAGGGTCCTATTGATTACATGCTTTGACATTATTTCTTATGGGCACATTGGTTTGGTCTTAACAAATTTTAGGTTGTCTGTATGTATTATTCAAGATTTCTAGATTGCAAATAAGAGAATCTCAATTCAAAGTAGCTTAAGCAGAAGAAAGGAAACTGTTGGCTCATGTACCTAGGAAACTTGAGAGATGTGGTTGTTTTTAATAGCTGGTTTCAGGGACTGAAATGTCATCATCAGAAATCTCACTTTCTGTCTCTTGTGTCTGCTTTCATCTCTTTTGGCCTCATTCTTAATGATAGAGGTTTATATTCTTCTTAAAGCTAGCCATGCCAGCAAATAGAGCACTACTTTCTCTTCTTCATCTGAACTCTGGTTTACCAGTCTTTGTGTCTGGGAATAGGGCACTTTGATTGACATGCCTTGGGACACTCCTTTCCCTGTCTGGAAGTCCAGGCCACGTAATTGACAGTCCCATCAGAATCCAGAGGAAGGTAAGTTCCAAAAAAGAAGAGATGACAAAGGACAGACCAAAAAAAAGTGTTGTGCTTTTTCAGTAATGTATTTCACACGTAAATTTGCTTATATAAGTGGTGTTGTAGCAAACAGCAAAAATTAAAATATTTTGTAACAAATTAGCATTTTTTCTTTCTTAAACAGGATTATACCAATTATAGACTTAGATTCGTATTTTTTCTTCCTTTAGGCTCTCATCTCTGTTAATTTCTAATGGATTTTACATTTTAAATTAAATAACATTCTTTATCATTCATAGATGAAAATGGCAAAACTAGAAGCAGAAGATCACAGAGAAGCACTATTTCAGTCTTCTTTATCCCCCTTGACAAAAGTAATGGAGGTATCACAGCAAAGCAACCCTAAAGGTACCTTGGATGGGAATACTGTGGACCCAATTTGCAAATATGTTTTGAATGATTTACCAAGGTAAGAATATTATTTCAGCAGCTTAAACTGAATTCTGAAGGGGATAAACATGCTTATAAAAAGGTGTCTATGTAAAAGTTCATTCAGTATTTTGTGGTGATGATGTAAATAATAACTTGGAGATGTGATGGGCTACAAAGGTCATTCTGGGGTAAAGCCCTTCAATTTTTCCTACCTTATGGGAAGAAAAAAAGATAGATGATACAATAAACATAAATTATCCCTTGGGTCTGACTTGAACAGATAGAATAATAATAATAATGGCAGGTAATATTTGCTATGTGCCAGTCACCATGCTTAGTACTTAATGTACATCATGTCAATTTTGTTCTCAAAACAACCTTGGGAGGAATATAAAGCAGATAGTATTTTAAATATCTCCATTTTACCTATGAGGGAACAAAGACCTAGAGATGATTATTAACTTGACTAAACTCACACCGCTAATATATAGAGAAGGTGGGGGAGTTTGAACCCAAATGGATCTAACTCCACAGCACTTTATCAGAAGTATAAAGCAGAGGGCACAAGGGTATTTTTCCTGTTTTTTCTATGGTAGAAAGTGAAAGAACTAAAAGGTGTATGTCAGATGTTGATAAACTATTGGCTGGCTAAATGTGAT
The DNA here is from genome assembly GCF_000956105.1 of Propithecus coquereli. NCBI lineage: Eukaryota > Metazoa > Chordata > Mammalia > Primates > Indriidae > Propithecus > Propithecus coquereli. The sequence continues at coordinate 5,685,386 of NW_012148619.1, forward strand.
GCCATAGTCTTTATGTTAGCTAGAAAACTGAGACCACAGAAATTATTCATAAATTAGAGATCATGTTAATCTCCTTATAGAAATGCTAGGTCATTCTTATTTTCTAGAACGGTTTGAGTGTTTGCTTTTTTTGAGTGTATGTGTGTCACTAGATTAAGATAAAAGTGAACTTAGACTTTCAGCTAATCTTTTTTTTTGCCTTATTCTTCTCATTTATAAATATATGTTAGCAATGTATGAGATCCTTTACACAGTGTACTAACTACATGGCCAAATAATTTTTTTAAAATGAGTACTCTGTATATTCTATTGTAAGGACATAATTCCTCATATTAATGCTCTTCCTAATAATACAATGAAAACATTTCTAAATAGGATTTTAAAGTATTCCCTTATATAAATGCCAATTCTAATATAGTATGTATTTGCACATACTTTTACTGCCTTTGGAATTTATTTTTTCCCATTTTCTACTTCAAAATGATATTATATTTACCTTTTATTGTAACTTTTTCATGTGCATTTTTAGCTACTTTATTTTTTCTAGTAGAGCTAAATGTACTTTCACTTGTTCAGTTTCTGCTTTTTTCTTTTTTTGTTCTTTGATTCTGAGTCTCTTTAACTCTGGCTTTATTTGTCCTTTTTATTATCTGTCAGTCTTTCTTCTCCTGTGATGCTTTCCTACAGCCTGTTTTTTAATAGTTGTTGTTTCAATGTGCTTCTTCTGTTTCTTTGTTTGAATCCTAACTTCTTTTCTGTCACTATTGCCTGTTACCATCAACTTTGATTATCATGTACCTAGAAAATGAAGTAACCCTTTTCTTGGCAATTGAATGGAAATTTGTAGACAATGCCCAAAGGTCTTTTACCATCATGAAAAAGAAAATGATGAGTTTCAACTTGAAAGGGGTCAAGTTCATAAAGGCTAATGTTAATCTAAGATTCATTGGTATTAATATGATTATCAGAGAGAGGCAATTTTCTCTATGAGTAAAGACGTTTTTCCCCCAGATTGAGGTTAAAACTTCTCTTGTTTCATTCTTGTTTTCCTTGCCACCTTTCTTTTACCATCTTTGTGGTCTTTTTATGAAAAATAATTATTAAAATATAGTGAATTTGTTTTTCCTTTACTTACATCACAGAGGTGGTGCTTTTCTTCACTAATTAACACATTGTACTTTTTACAAAATATGCTCACATATATAAAGTCCATTCAAAATAGCCATACAATGACCAATCACTTTATTTTCACGTTATTACCTGATGCTATTCATTTAACTTTTGTTATATTTCTATTATTTGCACTTCTTTTCTCTCTTTCTTATGTTTTTTCCATGTGTGTCCCCCCGCTGTCACTTCATGCTGAATTTGCTTGTAACAGAGTGAAAACTACTGTACCAGGATGCCACTCCCACAAGAAAACTAACACCAATATTGTAGATGTATTCATCACATTGTGCCACTTGCAGGGGTGGGGAACCTACGTCCTTAAGGCGAAATGTGGCCTTCTAGGTCCTTAATTGCAGCCTTTTGACTAACTCTAAATTTTGCAGAACAAATCCTTTTACTGAAAGGGGTGCAGCAGAGAAAGATGAAGCTTTTCTTGTCTCCTTTGGTGCCTAAAAAGAAGAATCTTGAAATCAGAAGTCCACAGTTCCCCACCCCTCTAGCCTCATTCCTGTGGCTATTTCCAGGAGAGCAGCACAACAGGAAACCTTTCATACCCAGCTGTATTCCGATATATTGCCAGGTGACCCAGAACAGGGCATCAGCCTTTGAGCCATGGATAGCACACCAATTATTTATTAGTAACAGGTATCCAGGGGCAGTTTCACTATGTCCATAGAAGGTACCTCCAAATGCTGAAATAACAAATTCCAAATTATAATTGCATTTTAAAATTAAGAGAATGTAAACAATTTCTCTTTATATCCCACATATAAAATATATTTTTAGTGATTTTTAGCCAGTGATCATCTGAGGAATGTAATTTCATGATTTTTATAATGAAAGTTACAATATTTTTTATCCTGCTGACAGCTCAGAGTATTACCAACTCTTACAGTTCCCTGAGGAGGCAAATTACTTTTAGTACATAAATGAAGACAAATCAGTTTTTAAAAAGTGAATGCCAACAGTTTTTTGTTATAGATTATCTAGGCTGTTTTTTTCACAGACAAATCTTGCTTTCAAGGATACTAACAGCACCTAATCTATTCAGTCACTTTTTTACGTTAAAACTTATATTGGGTATTTGTACTTGTAAAGACTTTTAGACTCTTTTTGAAATATAAACATTTGGCTATATTGCCTTTTCTAGGGACATTTTAAGTCTAGTAACTTCGTCATTCCAAAGACGAGCTTGGATTCTTACCATGGAATGGGTGGCAGAAGGGAGTTAGAGGAAGGCAGCAATAGTGAATGAAGAAAAGCAACACTTCACTGTTTTAGACCTCTGTTGCACTGATTACACTTTCTCCAGTTCTTAATTTTTTT
>NW_012148619.1:5689106-5690800 GCF_000956105.1 Propithecus coquereli
AACACTAGTATGAAGCGACAGCAAGTACAAGTCCTTGGAAACTGTCATTATCCTGCTGTTGAATTCACATCCAAACTGTGTGATAACTTAGACCTGCGTGTTTGTTATTGAGCCATGGTCTGTCAAAGTAGCCACACTTCCTACTTATGAATAGAATTATTAGCCACATGCAGATTTGTGCCATAGAAATCTACACTTACCATGGATGCTTTGTGTTTCAAAAAGAGGGAAAATAAAAACTCCATGTTATTTTAGGCTTATGCTGAAATTTCTAGTGAAATGTTTCTGATTAAGTAAAAGCAGAATTTTCAGAAAATACCGGATAGTTTATATTTTAACCCATCATGAAATTAATTCAATGTTAGTAAGGATTTTTAATAAAGCTAAAAATAAAACAAAGGTAATTAAGATTATTAATTACTTTACATTAAATGTCCATTGCAATTAATGCAGTTTTCTCTATGCAGGTAGTAGAAGGCTGATTGTACAAGTTGGGCCACCATGAGTGGAAAGTAACAGAAAATTTAACTGAAAGTGACTTGAAAAATGAGGAATATTTACTATTTCACATAAGAACTTCAGAGAGCAATTCTAGGGTTAAATTCAGTGGTTTAGCAGTGTTATCAAAGAGTTTGGCTCATAGTATCTTTCTCTCTGCCATCCTCAAAATATTGGCTAGATCCTTTGACTTGACCCCTCCTGCTTGCGAGATGGCTGGCTCATCACATGTTCACTCAGCAATGTCTGACTAAAGATGGATGTTTGCTCAGTTATATCTCTTTTTTATTAGGGTAAAAAAACCTTTTCTCAGAAGACTTCTTATACCTCATTGACCAAAATTGGATCACTTAACCTGTCAGGGGCGAGGGAAATGAAATTACCCTCATTGGCTTTAGACCATTAAGGATGTGCCCACTGGAGCTGATCAGAGGATACTTTCCATGGCCATATTAAGGAGGGTGAATTCCCAAAAGTAACTGAGGTTTTTTATTTAAGGAAAAAAAGGGGGATGACTGTTAAATAATTAACATTGCCTGACATAATTCTTGGCTTCTGCTTTATTATATTTTATTTCTTAAATTGTGTTTGTTTCTTGTCAATGACACTTTTTGACACATTTTTGCACAATGTCATAATTATCAAAAAATAATTCCTACATATCAATCACTGTTTGAGTTCCTGTGGAAATATAAAAGATATAAAATGAGAATCTTACTCTTGCAGAATGGGATATGAAATAATCTGAAATCACATAAACAACAAAGCAAACATAGCAATATACAAAATAGTACATCAATTTATACACAGGACCTGGGGGAATGATTTAGAATGAGGAATGACTAGGATCTGGTGGGGTTAATTCCTCTCATGTGTCTTGTCAACTCGAACAGCTTTGATGAGGCTTTCTCTAGGACCCTAACTCCTGAATTTCTCCTAGAGTAACTAGGACTTTTCCTTGACAGTTAAGCACAATCAGTAATTGTAGATTTATATGTGTAACTATTTGTTTAACATTTCTCTCTTCTATCTGACAGTGTTATTATGGAAAGTGTTCTAGAAAATCTAAATTTTGGATTAAGATTAACATTTATTAAACACTTCTTGAAAGAAGTACAGTAATGGGTAGAGATTAGCTTGAGTGAACACCATTGGTTAAAAGGCATACAGATAAGAACTATGGGAGGCAAGGTGGT
>NW_012148619.1:5702615-5704685 GCF_000956105.1 Propithecus coquereli
CAATTGCAAAGATGTGGAAACCACCCCAAGTGCCCATCAATACATGAGTCGATTAATAAAATGTGGTATATGTATACCATGGAGTTCTACTCAGTCACAAAAAACGATGGTGATCTAGCACCTCTTGTATTATCCTGGATAGAGCTGGAGCCCATTCTGCTAAGTATCCCAAGAATGGAAAAACAAGCACCACATGTACTCACCATCAGATTGGTATTAACTGGTCGACACTTAAGTGCACATATAGTAGTAACATTCATTGGGTGTCAGGCAAGTGGGAGCGGAGAGGAGGGGTTGGGTATATTCACATGTAATGGGTGTGGTACGCACCGTCTAGGGGATGGACATATTTGAAGCTCTGACTCGGGTGGGGCAAAGGCAATATATGTAACCTAAACATTTGTACCCCTGTAATATGCTGAAATAAAAAAAAAAAAAAGATTGGTATCTTAAGGATTGTTAAGGAGGACAGTCTTACCTTTTGACCCACATCCCTTTGGACCAACGTTGACAACTAACTGTTGAGCCAGCTGGTCCGGAGACTGGGCCTACAATTGTAGTACTACATTATTATGTTCCTCTGTTATTAGAAATGAATGACTAATATTAAAATAATCTGAAGAATCAGAGGAGTACTTTAGTAGTTGTCAAATTTAAATACTTCTGGTAGAAATTTAAATTGTGTGGTATATTTTAGTGAGTACTTTTTCAATCAACCAATATATAGTGTTTCTGCTTATCTTAGTATACTTGATAAGCCATGCAAGTCCCTTGCCAATTATTTTTTTCTTTTTTGGCAGGCATCTGAGGACCCATGTTACCCTACCTACTCTGTACCTTATTCTGCTGTCCTATCCATAGCTGTTTGGCCCACTATAGGTACTTTCCCATATGGAGCTTTGCCAGTGGCTTATAAGGTTGCTTAGCTTCAAAGTTCTACCCAGCAGAGGTGTCCTATACTGGGTAGTGATGAAATTAAACTCTTTGAGGAATTCCAATGTAAATCATATAGACAAAGACTGAAGAAAGTAATGTAGCATGGAAATGGGGGTACACAAAGAAGAAGTTAGTAGAAGCCATGAGTAATGAGGAAGAAGATAGAGGTAAGTCAGGAAATAGTGATGTAGGAAGAGGAGCAGGTAGACACCGGAGATATGAGGGTGCTGAGTCAAAAAACATGGCAGTCTGCTAGAGTTGTTGTTAAGACACTAGTATATCCTCGACAGCTGTGAATGGCCTTCCAATTCTCTTTGTGCCCTGCTGGAATGGTTTTATTTACTTTCTTAACTTTTTATTTACCCTGAAAATAAGTCTTATCACCTGAAACTCAAGTGCATCTCTGTTCCTTGAAAGCTTAATGATCCCAATATCCTCAGTTTCAGCATCAATTTAGCAAGCCAAGTGTATAGGTTTAATTCCCACGTGGGACACGTTAGCTTTGCTATATTATGTGATCATCCTCTCATGCACCCAACAAGTAGGAAACATACATCAATTGTTATAAGAAAGAAGAGTTTCAGAATGTGTAAGAACTATTGAAAACCTGTCATCAATGTTAATAAAACAAACCAAAGCTGAAGACTGAATAGTGGGCCAATAATAACTTTTTAACATGAAAAAGTACCATTTCTCCCCCTTTTAGATATAAATTACTGGAGAAAAGCAGGTAATAAATAAACATATGGTCACACCATACATTTTAATTTAATTCTTTGTACCATTTACCAGGTAAACTTCATATAATTTATTGTCCTAACCCTACCAGAAACATGTGGAATTGGGAAGGGTTGATGATGGAGAGTTTCCCCAAAGGATGCAAGTGCTGTTACCAGAAATAAGGGGAAGATGTACTAGACAGAAAAAAATAATAGATAACTTCTGCATAACTAAGTAGAGGAAGGCGAAACGTAGTTTAAATACTACATTTTAGAAAAACCTATAGACACTGTATAGCAACACGAATAATGGTTATATAACAGTGTTAAGTCAAAAAGTCAAAGTATAGAATTGAAGATATATGATTAAAACTTTGATATATGGAAAAATGAAAACTTTCGCTTTGTGGTAGTG
>NW_012148619.1:5704735-5706533 GCF_000956105.1 Propithecus coquereli
AAGAAGCACAGGCAAGACAGGATGCAAAACCTCAAGCTCAAGCAATGCAGAATTTTGGAGCTGAGCTCCCTGCATAAAGTCAGGAACCATGAAAGACAGCTGTACCTATTGATGAAAAAGGGAATAAAAAAGTATTGTTCACCAGCCCACGGAAGCAACAATAAATGGATATAATGTATTTAAGGTTCTTGGATTGTCTGAAAAATAATAACTTAATAATTTATATTAAACTTTAGTAAGACAAGGATTCATATTGTAATAGCTAGTGTAATCAGTAAAAATAAAGTTAAACAATGTATAGAATGCAACCTAATAGAAAGGGAAATGAAATAATAAAAATGATTTTTTAGTTGACAAGAAAGAAGTGAAAATGAACATAACATAGATAGGAAAAACATAAAACAAATAGTAAATGTATTAGGGTTCTCCAGAGAAACAGAACCAATAGACTATAATATACTGCACATATAAAGTATTGGCCCACCTGATTATGGAGGCTGACAAGTCCCACGATTTGCCAACTGTAAGCTGGAGACTCAGGAAAGCCAGCAGTGTGGTTCAAAGGCCTGAGAGCCAGTAGTCTGATGGTGTAGATTCTAGTCTGAGTCTGAAGGCCTGAGAACCAAGAATGCCAAGAGCAGCAGAAGACTGATGTCCCAGATGAAGCAGTAAGGCAGAGAATGCAAGACTGCAACCTTTTCTGCCTTTTTGGTCTATTCAGGCCCTCAACAGATTGGATGATGCCCAACTGCATTGGGGAGGACTATCTGCTTTATTTGGTCCACCAATTCAAATGCTAATCTCTTCAGGAAACAGCCTCATAGACACACCCAGAAATAATGTTTCATCAACTCTCTGGGCATCCCATAACCCAGTCAAGTTGATTCATAAAATTAATTATCACAGTAAAATTATAGATGTAAGCCCAAATACTGCAAGCCCTGTTTGCTCATCTGTAAAAAGGGAATGATAATATAGGGCTGTTGTGAGGCTTGAATGGTTGTACAAAATGCTTAGAATAGTGACTGACATAAATAAGTGTTACGTTGGCATTAGAAGTTAGTATTCTTATGATTATTATCACTACGGAGGGTATGATATACCATTTATTCCTTGCCTGTCCTTGTGGACTGTGTTAGATTCCCTATAATTGGGCAGATAAGGGCCAAAAACTATTATAGAACTATTATAAAACTATATAGAACTATTCAAGGAAGACTTCTTGGGACTCACAACTTTAGCTGCTTCAGCGTTTAGGTGACTTAGCATAGGAAAGAGTTGGAGAGGTATCATTTTTCACCACCACTCCACTGGACTGTTCTGGAATCCTAAGCAATGTAATCTTTGGGAACATGCTGAGGCAGCACCCTGGCCATGGACCTTATTTTTTGTGTGATAGGTAGTGGCAGCAGTATGGTAGTGAGGGGAGGAAGAGAATAGAAATAGCTGTGACTCTTATCAGCAGATTTTTATGGGAACTTAGGAGGTACTTTTAGGAATTTATAATGTACCACTTTGGGGACTCTCAGAAATAAATGCAAGAAGTTTGAGGGGATAAGAAAGTCTTGTATTATGGTGATCAGGTTATCGTGCTGGCAGTTGTTTGGGTTAAGTTTCTTAAGAAAATATTTGCATGCTACACGTCCGATAAAGGGCTGATAACTAGAATCTATACAGAACTCAGGAAAATCAGCAAGCAAAAAAATCAAACAGCCCCATTAAAAAGTGGGCAAGGACATGAACGGAAACTTCTCAAGAGAAGACAGACTAATGGCCAACAAACATATGAAAAAATGCT
>NW_012148619.1:5710183-5711948 GCF_000956105.1 Propithecus coquereli
AGAATTTTAAAATTATAATTCTGTAGTTTGAAGCATTATACAGGTTTTCTTTTAGTTTAATTAAGTATAGCAGTGAAGCTTAATGGTTATAAACATAGGTTTTATTTTAGGACAAGCTTGGGTTCAAATTTCCACACTGTCACTTACTAATTATGTGACATTTGACAAGTTAATTAACCTCTCTAAGCCTCAATTTTCTGATTACAGATTAAGCCTTCTTAAATCTGTAAAATGGGGATAAAAATAGTACCTACTTCCCAGGGATATTGTAAGCATTAAACAAAATAATGGCTAAGTATGTAATATAGCACACAACTAGTTATTATGTAGTATTTGTTAATAAGTGATTACAAATCAATTAATTGTATTCTTCCATGCATTGTTTCTTCCAGGGAGTTTATGTCATCCCAGGCAAAAGCAGTTATTAAAACTACTGACGATTATTTGCAGCCTCAGTTTGGCCCCAACAGCCTTTTGCATTCAGTAGCAGTATCAGAAGGGTCAGGGCTTCAAGATTGCTCCACACATCAAACAGCATCAGATCACAGCCATGATGAAATACCAGGCCTAGATAGCTACAAATCAAACAGCAAAAACAATTCTTGGTTTATATCAGCATCCAAGAGAAACAGACCTGTCAGTGCTCCAGTGGGTCAACTGAGGTAATGAAAGCCGTTCTCTGTTCTTTGTAACTGACTGTTGAAGCTCTTTCCTTTGAGTGGAATTTATAATGATTCAATTGACTATTTCAGACATTAAAATATAACACACCTCTGGGGTTTTGTTTCTGTTTTTGTTTTTTCTTTGAAAGCACCAGAGTAGAATGTTGCTAATTACACTGTGGAAAATATGAGATACACTTCAACTGTGTAATCTGGAACTCTGAAAAGAATATTTGAAGCAGAATCAGCCTAGGAACATGAAATATCTTTGCTTACAAGATATTTGTATAAAAATAGAAATGTGTACTTTTGATATTTAATATTTTGAAACAAAATTAGATTGAAATGAACTTGTTATATAAAACTATTTTGTATTTTCACCTCAAGATGATTATCATAAACTGTTAACCTAAGAGTTGATGGCAGAAGAAAATGTTGATAAAAACAAAATGAAACCAAGAAACTAATATCCCCATTATTTTCAGATATTTGAATATGCTGTGATTTTAATTTATCTAGAAGTTTTTATTTTAACATGTTTACTTCTATGATATTACAAATTAACGTGGTTAGTTAAAGAATTCTGAAGTCAAAAATTTGACATGTTAGTCAATTTATCATGTACTTTTGCAGAGAAAATAATAAAGATCAAAACCGGTTTTGCCTGAAGACAAAACTTAGAAATCTTAACTCTTACAGTTTCTAAACAATTTAAAATGAAGGTAGTACAATTAACTTTGGAATCAAAATTTTAGTTATAATCTATTTGAATTTCAAATCTTTTCAAAAAGTCAAAGAACTTTGATAAACATGAAAACTTGGGGAAAATATTAGCCATTTACTATTTCATGCTATTAAGATATTATTTTTTGCTATTGGAACATAGCAGATATATGTATAAAATTTAAGGGTATATATGATTGTTTAAAATGTTATGGTGTTTTCTAAGTAAAATAATAAAAATAATTTATTCTGATATATGTGTTTTACATGAGCAGTTTTAGAAAACTTATTTTGTTTTAAATTTTTAAAAATATTTAAATACATAGTGACAACCTTATGACAATCTTATCCTATAAAAAGTTATGTTGGGAATACTTTAT
>NW_012148619.1:5713413-5716084 GCF_000956105.1 Propithecus coquereli
CCTATGCTTTTTATACCTTATTAGAAGTAATTTTTTTCTGCAACTGCTATAAAGCTGGTGAATCAAAGGCAAGTCTAGGCAGTAATTGCATAAGTAGAAGAAAAGTAATTCTGGAGTTCATTACAGATAAGGTGATGAAAATCTCTCTTCTCTTAATGTTATTGTGTAAAATAATACTAGGATTTCTATTTGATCATCAGAAAATAATTTCTTGAATTCTATAGAAAATTCAAGATAATTTGGTCCTTGTAAAGAGACTTGTTGCTATAATACTCATTAAAAATTAACCTACGTGATAGTATAGAGTAGACCCATATATTTTTCAAATTTTTTTAAAATTTAAAATATGGCTGCCTCTATTTTGTATTCATTGAATCATTTGCTTATATAAAAACATGAGACTCAGTGAGCAAATATATTTCTGCGAGTTTTTAAAATTCAGATATTTCTGTAATGATTGCTTTATTAAGAACCCTGATTACTTTTATTAATAAGAACTGTTTGCTTTTCATATACATAATGGTATTATAGAAGAGATATATAAATATTATTTAAAGCTAAGCTAAGATGAAAATCTCATGGACATGTATGCTTAAAATAATAATGTCACACACATGACTAAGCTTGGTGGATAATTTTTAAATGTACAAACTAATTTCCTCCTACTTTTTGTTTTCTCTTTTATCCTTTTTAAAAGCCAACCCCAGAACAAAAAACTTCTCTGCTTTGTCTGCATATCTTTGGCTGTGTTTCACTGTGACATGCACTGCTGTTCTTTTAGCACCAAAATGTTGGCACACACTCCTGAAAATTTCACACCATCTCTTGCTGGATCAGCAAGCTTAACCCACCAAAATCTGGTGTTGTGCAATGGTTTTTGACTGATAATCAATCTTTATGCTGCTCGACAGTTGTTGCTGGGACACAGAGTAGAGCAGGTGGCAGATGTGCCTTGTCTTTTGAGAAAAGAAATTGTAGGTGAGCTTGGACACAGACTAGCATATCACATGTCCATTAAAAAGGTTTAGGATAAGTATAAAGGGGAAAAGCCACTTGTCTAAGCTAGGCTTATAGATAAGCCTAAGCACTAATATTTGGTTTCTTTCAGAATGTTAAGAATATAAATCTTATTTTGTTTTAAATTTTTAAAAATATTTAAATACATAGTGACAACCTTATGACAATCTTATCCTATAAAAAGTTATGTTGGGAATACTTTATATACATAGGAACAATCTTTAGGTCTGACATCCATTTTTAAAAAACCCTGTGATAATATTTATTTAAAAGCTTTTACTAGTTAGCATGTACCAATTTTTGTGTTTTTTTTTTCCTTCAGGGTTACAGAGTTCTCTCCTTTAAAATTTCAGTTGGCCCAGAATTGGCATAGACTGTCTCAAAGACACAAGCTTCAACCAAGAGTGATTAAAGTAACAGCTTACAAAAATGGATCTAGAACAGTCTTTGCCAAAGTTACTGTACCAACCATCACCTTGGTAACTAGTGTTCCAAATTTTTCAGTGCTTCCTTTTTTTCCCTTACTGTCTTTATAATATGAAAAATTAGAAAGATGACATTTAGTGTGTTAATATTTTCTTTTTAGGAATCTGAATCCGTAAATTGTTTATATATACATAGATCTCAAAGGCATTTCACTGCTTTCCTTTTTTAAAAAATCAATTTATAAATAGTGTATTTAATTAAACAGATGCAATGGCATTATATGTTTTGTAGAGTTATTAAAATGACAGATCATTTAAGAATTAAAATTAGACAGTAATTAGATATTCTTCATGCTGTGATTGATTTACCTTTTATTTTCATATTTTCAACTGCTAGAAAATAAGTATATTGGTCCAGTTACTGAACTTGGCAAGAAACTCAAATGGGTTTCTATTTTGATCATCAGAACATTTTGTTTTGTGGAAATGTGTTACTTTGTTTGTCGTAAATCACTTTGTCTCACCTCTTGCTTTCTTCTAGTTGCTGAAGGAGTGCACAGAAAAGCTGAATCTGAACATGGCCGCAAGACGAGTGTTCTTGGCAGACGGCAAGGAAGCCCTCGAACCTAAAGATATACCCTGTGAAGCCGATGTTTATGTTTCAACGGGAGAGCCTTTTTTAGATCCGTTCAAAAAAATTAAAGGTAAAAAAGAAAAATATATACCCTACCCCCACACATAGTAAATTGCTTAAGGGGTGCAATTAAAAAATGATTTTCATCCTGTCTTTTTTGCATGGTTTAACAAAACTAATGTTTACGCATTTACAGCTCAGTAAGAGGATAATGTGCTTAATGAAAGAAAAATCCACTGACAGCCACGTTTATTGCCCTTCATTAGCATTGGTGCTTAATTTAATATAGATCTGAATAGACATTAGGGAGCCCGCAGGAGGTTAAATGGTGAAAATATAATAAATTAAATCAGAGATTATTGAATTTACTGTTTAGTTTCTGTGACACTCAACAGACATAATTCATTAGACTTATTCTCTCAGAAAATAATTCAAAGTTTCAAATATCATTTATTCATTTATACTCTTGGTCTTTTTTCAGATGGTATTAACGTAATTATGAAAATGTGGCCAATAATGAACATATAATTCTTATACACATGTGATTCTCCTAACATTTTTCATAATAATTGCTACAGCTTGATTTTTTTTAAAC
>NW_012148619.1:5717624-5718732 GCF_000956105.1 Propithecus coquereli
TAAATTAGGTTGAAGATTACCTTTCTAGCATGTGTTTTATAGATAAATCAATAATTCACCAACTTTTCACAAGTGTCCCATAAAAATAAACATGTCTGAATAACTTGTGGTAGATAAATTTAGAGTGAGGAAGCATTCTCAGAAGTTGGAAAATTGAACATGTTAAAGGTAAATAGGGAAAAACAGTCAGCAGGTTTGGGGTGTTACTGGTACAATCTTTCTAAATGAACATGAGTATTTTATGTACAATTAGCCAAAAGACATTAGAGTCAGTAACAGGTCATTATTTTAATTTCCTGATTTTCATTCATTCAACAAACATTTATTGAGAGCCTACTATGTGCCGGATACTAGGCCAGATCAGAGAAAGATGAAAGAAGGGGCTCATAGTTTCTTTTTTATCATTATTCTTTCATCTCTGATTTAAATTAAATTTAATTCAATTTGATCAAAATTTAAACCAATGAATATTGAGTATCTACTATTGTCTGACCCTGGCATAGGGATAGAAGTTCTGGCCTTACGGAGCTTAAATTGGGTAAATAAGTTATAAATCCTTCAAACTGAGAACACTATTCAACAATGTAAATCAAATAGGTCTTCCAAAGAAAAATTCACCCTATTTCTGGCACAAGAAGGTAAAATAAGTCAATGTATGTTTTGGCAGTTATATTTCCATACTTTATTGGTTCCCTCATTCACTGCAAAGGCAATGCAGATAGTGAAAATTGCCTAAGAACTATTTCCAGATTTACTAAGATGGAAAAAATACTATAGAATATCTCTGATATTTTAACTATATTGCTATCGCTTTTGAGAATCACTGTTGACAACCAGTAGCACTGAATTTAATGGAAAGCCAGAGAGCCATTCATCACATACCTCGAAACACAAAGCTTTCATATAGAGGTCAGACCAAGGTCAAGACTGACACGAAGCATTCCCTGTTGAAATGCAATATTAGAATAATTCTTACATTTTAAAGTTTAATGCCTAATCAGAAAGATGAATTGTATATGGAAAACATCAAGAAAATTGAAATATATTACGTAAAGACTGTTGATGAAGATGTCTTATTATATCGTATACTTATGATATTTAAAGATTC
>NW_012148619.1:5719177-5725746 GCF_000956105.1 Propithecus coquereli
ATTGTGAAGATGTAGTCACAGAAAAAAAAATCCATGAAGGGAGTTCTTGATACTACACCTAAGATCTAAATTTAAACCTAGAGATTTTCTGCTAACTGCCATGTGATCTACAAAATGAAATAATTTGCTGTGACAGCTTGTGATTGACAAGAATATGTGTGAGCATGTTTAAAATAGGCCATCTTTTCATGTAGAAGTAAATGTCAGTGAAATGATGGATTCTCATCATTTTAATTATTGATGATTTGGAAATATTTCAATTCCACGACACACAAGGCACATCCTAAATAGCAGCATAACACTTTTTTTCATATCTGCTTCAATAATGAAATGTTCTGTCATATTTTATTTTTCAAAAAATGCATTAGTTTAATGAACCTGGATTCATGCATTATAGTCTGTTACATTACATGTCTAGTGAGTTTGTTAATTTTTAAATGGTAATGTTAAAAGCACAAGTTTCAGGAAGTGACCCACTACCCACATTGCATCACACCTTGCTATTTCTGCTGCTGGTTCTCAACACAGAATGCTATAGTGTTGCCTACACCAATGGCTGCTTTAGTCCTGCCAAAGCTAATACGGGGCTTTGTGATGGTCACATACAGGGCAACCACTACTTAATTGAGGTAACTACAAGAGTTAGGATTGGCTTTTCCAAATTCCCTTTTATCTTTTGGTGTGACTAGTGTATGTATTAGGTGATATTATTAGTTCATTTTATTTTCCACTTAGCTGTATATACTCAAAAGCAAGATAATGGCATTATAGAGAGAAAAAAGTCACTTCTGCTAGAAGCACATGATTCCTCTATGTATTTCTACAAGTGAAGGTAGAACTATAGGAATATATTTCATGTATTTTCCCTATTCTAAAAGTTTTAAATTTATAAATAAGTGTAGGTATGGATTTGAAGACAATTGCAAGATATGGACTAAAAAAAAAAAAGTATCCTTAGAGAGTAGGAAAAATGTATAGCCTGAAAATGGCTAGTGGCATCTCCTTATACTGTCAAATATCAAATCATTGAGAAATACCTCAATTCTTGACATACTCATGAAATGTTGAATTGTATTCATATACAGAAACTGCACTTGTTTAATAAAGATGGCTGCAAACCTACAACTGTCCTGATAATTTGCTTTCTGGATGTCATGTACCCAGTTTTATGCGGGGGTTGTGAGGAATAAATGTAATATACTTAAAGCACATAACAAGCGTATTGTTGAAAATAATTCATGTGTTTTATTATGGGCTGCTATCCTGGACCTTTCTGGGGAGTATCACATAATATATGATATTTGTACTATTATGGTATAAGCACCATATTAACTTTTTTTGTTGTCCAAAAATTTCTAGATATGGAACCACACCTAACCTTAAAGGTTTTGGTCTTTTCTGTCACAGCTGCAAAGAACTCTGATAAATATTAATTCTCACTAGGATATTTACTAAGAATGGTTACAAATATTGTCCTTGTCACCACAAATTGTTTGCTTCATGCGTGAGAGTGGACAGAGAGAATAACTCCCTGACTAGAGCTGAGAGAGTACATGGGAGGTAATAAACTATGGTTCCCTGTCCAAGGAGGTACAAGGAATAGTTAGAGTCGAAGGGAGACCATTCATTCATTCAATTATCTATTCAACAAACACTTACTGAGTCCCTACAATGTACCAGGCACTGCTCCAAGCCTTAAGGATATAGTATGAACAAGATAGAGGTCTCATGGAGCTTAGGTTTTAATGAGGTGGAAAAAGAAATAGACAATAAACTCATAAAGAATTAAATCAGGTATTTATTGACAGTGTAAGTGTTGTAAAGGCAATAAAAAGGGTGATATAATAAGAACAAATAATGTCATGGAAGCAAAAGAGGGAGGGAATTTTAACAATGAAATACGTGTTTGCAGTAACTTTTAAATCGAATCTTTTAGACAGTTGCCTGCCTACCCTGCTTGTTACTTTACCTAAGAATTCATTTATATATGCCTTATTTACTCTTTCAGAGTGATTTACCTTTTAAAATGTTCACTTTTGAAGCTTTTGGACATCTGTTAGGAGAGATGTGAGAAATACATTATTGTTTAGTGGAAAGAACACTGAAGTAAAATGATCGTGAAAGGTTCTAGTCCTTGTTATGTGGTCTTGAGCACAGTGGTTTGCACTTCAATGTCCTTATTTGTAAAATAGAGTTAATAATACCTTCAAGAATTATTGGATATTGTCTTATTTTTGTAATAAAGATAAATTATTTGAAAATTAAATGTTTATAAATCCCTAATCTAAATAGAAAACTGAGAATAGCATTTTATAAACATAACTAAGATTCCAAGGCTATTAGTCAGAACTTTTTGTCCTCTCTTAGCTTCCTGGAATAGCTGGCAGGGTTAAGGAAAATAACAACAAAAAAATTTGTTTCTACTTCCTTCATCGCTGCCAGGAATGTAAACTACAGTGTGAGCCTGGGAATGTCCCTTAACCTTTCTAAGCATGAGTTTCCTCATCCATAAATTGAGCATAATACTATGTACTTCACAGATTTATTATGAGGATTAAATAAGATGATGTGTGTAAAAACCTAGCACATGATAGGTATCTAAAATACTGTCTTTCCACCTGCTCTTTATCTGTTTTTCTTTTTTTGCCCCATCCTTTCCTAGGCATGTTTCCACAAGATTTTCATACAGGTTGTCACAAGTATCTGATTTTACTATGAAAGGTATTTGCTAGGTCCAAGATCTTGAAATACATACAACCAAATTAAAATCTCTGTCACACAGTTGTGTATACAGCATGATAATGGAAATCTGAGTTAAAGTCTGTGAACTCTCAGAATCTGGGGTGTAGGTCAAAATCAAGGCCTTTTATAAAAGGAGCCCCAAGTGGTGCCCTTACTCAGCTCTGTTCCAAGAGTTATGTTTTAAAATATGTTCATGACCTAGGGCTTGCCTTAACTTTAAGCTGCCATAACTTATTTAAAGAAAGTTCATAGAAAAGTTCAGGGAAAGGGTGACAACATTTTGATTGGCACAATAGATGGGATGTTTGTAATTTTAATCAAATTTAAATTGAAGACATACTTCAAATGATATGTCAGACGAGTGTTACTAAGTTAAAATCTAATGACAACCACTGTCATTATTAGTTAAATATAGCCATCATGCCTATAGCAATAAATGATGACACTTAAGAACATGTAGAAACAAAGAGCACAAGTATTTAGAGAAAAGGGAGTGACTAGAAACTCAATTGAACACAGGAATTTGACCTGGATTTAATCTATTTACCAAACATAGAAGCAATTGTATTTTGGGCAGATGATATAATTGAATATAGCAGTATGTTTTCCTACTGTCAGAGCGTTTGTATTTTATAAACTCATCTTGTACCCATGAAATGATGTGCTTGTTCATATTTAATGTCATTATCTATACCTACTTGACAGTCAGTGCCATTAATGTGTTTTCAAGTTTATTGCCCAACAACAAGAGAATGAATTTTTTTAAAATAGGAAGACTTAATAAGCTCATGGATTTGAAGTTGCAAGTTTGCTGCTTTTATTCTTGCAGTATAAGAAGGCAGTATTCTTTTTGCCTTTTACATGCAAAATGGAAAATTATAATTTGGGGAGCACCCAGACTTACTTAATTTTATGACAGACATTGGCTTTTTTGAAGTAGACTGAGGAAATGTAATTATATTGTAGCTAGACCTTTTAAGAAAGAAGCAGTCTAGAAAGTGCTTTATCTTTTTTCATGATTTGGTTAAAAATACCATGAAAATAAAGTAGAATGTGGATTATTCAAAATAAAATATAATCTGTGGTTGGAGCATAAGGTTCTATAAGTGCTTTAGGAGAGTAAGTGTATGAACTGTTGGACATGGCAATCCCTGAACAGCTGCGATATGGCCCTTTGGGAGGAAGTATTTTCCAAGGTTATGCTAAGCCTTAGAACCTCACTCAAGTCCAGCTACTACCCATCCTTACCCAGTGGAATCTTTACTTTCTAGGGTAAAGTGCCTAGGAGGAGAGAAAGACTGAGACAGGTCTGATTGCTTTGGAAGCCACCAGGTGTGGCTAGCAAATTTAAAGGAGGGGTGAGGAAATAAGGTGAGATGAAGGACCTTTCTTTGGCAGTTTGGTATGTAGGGCAGAGACTTTGCTGAGAGAACTATTGACA
This sequence comes from Propithecus coquereli, assembly GCF_000956105.1. Taxonomy (NCBI): domain Eukaryota; kingdom Metazoa; phylum Chordata; class Mammalia; order Primates; family Indriidae; genus Propithecus; species Propithecus coquereli. The sequence goes on from NW_012148619.1 coordinate 5,723,361, forward strand.
AGGTAGAGAACCAAGAATAGTCCAAAGGGGAAAAGGCAGAGATTCAAGAGCAATCAAAAGGGGAACTCGAATGTTCCTGCTGTTGAGATTCATGCTCAGGAAGGCAATGTCCTACTTTCTGGGGACACTTCCACTAGGAAGGGTACATTCTTGTTACATTCTCAATGTCTCCTTTAATAATCATCAGACTTGTATTAGTGGTAAAATGTCTATCATTCTTTCACCCCAGCCCAGACCAAGTTCACTTAGGGCAGAAACCATGGTGCCTTGTTCACCACCATTTTCTGGCACAGGGCCTAGCACTTAATGGATGCTCACTAAATGTTATTCAATGGGTGTATAAAAGACCAAATGAAATAGGTGCCATGGTGAACCATCCATACTCCAACGAGGCGGTATTGGAAGAGGAGGGAAAAGACTTCCCAACAGCAACCTATTTTGCTGCAAATAATAAGTGGACATTTGGGAGGAGTATATTAAAAATCCCCTACCCCAACTTCATATATGGATTTGTGAATGTTCTCATTTGGCAGGGGGCCAGAGTGAGCCAGCTCAAGAGTAATTACACGGCAGAGAGGCTAATGGTTACGCTAATGTTTGTCTGAGACCAGACAATGGTCAGGCATGGAATGCTGGGATTCTTGAGGGACCCATAGGTGCACAAGATCTAGGATTTTCAGCTTTCCTCCATCCTCTCAGGAATGACCTTTCTCGACCATCTCTCCCCTCAGCCTTTTTTTGAGGGGGGATAATAAGAAGAAACACTTGTGTTTATTTAACACTTCTCTTCATATTCTTCAGAATACCTTGTGTAGAATAGGTGCTTATTAACTATTATTGAAAATAAGGAAGTAAAAAAGAGGGGACAATGTGACCTTTGGGAAGACCCAGGACTGCTGCTCACTGCTGAGGAATGTGTGGGACTAGACTCACCTGTGTCTAATTCCAACATGGGGTGGAGAGCAAGGGTGTGGTGGGAGGCGAATGTGGGGTCAGGGTGGGCAGGGAAATAACAAGTCTATTTTCTAATTCTTCTAAAGGTACCAGATAGCCTCAGCCCTGGGAAATGAAAATTTTTGGATTTTTGGAGATCAGAAAGGTAATGAAATATAGAAACATAGGAAGCATTTATTAGCAATGGCTAGTTTGTTTTTATAGAAGTTCAAAGGGGATTTAAATAGCATTAAGGTTCTTGTTTTAATACTTGGCCTGGCTCCCTGCCCCCAAAACCCTAAAGTCTCCTCACTATTTAGTTACTACTCGCTCCCCTCACCCCCAGCCTTTGAGAGTATCCTTTTCCCTCACCAGGGCTAAAGCCTTGTCATGTCTTTGCTGACCATCCTTGGTTTTTCCAAGCTGGTGTGGAAGAGTCAGATTCTGTTTTTCTTCTTGCCTCTGGGTATAATAATGCTTATCTTGGATATCAGACCTCCAACCTTATTTCTTGATATGAAGGCATATGTCCCCAGAGCTATGATATACAGAAGAATCACTCACGTTGCTAAATATGAGAGTTCCCTGGTTCTTCAGCTGGTTCTCCTATAGAGGCCCATGGTCCGCACTTGGAGAAATGCTACCCTAGAGCTTTCATTTTCCTCACTTATCCCAATAGCTTTATTTTACAGGGAAATGAATTTCGCCTTAATGTAAAGAAGGTTTTTCTAATAATACCATCTGTCTAAAAGATAGAATGGCCTGCTTTGGGAGGTATGGTACCTCTCAGTGTTGTGCACAAGGCTCTTATCTGGTTACATCCTGCCCTCCTTGCTCCATCTCTGGCGGCTCTTGTGTTCAGTCTCCTCACAATGACTCATCATATTATTGCATAACTTGGCCTTCACCTATATCATTTCCACCACCTAGATTATGCTTCCCATTTTTTCCTACTCTATGTATCCTTCAAATTCTGTCTTATGTCCTTCTTCTGGAAAGCCTTTCATAACCACCTCAAGCTATGGCACATGCCCCTGCTTCATGTTCGCCCAATACCATGTGCAAACCTGTGACCTAGCACCTGCCATATTGTGTGTTGCTTTCCTTTCTTGTCTTCCCCAAAAGACCAAGAACTCTTTGAGGTTCTCTCAATGTCCCTAGCGGGGAATGTGTGGTAGGCCCTCAATGCATGTTTCTTGCATGAATAATTGAGTGAGTAAAATGTGATGTTAAAGTCAATAATTTTAAAAATTTCTTCAACGCCAAGGCTTTATAATTCTGAAGCCAATTTATAGTATGCACTTAAGCCTGTTATTTTCGTGCTTCCTCTTGCTTTGGGCTAGCCTCTATAATACATATTCTGGTTGCCTACTAAATTCAATATGGGACATAATGATGAGAAAGCTAATTAATCCACATCTATTGGATGTTGCGCGGGGTGGGGGAGGGGGGA
>NW_012148619.1:5726714-5728402 GCF_000956105.1 Propithecus coquereli
TTTTAGTAGAGACGGGGTCTCGCTCTTGCTCAGGCTGGTTTCGAACTCCTGAGCTCAAACAATCCGCCTGCCTCGGCCTCCCAGAGAGCTGGGATTACAGGCGTGAGCCACCGCGCCCGGCCCAACTTTTATTATTTTGTTAAACATCCAACAGCACACGTGTTTACAATGTACCAGATACTGGAGGTACAAAGATGAAAACACATTCCATGTCCTTGAAATGCTTACGGTCTAATAGGCACACATATACAAAAACAGGGAAGTTCAATAAAATGAAGGGCACATGGATGAAGCTGGAAAGCTGAAGAAGGATAGGTCATTGAAAGCCTCCTGGAGGAGGTGGTATTGAGTTGAAAAGGAAGGGAGGTAGGTGAGCAAAGAGGGAGAGAAAAAGGCATCAGTAAGTTTGGGGTCACATAAGAGCATGGTGTGTGCTCACAGCTTATGCACAGCTCCCTGCACCTTTGTAGAGGGAACTGACTCAAATTCCTCTACGGAAATGGTTCTCAAGTGGGGGTAATTTTGACCATTGAGGGACATTTGGAAGTATCTGGAGATATTTTTGTTGTCTCATCTGGATGGTGCTATGGACATCTAGTGGGAAGAGGCCAGGGTTGTTGCTAAGCATTCCACGATGCACAGACAACCCCCACAACAAAGGGCATAGAAATGTCAATGTTTGTCAAGAAGCTGAGAAACCTAATTGTACTACATCAGACTATTCTGATTAACCAGAGACACAATACTCTATAAACACAATCATAGTAGTTTTTATAAAGACATTTTGACCAAAATATGGGCACTAAGGGCAGCTCCTTTTTAGATGATGCTAGGGTGGGAATATATGGAATGTGGTGAAGTATTAAGAAGCATGGGAAATCTAGTCATTTTAAATTTGAGGAATTCTTTTGTTATCTGAGGCACTTTTTAGGCACTTGAAGATGTGTATAGTGGCATGATTGAGAAAGTAGGCTCTGGACTCATTCAGGCCTGAGTCTGATCTCTGATTCACAGATTACTGTGTATGATATAGATCTAATTGTTCAATTTCTCCAAGTCTTGTTTTCCTCATCTTCCTCATCTACAAAATTAAGATGATAATATTGCCTACTTCCTAAGGTTGTAAGGATAAAATGGGTTAGTGACTAATAAAGCATTTAACACAGTGCTTTCCATATGTTAAGTTCTTAATGAAAATCATGAGGCTATTAATAGCATAACCAACATTTACTATTTCTTATTTATACATAAATATTTCATCTGTAAAAACTTCTTTCATCTATACAACAGATAAGGGAATTATTGTTACCATTCCTCAGATAAGAAAACTAAAGCAAATAAGATTGACTGATTTTTCCAAAGTTTCAGAGCTAGTAAGAAGCAAACCTGAGATTCAAACTAGGGAATCTGGGCTGAGACACCATATTCTTAACTAGTAGGCTATGCTGCCTATCTACTAAATTATTAATACATTTTAGTCATCATTAGTATTACTTTATTAGACTGCTTTACAGGTTGATTTAAAAATCTTTAGTTCTTTAAAAATTTTATATGTTTCCAATAGTTTTTCTATGTTTATCAATATCAACAAAGATCTGGAAAGTGGGAGTATCTTTTTGAAAAACTATATGTAATTTAGGTTATGAATGATATTTTCACATTTTACTTTATTATGTGGTTTTCCTATA
>NW_012148619.1:5730942-5736783 GCF_000956105.1 Propithecus coquereli
TACAGTTGGCACTCCATTTCCATGGTTCCACACAAGGGGATTCAACCAACCTTGGATAGAAATATTTGGGAAAAAAATGAAAAATAATAATACAAACAATAAAAAATAATACGAATAAAAAATACAGTATAACTATTTACATTGTATTAGGTATTATAAGTAATCTAGAGACTATTTAAAGTATACAGGAGGATGTGTGTAGGTTATATGCAAATAGTGCTTCATTTTATATAAAGGACTTTAGCATCTGCAGATTTTGGTATCCTCAGGGGATCCTGGAACCAATTCCCAGTGGATACCAAGGGATAACTGTAGTCTTTTCTTCATATAGCACCCTGCTGGGAACCTTCCAATAACTTCCCATCACATTTAGAATAAAATCCAAACCCTTTATTGTGACCTGCACAATCTGGCCCCTTCCTACTTCTTTGGCTTTAACCACATACACTCTTTATCTAAACTTTATTTCTCTTTCTCAGACATGCCAGGCCCATTCTCACCTCAGAGACTTTGTGCTTGGTTTTCATTCTGCCTGGAATACTCTTCCCCCAGATTTTCAAGACTAACTTCTTATCATGCAGGCCTCTCTATTCAGACGTCACCTTTTCAGAGAGCCTCTCACTGTCAGTCTCTTCCCAAGAGGCTGTGAACTGTACAAGTAGCTCTGTCATCTCACAGCTGTCACCTTAGTGCCTTGATGTGTGGACACTCAATAAATATCATTGAATGAATAAGCAATTGGTTGAGGAGAAGTGAATAAGCATTAAGAATTCAAGTTCACCCTGAGATAGTAGATAACTGTGAAAGAAGTGGAAACAATGATAGAGATAAGAACTGTGGAGGGACTGGGCATGGTGGCTCATGCCTGTAATCTTAACATTTTGGGAGGGGGAAGTGGGAGGATTGCTTGAAACCGGGAGTTCAAAACCAGCCTGGGCAAGCAAGACCCTGTCTCTACAAAAAATTTTTTAAAAAATTAACTGGGCGTGGTGATGTGCACTTGGAGGAGGATCACATGAGCCCAGGAGTTTGAGGTTGCAGTTAGCTTTGATGACTCCACTGAAGTCTAGACTGGGCAACAGAGTAAGACTCTGTGTCAAAACAACAACAACAACAAAAATCCAAAAGAAAACAAAACAAAACTGTGAAGGGTAAGTCCATTTATGCAGAAAGATACTAAATTTTGCTTTAGACATATTTGATTTGAGATAATGACAGAAAATATATGGTAGAGGCAGAAAGTGTAGTGATTAGGAGCACAGTTTCTTGAACTAAATTCATATCCAGTACCACTGTATACTAGCTGCAAGATCTAGGGGCAGTTAGCTCCTGTGTGCCTCAGTTTCCTCACCTGTAAATAAGGATAATATTACCTATCTCATAAAGTTATTGAGAGGACAAAATGAATTAATAAATAAACAGTGTCTGGCTAATAGTAAGCACTGTTTTAGTGGAATTAAGGAGTTCTGTATATAGAGGAGATAGTGAACACCAGGGCTTTGACCAGGGTGGGGTGAGTGAAGCACGTATGAGACAAAATTTGAGGAGGCACTGGCTGCAAGGGTTGTGTAATAACCCTGCTCAGGCTTCCTTAAATTTTGTCTCATTGGCCCTTCACTCCCCTTCACCCTAGTTCCAGCCCTTGTTGAAGTAATCAAAGGGGAAAACCCTTCATGGGTAAGAGTCTCTGAATCTGGGCCTTGGTAGGAGTGTTTTTTTACTGTTGCCAATCTTTGGTTGCTGCTCAGCCTTTTCCATCACTTACGTGACCAGTATCCTGAAGTCAGTGCTGTTTGCTGAGTAGATTGTTTTCCTGGTTGGCCCCTGGCTGATGTAACAATTAATATGTTGTAGAGCTCCATAATAAGTAATAGGATTTCAGGGAGGTGGGCGAAGAAGCTAACATTTATGGTGTGACTTCAATATGTTAGGTGCATTTACATACAAGATATTTAATCCTCAGCAGGTGGTGGAGTGATGCCCACTGGAGATTTTGTAGATGAGAAATTGAAATTCAAGGCAGTATAAAGCACCTAGGGTCACTACAAAACAGAGCTGGGATTCAAACCTAGTTTGAAGGTAGAGTTTATACCCTTTACACTGTGCAAAGCATCGGGGGGCATCCAAATTGTGTGTAAACTCCCTTTAAACTGCAAAAATTTATTAGCTTTTTTTTCTAGTGAGAGATGGTTTTTTTATTTTCAGAGAGAGCGGCCATGAGACAACTTCTCCCTTCTTTCTTTCTTCTTTATTTATTTATTGAGATGAAGTTTACATAACATAAAACTAGTAATTTCAAAGTGAACAATTCAGTAGCATTTAGTACACTCACAGTGTTATACAACCACCGCCTCTATCTAGTTCCAAAATGTTTCCATCATTCCAAAATAAAAGCCCTTACTCGTTAGGTTTCTCTCTATTCCCCACTCCTCCCTGCTCCTGGCAACCCTCATTTACCTATTCTGAATATTTCATGTAAATGGAATCATACAATATGTCACCTTTTATGTCTGGCTTCTCGCACTTAGTATAATGTTTTCAAGGTTCATCCATACTGTAGCAACTATCAGTACCTCATTCCTTTTTCCTGAACAATATTCCATCATATGAATATACCTTGTACCACATTTTGACTATTGTGAGTAGTGCTGCTGTGAACATGTATATACATGTACTTATTTGAGTAACCATTTTCAATTCTTTTGGATATATTAAATTTTAATTTATTTTTTAGCCACCTGCTTGAGTATCTTTTAGATATGTATGAACTCATTAACTTAGACCTCATTTTTCTAATTCTAATTCCTATCAATTTCAGATTACAAAATGAAAAAATATAGTAACTAGGCCGGGCACGGTGGCTCACGCCTATAATCCTAGCACTCTGGGAGGCCGAGGCGGGCGGATCGTTTGAGCTCAGGAGTTCGAGACCAGCCTGAGCAAGAGCGAGACCCCGTCTCTACCAAAAATAGAAAGAAATTAATTGGGCAGCTAAAAATATATGGAAAAAAATTAGCCGGACATGGTGGCGCATGCCTGTAGTCCCAGCTACTTGGGAGGCTGAGGCAGAAGGATTGCTTGAGCCCAGGAGTCTGAGGTTGCTGTGAGCTAGGCTGACGCCATGGCATTCACTCTAGCCAGGGCAACAAAGTGAGACTCTGTCTCAAAAAAAAAAAAAAAAAAAAAAAAACTAATTTATGTTAAAATATTGTTTCTTTTTGAAGCCTTCATTACATCTGTAGCCTTATAATCTGATTTTAGTTTGGTGTGCAAGTTTTGCTATTTCTGCCCACGGTACACGTGTTTATATGTGTGTATATGTGTGCAGGTGACACAGAGAGAGAGAGGACAGAGGTTTTTTTTTTCAACATGTAATATAGCCATTCTGCAACTTGAAGATGATTTACAACTACTGGTTGATGTTCTATGTTAATATTAGCAGATTTTATATAAAGCACCATTTCTAGGTCAAAGAGATCAAGCTTTTTTCAAAAGTGCTAACCGAGAAGGGTTATTTGGCAGTTTGGGCAAACAAATAAATGTAGCTATTTTCAGTTATAGGTAAATAAAATTGTGTTTCTTTCATTAGAACAAATGAGAGCAGATGAGGGAGGGATCATTGTATTTTGTAATTTTTATGAGAAGAAAATATCTAAAATAAATTGTATGCACAAATAAGCAACTCAGTTGAAAATTATTTATTTATGAAACAAAACCTCTTAAAGAGAAAAGAATGCTGACAGCAACTTAGTATGCAATTATACTGCACTCCTGTTCTTACCTTACATTTTCAAAGTCATAGACAGTAATTTAGTTGTACTACCGTTAATGTTAGTGGGAGTTTTGAAACTTACATTCCTGCACACAGCTTTGAAAACGTATAGGTCAAAGTAAACTGTTAATGAAAAACTGTTTTTCACTTTAATGAAATAGTTTAAACCTCTCACCAGAGATATCCTAGAAGGAACCTTCATTCTAGTCATAGAAAAGTTATAGTGTAGGGTTACCATTTGGAGGTCATCACCTTTAAAGCAACATGGATAAGAAAAGGATATTAAACATGGATATTAAAAAGGAAAAAAAGTGTTTCCCAAACCTAAAGAATGCAGAAATTCAGGACCCATGTTGTTCAATAGTAAGCAAAGGACATTGGACCTTTGCAATGGATCCTTTCAGCTGTGTGCATCTGATCACCGATAGAGGCATGCTAAGGTGAATTTTAATTAGGACTAAATTGTGGTATTACTCTTTCATACCCTGAACATCTGTTCCCTTCAGAAATGATGATTTATGCAGGCTATCAGAGTAGACAGCTTGCTACAGCTTATGTCACGGTTAGTGGGAAGCTGGTGGTAGCATTTCAGAAAACCAGCATCTAAATGGAGACTGGCCAGTGTATATCATACAGGTAATAGGGGGAGGGAAGCATGATGTGTCCATTTTAAATTTTGAAGCCAAATATTGACTTGACTTTAAAAAAAAATTATCTTCTAGACCATCTGTTGTTAATGAAGAAAGTAACTTGGACAATGAATGGGTTGATGCTTCCTACTGATGTCAAAAGACGGAAAACCAAGCCTGTTCTTTCTACTAGAATGAAGAAACTTGCTGAGAGGACTTCAGTCCGAATTCTGTTCTTTAAAAATGGCATGGGGCAGGATGGGCATGAGATTACAGTGGGAAAGGAAACAATGAAAAAGGTAATTTTGTATTAAATATTGAAGTATGAATTAAATTTCAAATTTTTATGGCTTTGAAATGTGTTTTTTCCTTCTAAATATCAATGTCAACTGATAAACTGAAATATTAAGAAGGCAGTATATAGAACTAAAAAATGTACCTGATTACAAGTCTGATTATTTACACTAACACCATAAATTACCTTAGCAAAGCAACAATATTCCAGGAAATTATTTGGGTAACATAGTTGGCCATTTACCTAATAAAAAGTTATGTTTATACTGGAGAAAACATTCTAATTAGTTACAATATTTTATAAGATATTTAGATGGAAGCTAGTCTAACTTAGCTTCAAATCTCAAATCTGCCACTTTTCTTTTTGAATAGTAATGAGACCTAAAAGCTCCCTTGCTCCTCAGAAGAATTATCAAGGTCCAAAATAACTAAAATCAGTTTTATATAAATTTGATAAAATTTAGCATTCATATACATTTTTAAAAACAAATCTGGATGGGCCTGAGAAAAATCATGAAATAATCATACAACTTTACAAAAAACAAAATTTGAAGTATTGCTTGTCATATAAATACATGGTTTTTTAGAAGGTACTGGTAATTCCCAGATCATCTTTGATATTAAAAAATATGGAGGGTTTAATGGGAATTTGAAAAACACATACTTTTTTTTTTTTTTTTTTACAGATAAGGACTTTTTTTTTGCTTAATCCCCAACGTGATAGTACAGATAAGGATTTTTCAACCAATCTTAAAGCAGCATAATAATATAATATAGTAACTGAAATTTGTTAAGAATGTATTAGAGAGACAGTAAAACATAACCAAATGCCTAGGTTGAATCTTGGCTTCGCCATTCACTAGCTATGAGACCTTGGACAACTTAGTTTCCCTGAGCCTCAATTTCTTCATCCAAAAAATGGGAATAACAATAGTGTCTATTTCATGGATTTGCTGTGAGGATTCAGTGTGATATTATTATGCATGGAGTACAGTGCCAGTGCCTGGCACCCATAAAGTTCCTAGTAAATGTTTTCTATTCTGATCTTTAAGACTCATACTATACATCTAATAGAAATTATTTTTTCTCCTAATGGGAAACTCTTATTATGAAATCAAAAATAAAAATAATTTTGTTATACCAGAC
>NW_012148619.1:5736833-5739120 GCF_000956105.1 Propithecus coquereli
TTTTAGTAGAGACGGGGTCTCGCTCTTGCTCAGGCTGGTCTCGAACTCCTGAGCTCAAACGATCCACCCGCCTCGGCCTCCCAGAGAGCTGGGATTACAGGCGTGAGCCACCGCGCCCGGCCTCGACTGCATATTTTTAAGTGAGCAAGGTGTCTTTATATGTCCTCAGGTAATGGAATTATGAAGATATTCATTCTATTGGAATACATTTTATTGGAACAAAAGGACAGATTTGTGCATTAATTTATTCATATGAGCATCTATTTCATACAAGTAGACATGTGTGTTTAGCTAAGTAAATGCACAGTTATAGTACAGTGGGATAAATTTAATGGTAAAGGTCTTCACAAAGAGTAGACAAGAGGGTATCCAAACTGGAAAAGGCTTCCTGGGAGGAATGAGTTTTGAGGAACGTGTAAGAATTTACCTCAAATATACTTTGAGCTCTTTCCAGTCAATTCACTCTTTTTAGACTTTCATTTGCCAAGAAGTTTTCCTTGCAAGTTTTCTTCTTTTCCCAAAGAAATTCTCTGCCATTGTGGTCGTCAATGAGCATCAAGGTGGTAGATCAATCATATTTATTAATAAGTTCATATTGTAGAGAGGTAAGGAATAAAGATGGTAGATACATATACATGGCAATTAAGTTTATTTTACATAATAGATATGTTTATGAAGTGACATAAAACTATATTGCTATTAACTGAGTTGTTTAAATACAAGGCAGAGCTAACATCTAATAATTATACCACTTGTAGTGAACTGATCTATACCCTGGAGCAGAGTAATAAGAAATACAAGACTTGATTCCTATCTTCTAAGGGTTTAAATATGAAAGTAGAAATAGGATATATACTTATAAAATATTTATATAATAATTACAGGTGATTTATGCTTTTCCCTTAGCATCTAGCACAGTGCCTGGCATGTTGTGGGTTCTCAAACATTATTGAATGAATAAATGTATAGGTGGCTAATACAAGATGCAAGTGTTCTAATGTTTCAGAGAGGCGACGGGTCATTCTGGGCTGGAGCAACAAGGGAAGATCTTAAGCTGGATCCTGAGAAGGACTTGAGTCTGAACAGGTGAAGGATGGTTTAAAATGAACAGGGGTAATTAACAGATTGACTTAGGTAGAATAATGCTCTAAACTAGGGTAAGATGAGAACATAAGTTTAAATGGTATCAGATTATCTGTAAACACTTCTGTTAGACATACGTTTAAGGAAAGGGACTGTGTTGTTTTCATATTCCTTGCATAGGATCTGTCACATAGGATGTGCTCAACAAGTATTTTTTTTATTGTTTTGTTTACCTCTGCTAAGTACCATACAGAGTCAACAAGTATTTGCTGACTGCCTGACAGACAGACAGACAGACAGACTGGCTGGCTAGCTGACTGACTAGTGGAAAACTTCAAAAGCTAGCTCGAAGGGCTTTCTCTTTAGGCAATGATAAAATTGATGTTTTAGGAAAATTCAGCTGTGATTGGAGTATAGAATGTCAGATGTCATGGAGGAGAATCAAATATAATTAAGAAGCTCTTGCAGATGACAGGAGGCAGAGAGAGAGAAATGAACAAATGAGTTTGGGTGGGAATGGAAAAGAATGATGCTTTTAAGAGTTACTGTGAAGAATAGCTGAGTTACGTGTCCCTTTACTCTGTTTCAGATCAGGTTGCCTAGAGGCAGAATCTCAGATGGGGATTTTTGTGTAAAAGACTCACTGAACCACTACTCTCAGTTGAAACATGTACAAGAGTAAGAAAGGGAGCATAGAGGCTGAGGAAGACGTGTGGCCAAGGCATGTATTCAGTCTAGCCCCAGCCTGGAATGTGAAAGACACCACAGAGCTGCCCCTCTTTGAGGCAAGGGGACTGGCTTTTGTTTCTCTGAATCAGTCATTGGCTGCGGGCTGTCTACCTATGTAGCAGGGAGAAGATCATAACCTTGTAGGCATTTTCTGGCTAGATTTCTTTCAGCCAAAGGCAATTCTCAGGAGAAGGGTACAGCTGTGAGATGGTAGCAGCCAGGACTCACAGCAGCTGGGGTCTGGGCGCACTAGCCTGGTTAAAGGCACCTTGGCAGGACACCAACAGTGTCTACTACACTCTGCTGTACAGTAAACCCTCTGTATTGGCAGGATCTGCATCTGCGGATTCAAACAGCTGCATGTTGAAAATGTTTGGAAAATCTGGAAAAAGCCTTCTTTCCAGAATAAAAGAAAAAAAAATTTAAAAAAGAAAATATTTGGAAAAAAGAACAATAAAAAATAACAAATCAACAA
>NW_012148619.1:5752320-5755895 GCF_000956105.1 Propithecus coquereli
TCAAAATATATATTTTTTAATTTACTTATTTTCGTGGTTGTTTTATAAACACTACTGGTTAAGAACATTTACCAAGGAGCTGAGAATGCTGGGTTTTGTTTCCTTCTTATCTGCAGATTTGTATTATGAGTAAAACGGGATATTACACACCAGAACAAATTACTAAGGCAGGTTGTAACATCTTCCTTGGAGATTTTGAAAAATAGAGAAGATGGACATATCTCTTGGATTGTTAAAATGCAGTCATTCTTGGCTATAGAAGCTAGATTAGATAACCTCTTGAGTTCACTTCAGTTCAATCTTTGTAATTCTATGCTTCAATGGTAAAATTGGGGTAATAGTCACTCTTACAGATTACATGTTCGCAGATGAAAGGTTGAGTATAAATAAAAATGTCATTGCTATTTTGCTTTTTGTCTCTAGAGAGCAATTTATTTAAAACTGGATGATCAAGGAAGTCTTTAGCTTATCTTTTTCTTTTTACAATTTATAGAATTTAAAGAATTTTCACAATTTATGAAACTCACGATAGAGCATGATTCAGTATGCTGAATTTACAAATACATTCAGGAAATGTATTTGTAAATATTTGCCTAAATATCACCTTATGAAGTAAGAAGGAGAGGAGGCAACAAATGCTGATCTTGGGTGTTGATAAGGACTTTTTGGAAGAGAAAAATAGAACTAGCTAATTATTTTGTAAATAAAATTTAAATTTTGGATGCTTTGTTGATAATCATAAGATAATACCCTATTTGTAGATTAAATATCAAATCAGCAATGGAAATAAGGAAGTAGCATAGTCAGAAACACAAATTATTTTCCCTTTTATGATAAAATATTAGGAATGTTAGCTATTTTTAGATTACTACAAAGGAATATAAAACTGAAGTAGAATGTAAAGGACTCCAATATGGTGAAGGTTATTGCAGTAGGGTAAGGAGAGAATTATTGAGGATGTGTGACAAAATCAGGTAGTTAAAGCATAAAAGTCGTTTATTCACTCAGAACAGAAGTGAGGGGAAATGACTGTATTTTAATCATAAGTGAAAAATCAAAAGGAAATCCACTTATTTATTTTAGGAAGTAATTAAGTTTGAAATGAGAGCGAAAATGATATATTTCTTCACAAAACTCTGGAATGCCAACACGATAGCACATCCCTTTGAAATTTGAATCTGATGGTTTTAGAATGACTTGACATGGCTTTAATAATCACATAGCAATTGCTGCTATAGGGTATAGGCTAAACATATATTCATGGGTTGAAAAAGGTATTAAGAAAAATTTGTGGGCATAAGATGCCAAATTAATGGGAAATGGAAAATGTCTGCTATGGATACACACTTTAAGGTTAGCACCATAGTGGATAAGTTTTATTGTTGCCCAATGCATCTCCTGGATTCATTGTCAGAGAAGTGGTATTAAGCCGTGTGGATTATTTTATTATCCAGGATATCATTTCCTTCATGAAAAATGTTTTTTATTCTCAACAGTTAATAATTATTTATTATTTGTTTTTCCTTGGTTTTCCATGTACTGTTACTAATATGCAATTACAGTGGTGAAGAAAATGATGAAAAAGATAATGAAATGAATGAAACAAACAAAAAGACCCCTGTCTTCTTCCTCCAGTTTGAATTCATTGTTCTCTATGACCTCTATCCTGGGATCTCTCTTCACCATCACCCTGGGGATTATTGTTCCCCCTCTCCTGTATTGGATGGCTTTTTCCTAGTTCCTTAGTTTTCCTCTATCATTTACTGTATTGTGCACATATTCTAGTGGCTTCTCAAAAAAGAGAACATGGAAGGTAAATTTTTTGAGATCTTAGGAAATATTTTTTTCCTCCAAATATTAAAGGTATTGCTCCATTGGTTCTTATTTCCAGTGTTGCTGTTGAGAAGCCTGGTACTGACTGACTATTTATCATTTGTAAGTGGCACAAAGGATGAAACATTTAGAATCATCTCTTTAGTGACAGTATTCCAAAATTTTTCTAAGATGTGCCATATACTCAGGGTATCTTCTCAGTCTGAAGGCCTCATCCTTTTCTTTTGAGATATTTTGTTGATTTTTTTTTTTGACAATATTCTTTTCCTGTACTTTTTCTGTTCTGATTTTATATAACTCCTCCTTTTATATGTTGGATCTTATGAACTGAACTTGTAATTATGTTGTCTAAGAGATTTGGCCTATCTTTACCTCCCAACTCAATGAATTTTTTGCTTCTCCCTGCGTCTCTAGGTACTTGGGGTTTTTCTGTTTTGTTTTGTTTTGTTTTTTTTGATACGGGGTCTCCCTCTGTCGCCTGGGCTATAGTGCAGTGGTTCATCATAGCTCACTATAACTTCAAACTCCTGGGTTTCAGTGATCCTCCAACAGCTTCCTGAGCAGCTGAGACTGCAGGCACATTCCACCAATGCCCAGCTAATTTTTCTATTTGCAATCCTCCTTCCTCCCAAAGTGCTAGGATTATAGGCATAAGCCACGGAGCCCAGCTGGTTTTTATTTGTTTGTTTGGGGGTCTTTGTTTTTGTTTTCTTTTGTTTGTTTTTGGTCTTGAATATTATAGGCTTTCCTTAAATACGAGTAAATCGTCCATACAACATAGTAGTAAGATTGTGCAATGTTCACACACAAATCAGTAACTACCAGCAGAGATTTTCCCAATGTTTGGGTAAAATAATTTAGAGAACATTTTAAGAAATTAAAAAAGGAGCACCTGGAGTAACGAAATTTGATTAAGGATGCTCTACATGGATTCCGACAGGGGAGGTCATGCATAATTGGTATGTTGGAACTTCTTTAAGGAGCTTTTTGTGAAATATGAGGAAAAGTCCATTGATACTAATTATTATTTTGTAAAAATTAGTCTAATTTTTTTACATGAAGGATTAATAGCTGATCAAAAACATAAAAGCAGATTTTTTTTAAACATGGAATTTGATAATATAGTTAAGAGGCCATGAATAGCCAACTGTCTGCACTTAATGTGAATTTCTAGAGTTATACAATTGGGTTATTTTAGAACATTGTAAGTGTTTAGTGGTCCGAATTTTTTTCTTGAATAAAATCCTAGAAAAACAAAAAGTGAATCTCCTTAATGGAAATAAAAACACATGAGAACTTTCAGTCTAAAGATTTGTTTACTTTACTGATGGTAGTTAAGGACAGTTCCTAATTTTATTTAGGGGCAGGTAAAACATAAACATGATATTAAACCTGAAAAGGTAAGATTTATTTTTGTGTTTTTGTATTAAAGTTGTTTAATAGTTTTTATGTGTACATTTCATATTTTTAGTGCATTTTAATTGCTAAGAACATATAAAATTACTGGCTAAATCGAAGGGTTTATTAGATTGATCTTCATATATAACTTATAATTAACATATCTTTGATGAACTTAATCTAGTTTCTGGACATTAGAATCACAGATTTTTATAAAATCATATAGTGAAACAACTCAGAAAACTGAGATGTTGAGAAGTTAACTGCCATATTCAAAGTGGATTATTTGGGATAGCTAGGACTAGAACCTATTTTCTGATTTTAAGAGCAATATTTGTGTGGCA
>NW_012148619.1:5757371-5758422 GCF_000956105.1 Propithecus coquereli
ACAATGAAAATATTTTTTGAGAATGAAGGCAAAATAAAGACATTCTCAGTCAAAGAAAAGATGAGGCAGTTTGTTTCCAGCAGATCTATACTGTGAGAAATGTTAAGAATATTTTTCACTGAAAGAAAGTTATACCAGAAACAAATTTGGGTAGGTACAAGTATTTTAAATGGAAATGGAACATATATTGAGATAGATCATTTACTGTTCATTAAGCAAGTCACAATACATTTAAAAGGATTAAAATCATATAAAATGTTTCCTGACCACAAAGAAATTAAATTAGAAATAAATAACAAAATATATCAGGTCACTCTCCAGCTACATGGACATTAAGCAACACAGCTCTAAATAATACATGACTGAAAGAAGAAATATAAAGGGAAATTGGAATGAAAATGAATTCAACCTCTTAAATTTGTGGGATGAAGCTAAAGTAGTGCTTAGATAAAAACTAATATTACAAAAGGAGAAATGTTTACAGTTAGTGATCTAAAGTTTTGCCTTAAGAAGCTAGAAAAAGAAGAGCAAATTTTACTCAAAGTTAGTTGAAGGATAGAAATAATAAAGAATAGAAATCAGTGAAAGAAAACATGAACAGACAATGGAGAAAATCTGCAAAAATAGAAGTTGGCTCTTTGAAAAGATCAATAAAATTGACAAGACTCTGGCAGGCCTAACCAAGAAAAAAAGAAAAAAAACACTCATTACTATTATCTGTAGTAAAAGAGAAACGATGACTACAGTTATTGTAGTCATCAAAAAGATAATAAGGTAGTATATATGTTATATAGATATAACATTTTGCCCATAAAACTGACAATTTAGATGAAATGGAGGAATTCCTAGAAAGACGTGAATTACCAAAACTGACACAGAAGAAAATTAAAAATCTCAAAATCCCTATGTCTATTAAAAAAATTGAATTTATAATTATAAACTTTCCAGAAATGAAAAAAAAAAAACTCCAGGTCCAAATGATTTCATTGGTGAATTCTATCAAACTTTAAAAGAAGAAATAGTATCAGTTGTATACAAACCTTTTAGAAAA
>NW_012148619.1:5760157-5761489 GCF_000956105.1 Propithecus coquereli
TCAATGTAGTGGTCATTGGTATTCTTTGTGAGAGTTATTTTAGTAAAATTATGGCAAAAAAAGCCTGACTCGAATGGCCTAAGAATAAGTGGGAAGAAAGGAAATGGAAACAGAGAGCACGGACAAATCTTTTAAGACATTTAGCTGTGCAAGAGAGGAGTAGCTAGAGGAAGATATCAGGTAAGGGGGAGATTTAATTTCTAAGATAGGAAAGATGATTATGTTTGAATATCAGTTGTAAAAATTTAGTTGAGAAGGAGTAGTTGAATATACATGAGAGAAAACAAATGGTGGATAATATACACTGCTTTGAAAGCTGAGAGTGTGCATAATTGAAAGCATAAGTGGAATATTGGCCTCAGATAAGAGCAGGGACTTCTGTAATGTAACTAGAGGGAAAAAGAGTGGATGGTTTTAGAAGTAAGTAGGCTTGTAGCTTTGATAGCAGGAAAATAAGGCTTCAATTTTCTTTCTGATGTAGGAGGTCATGTTACCTGCTGAAAGTGAGGAGGGAATTAGGGAAGGAGAAACTGGGTGAAGACAAGCAGATCAGAGATGGTTGGAAATACTCATTGTGGAAAATGGGAGAGCGATTTGATCAAACAAATGAAATAGAAGTGACTGGGCAGTATTGAGGGACCATGAAAGTTGGTAATCATGAATAATAGTAATGTTGATGTTTAGTTGTATGACTTTCTCCAGCAGCATCAGGCTTTTCAGTGTGCACAGAGAGTGGAAAGTAAGGGTTAAGCAGAATTAGGATTTTGCAAGCTGTGTGTGGCCAAAGTTATTCAGGAATGAGAAAGAATGACTAGAGTGAGAGAAGATGGTATGCTTGAACATCAGGATCCTGGGGATAGGGGAAGGTAGAGAAAGCGTATGTTTGTTTTGTTTGTTCAGTAAGAGGGTTGGGGAGAAATTATGTTGAAATAGCATTGTAACACCACTGTCCAAACTTGACACTGTGTAATATGAGAGAATAAAATCCCACCTCTGGGGAGGGCTCTGAGAAAATCAGTGAACTAAGGGGAAAGCCTGGTTTCTTTTAATAGGTTGAAAATCTAGTCAAGTTTGTTGATCAGGGGAGGCCTTTTCAGAGTATGCAGTGGAAGGGTTTTAGAAATGGATAAAGGAGCTGAGACTAATTTATCCAGGAAGGGAAATATAGAAATTTATGTGAACGATAATACAGTATACCAGAGTATGCAAACTTTTTCTGTAAAAGGCCAAATAGTAATTTTTTTTCAGGCTACAAGGTCTCTGTAGTAAAAATTTCAATTCTACTTCTATAGTACAAAAGCAGCCGTAGAAAATATGTAAATGATCAAGTGT
>NW_012148619.1:5762839-5791260 GCF_000956105.1 Propithecus coquereli
AGTGAGACCCTGTCTCGAAAAAAAAAAAAAAAAAAATTATTGAACCTTTGGTTGAATTAAATGGGAACTATTTTCTAATAGTTCATATTTTTACTTAGTTTAATTGTCAAAATATAACTTTGGAGGCTATTTAGATATTTGAACTTTTACTAGTAACTAGGGAATATAATTTGTACCAAAGGAGTTCATTGTACTAATAAATAAATACAGTAATAGCTTTATAATATTAAGAAATTGAGAACTGAACATAAAGAATGGAAAGGAAAAGAATGTGGGGAATGTAAAGGGGAGACTCCCTCTTCCTTAGGGTCTGTGGGACCAACTGTAGATTCTTAATAGTATTCAGAGATGATGGCTAAGAAGGAATTTGTACTGAATTGTCTCCCTTGAGTATTTCTGTCATTGAAAGTGGTGGTGGTGGCAATAGTGAAAGCATAATCTTTGGGCACAAAGTCACATGGAAGAAAGTGACCAATATGAGGATTCTGCTAGTCAGAGACAAACTGTTAACTACTTGGAGTATCAAAAAAGAAAAACAAAGATGGATTTCTTGCCAATGTCAGTCAATGTGTTTCACTCTCCTTTTCTGTTTCAAGCCACAGACAGAACTCGTTTGTTTTCCTGCTACTTCTTTCTTATATTTTAAACACTGCTTTCCAGGCATCTTTAGTAAAGGTTTCAATCCATGAGTGGTAGTCCTAGGTAAACTTGTGTGCGATAGTCACTAAAGAAATTGATCCAAGGGAGTGAAAGGGAAGGCAGGGAGAGAAACATTTAGAGAGTCACAGGGGTTATTACCTTATTACCTTACACATGGGCAAGAGGGCTGGAGAAAGGTAGGAATAGTGATATTAGAGCAGCCATTTCAAGTTAGGGAGCATTGTGTCTGTATTGTGAAGACACATGCATGGCATTGGTCAGGAAGTGAACTCTTGCATTTATACACTCCACATAGGCAGAGTAGAGGTCCATGGATTTGCTGCACATGATGGTGTTTATAGTCACTAGTAAAGTACATTGAGAGTACTGTGTTATTTAACTAGGTAAAACATTGATGTTGTGACTGATCTTTTCCTCGTAAATTAGAGAGTTCAAGATTGTTCCCATAATGTTATTAAGAATGAAAAGTATGCTTTCTTGATTTTGAGAAAAACAGCAGCAATACATAGTTTCTGAAGAATTGCCCGATACTCTGAATTGCAGCTAGTGTGCAGAAGACCCATACAACCCTGTGAATGCCCATGGAAGTATGGCACATGGGAACATTATTAGTCATGGATAGGAGTAGAGGAAAGGCTGAGAACCTCTGGTTTATATAGTCCAATAAAGGCCAATTTGTTAAATTAAATTTGTCAGTTAAATATTTGCCTTTAAAATTCAACACATCTTTTGATACAGCAAGTAGATAAATGAAATCAGTCACAGTGTTTGAAAGTTGTTCTCCAGACTGAAAGTACAACTGTGCTTCTGTATAAAGATGAAACTGTTTAAATATGTCCATTGTCACAAGACCAATGAACTGGTTGAGCTAGCACTAGGATCATAGGCTCCAATTATAAAGTAGAGATAGAAGTAGGCAAAAATGGAGATGGGGAAATACCAACAATTGAAAGATGTTCTTTTTACTATATTGATAATCATATAATTAACCTTGTCCTTCAGTAGTAGTTCTGGTTATGGGTAAGAAATATTATAGCTATGAGTAGTAAAAATGGATGACAGAGTACTTTCAACTTGGATTTTGAATATATTTTTAAATTTTAGATGAATATAGTGAGTTTCATGTTTTGGGAATCACTTCTGAAAACCTAGTAACACCTGTCTCAGATTACCTGAGACTTCCCCAACCCCCTCTGTTCCTTCAATTTTCCTCACTTCACGAGTAGAACTTTTTTTCCAACTCATGCATGTTTAAGTCTTCCTTGAAGTTAGAAAGATAATTGTCACAGTGGGTTCAAAGGGATACATGTAAAATAACAAGAACAGGTCAAGATATCACAATGTTGAACAAAGAGCATATTAGAAACCATTAATGGTCAAGTCATTGAGATTCATACTCATGGAAAACCTTGAAATGTGATTGTTAAGTCCAATTTTTAGTTATTAAGGTGAACTGTGATCAGACTATATTTATAATTTATTTAGGATATTTGGAAAGAATTTAAAACTAAAAAAAGTACCTTAAAATCTAATTTAGAAAATAATATCCTTCCATTGTAAAATAAATGGAAAATATACAAAGAAATAAGAATAATATAAAACTCTTTCAGAGTTCTAAAATTCTACCATTTATTAAAGAATGCATAACCGCTATTTAATTTTCTTTCTTTCTTTCTCTCTTTATTGTCAATACTTGTGTGTGTGTGTTTTAAAGTACAGTTGGGATCCAACACTTTTAACTGCTTTTTCATTTTATATATTAGAAACATTTTATAAATTATCAAGTTTTATTTTATAATATAATTTTAATAGCTGTGTAGTATAGGAAGGACTTTAAATGTATATTCAATTTAACCAGCACTTACCATAATAAATTATTTTTCCTGTGTAGGTTTTAGATACTTGTACAATGAGAATGAATCTAAATTCGCCAGCCAGATATCTTTATGATTTGTATGGGAGAAAAATTGAAGATATTTCAAAAGGTAAGTGGCAAAGATTTTGTAAACCATGTGATAACATTTCGAAAGCCATTTGTATAACTTTGTTTTTACTTTAAACATTTAAAAGGAAAGAGATGTAATAAAGCAGAGTTTAATTATAATATGGATATATATGATATTCTTATACAAAGGGAAATCATGAAATGGCATTAAAGTTTTAGGAATCTTTTATTTTAGCATAAGTTTGGATTTTTTTAAAAAATTGATTGGCATTTTAATCTTAGGAAACCATAACTAATTAAATAAAAGTAATTAATACATTTTTGTAATTTAACAGCCAATTTCTTTTTCTTTTTTTTTTGAGTTTTTATTTTTATTTTATTCCAATAGATTTAGGGATACAAGTGGTTTTCAGTTACATGAATGCATTGTATAGTGGTGAAGTCTGGGCTTTTAGTGTACCTATTATCCAAATAATGTGCATTGTACCCAGTAGATAATTTTCATCCCTCATTCCCATCTCACCCTCCCCCCTTTTGAATCTCTAATATCCATTATACCCTCCCCTCTTTTGAGTCTCTGTATGCCTCTGTGTACTCATAGCTTAGCTGCCACTTATAAGTGAGAACACGTAGTATTTAGTTTTTTGTTCCAGAGTTACTTAGGGTAATGGCATCCAGTTCCATCCAAGTTGCTGCAAAACACATAATTTAATTCTTTTTTATGGCTGAGTAGTATTCCATGGTGTGTGTGTGTGTGTGTGTGTATATATATATATATATATATATACACACATATATATGTATATATGTATCTCACCCAATAGTGAGATACTGGATCAAATGGTGGGTCTACTTTTAGTTCTCTGAGAAATCTATACTGTTTTCCATAGAGGTTGTACTCATCTGCATTCCTACCAACAGTATATAAGGGTTCCCTTTTCACTGCATCTGTGTCAACATCAATTGTTTTCTGACTTTTTAATAATGGCTATTCTTACTGGGGTAAGATGGTATCTCACTGTAGTTTTAATTTTAACAGCTAATTTGTATAGGATACAGCTTTCTAAAGAGAAAAATGAGAAATTGTGCTACTGTATGATCAGATAGAGATTTTAAAAATGTTTTGGTCAACTTCTAGAAGTTATTCAAAAGTTAAGAAATGTCACACATACATACACTAGCTATAGATCAGTTTGGAAGCACTAAGCATGCTCCTACCATGGCTGATCTCAAGCTACCATTGAATGCAGAGTTGTAGGCAAGGGGTTGTGGGGGGAGGGACGGGGAATGTTTTAAGTCACTGAAAGCAGAGTTTGGGGAAGAGATGAGAGCGATTAGTTTGTACCTCCATATATACGTCCTTTATCATGGAATTGTCAGATTTGGAATTAATTTGACAATAGAGAAATATACATACTAGGTCCCTGCATTATCAATTCTGCTAGTACATGGTACTTATTCTGGGCCAGGCACTATTCTAAACTCATCACAAATATTAACTCATTTAGTTCTCAGGGAAACTATATTAATTGCTTAGAAACTGTGTTAATTACTTAGAGTATTAGAAAACAAGGATGGTTTGCATGCTAATGTCAGTCAATGTGTTCCACTCTCTTTTTTGTCTCAAGCCACAGACGAAACTCCAGTTTCTTCTCCTGATACTTCTCTCTCCTATTTTGGAATTTGCTTTTCAAGCATCTTCAGTAAAGGTTTCAGTTCCTATTTCCTGCAGTAACTGAGTCACACAAAAGTTAGGTAATTTGTTCAAGGTCACACAACTAGGAAGTGGTAGAGTTGGGATTCAAACCTAGGCAGTCTAGTTCCAGGATCAGCACTTTTAACAATTGTACTTTATGTTCTCTTTCTCTCTCTCTCTCTCTCTCTCTCTCTCTCTCACTCTCACTTCCCCACCCCCTCATCTATCACAGCACTGTATTTGTTTTCCTAATACATTTGATATAGGCTGTAATTATTTTATTACTTTGTTACTCTGTGTGTGTGTGTGCCCCTCTCCTACCAAACTGCAAACTTCTGGGAACAGTGACCATAATACACTCAATAAATAGTACTTGGATGTATGAAGTAATTTTATATCACGCTCCCACATGATCTGTCTTTTGACCAGAATGTAACATACATGAGGGCAAGAACAGAGACAATCTTCGTTGTAATACCAGTAATTAGCACAGTGCCTGGGACGTAACTGACACTCACACTCATAATGGCATGAATGAATTAAACTGTCTACTCTTAGACATTCATTTGCTTCTAATGTTACACTATTAAAATGAGTTCATATTCAGACAAAAAATGTTATGAAATATGCTTTAAAACAATTTCATTGTATGTCTTGTCAAAAGATGAGATATCCATCTAATATCTCTAAAGGTTCTGTTTTGTTAGTACCTGAGAACAAAAATAGCATGAATTCCACATTTGTGAATTTAAATGTGCTATTGGGATGATCCTATCATGTCATCTAAACTTTAACTCCATGTATGAGGAGGACCAAGATATTAAATAACATGCCTTTCTTTAGCTGCAAGACTAGGTTCAGACAACCAGAGTGATTTTGGGGTGTGGCTACACTATATACTTTGATTTTTTTCTCAATTTTTTCACTTGTATAAAAGCAGATTATTTCCTTGATTTATCATACTTAATTAATACTTATTGAATGATAACTATGACATTTGGTACTTATGGTTTATAACTCAAATTTTTTGGCTAACGATTGTAATATGTGTATGCATATTTAGAAAGTGTCTTTTTCTTATCATTTTTAATGTTTCTATTAGATATGATAATTATTTGTCATTTTAGTAAGAGTTTCCTTTTGACAATTTCAAAGCTCCTATAGATGCCCACCCATTATCTAGAAGGATTAGAAAAAGTTATTTACCTGTAAAGCATGTGTAACACAAGGAGTCCTTCCTTTTGGTCTTTTTTGGAGGGCAGTAAGAGTATTATTCTTAAAGTTGATTTCTTCCTTTCTTGCATTTTTGTCTCCTCTTCCATTGCACTAAATAACATTTTCTTTATGATCAACAATATTTTATAATTACTCTTAAATTTGCATTAATAAAAAAATAATCAACACATTTTCTTAGGACCCTATCTAGCCTTGAATTATTTCCAGGCTGCCTGGAATTAAAAAAATTGCATTCAAGTAAACTGGTAGAATTGAAACTATAAGGAACTTTGAATAAAAGATTTATATTTAGAAAGTTGATTTTCCCCCCTCCCAAATATGGTATAACAGAATTACTTATCAAAACATTTTCTTAGGACCCTATCTAGCCTTGAATTATTTCCAAGCTGCCTGGAATTAAAAAATTGCATTCAAGTAAACTGGTAGAATTGAAACTATAAGGAACCTTGAATAAAAGATTTATATTTAGAAAGTTGATTTTCCCCCCTCCCAAATATGGTATAACAGAATTACTTATCAAAACAGAAAATCACTGACTCTGAGGCATACTTCATGGATGCCAGAGGCATTTGGATTCATGCCTCATGCTTCACATGTCCCAGAAATGTGCTATTATCCCATTTTAATGCATGCCTTGCCCTGTGTTTTTGCATACTTATAAAAGCATATGCCAGCTGAAATTAGCCTATGCGACTGCTAACCTGTGGAAGCATTACAAGTTCACTGCACTTAAAATACTTAAAGGAGCTAATCCTGTTGGAGGAACTTCCAGTCTGTAGCACCCTAGTCACTTAACATTAGGTTTTTAAATTTCTTTTTTCTTTGTTTGTTATTACAATTTCGTGCATCAAATGATTGAGATCCTTAAATTTTTATGTTTGATGTTCTTCCTTCTGAACCTCAACTTGGGAAAGGTCAAGTGTTATGTGAAGGCTATCTTTTAATTTAAATAAATCAACACTGATACTCTTTCGGTTTGATGTGTAACTCTCTTTTTTTGCTTGCTTTGAGTCAGGTAAGAAAAAGTCATTTAATAATGTCTAATATTAAGATCATGTAAATTATATTTATAAGCACAGATTAGAAGTGTAATTGTACAAAGGAATAAAAACAACAAATACACAAAGTAAAAATTTTTGTCCTATCTGTTGCTTCCTTTTTGGAATTAGATATACTTTCAAATTTTCCTCCTGTCCTATGAGAAATGAGCACATTGACATGACATTAAACTACTTTTGCTTTGAAAAGTCTAGTGAAACCTTTGAAAAACTGATCAGATTTAGATTTCTAAATCATAAAGGATTTTAACAAGGAAATTTATGTTGGTTCACATGGAAAAGTACTTTTGTTATGACTCCTATATAGAACTGTCCTTTCTATAGCAGAAGGGATATCTATACCTACTTTGTGTAGATACCATATTCCTTAGATGGTCAACATGCTAGTACATAATATAGCTATTCCTTGGTGTCTGTGGAGGATTGGTTACAGGACCCTCCATATCAAAATCCATGGATGCTCAAGTCCCTTATATAAAATAGAGTAGTATTTGCATGTAACCTATATCCTCATGTGTACTTTAAATCATCTCTAGATTACTTAAAATATCTAATACAATGTAAATGCTATGTAAAGAGTTGTTACAGTATATTGTTTTTTAAATTTTTATTATTTTTATTGTGTTATTTTTTATTTTTTAAATACTTTCCATCTGAGCCTGTTTGAATGTAGGGATGTGGGACCTGCAGATAGAGAGGGCTGACTGTATGCTTGAAAAATGCATTCTGAAAAATCATGACCACCAAAATAATAGCTATGGGAAAAATAAGTTTGAGGAGGACCATTCAAAGTCACCTTTAAAACCACAACACTAGCTAAAATAACAATTAACTTAGCAGACAATGTAAACAGCCTGGGCAAGCATCTTGGAGTGCTGCTTCAGAGGATGTTAAAGCTGCACAAAAACAAAAGCGTGTGAGACAATGCAGATAGAAGTGAAGTGGAAGTTTGAGGCAGTGGGGCTTCTTTTAAGAATGACACAGGAGGAATAAAAGTCCCACAGTCAGTGAGTCATGTAAGGCCAGGGGTGCCCCTTTCTGGGATGGGAACTCCAGTACAGCAGCCAAGCTAAGGGCTTTTTTCTTTCCTGCTAAAGGATAGAATTTTATTCCTACTCTTTTGGTTTCTTTTACTTAGGAAAAAGCACGTATTCACTAACCAAACTTCCATATCATTTTGACATCATTTCCCTATTCACTAATCATATATGAACTATTTGATGTTATAGAAGCATTTAACAGTAGCAGACAGATGTAGATAGTATCTGATTTTGAGAGAGTTGTTTGATAACACTCCCATGCATCCTAAAATCTCACAAATTTGATGTCTAAAATTCTTTGTCATAATTATTGCATTACGGTGAACGAGAGGAGTCACTCACCCTCTTGAGGGAGGAAGAGGTCCTCAGTCTCTTGGGACCTTTTTGAGGCTGCTAGTCCAATAACGATATTCTGCTCCTTTGTAGAGCCTTCTAGATCATAGGGGGTAGTATTACATTTACCCCAGTGGTTCCAAAATGAGTTAGAAAGTACATTAGTTAAATTGACTCCAAGGCCATTCTGTGACACACCGATGGTTCACTTCCTATTCCATTTCCCACCACAAGTTATGCCCAGTAAAACTGTCCAAAATAGCTATATATTTTCTGACATGTTCTTCAGAGATTCTACAATGAGATTAAATACAGAATTAACATATTTCAATCATAAAATTCCAATTACATACAGATGCTCCAAATTTGAATGTTGACCCTTGACCATTATCAACTTTGGTGGAGAAATTAAAATTTGAAGAATAAAATTCCAAAGAAATTAAAATCCAGAATTAAGTCCACACAGAAATGAATTTCAAAATCAATTTATCTTACATTTGTGAGTTAAAATTCAATCAAAGTTCAAACTCCTCAAGTTTAAGTGCAAAGAAATTAAATTCCTAATTTTTATTCTTCCCGGTGTCAGCCAGATGGCTTCTGGATGCCTGATTTGAGCTGGGATGTCTCCAGCAGTTACCGTCTGGGCTCCTGGAGTGGGTGTCATCCCTTAGGACCTCAGAAGTTGAATTAGGTCTACGCCAACATTTTCATGTGCCTTGCTTCCAACCAAACAAAATGATTATCAAACATCAACACCACACCCAGCACATTCAAAACAGAAGCCAGTCCAAGTAAATGTGTCTATTTCATGTAAAATAATGTTTCCAGGACCCTATGTTTGGCATAATCTAAACCCACATGACTGATTGTTGCCAAATACCATAGAAGAGACTATGTGAAGGAAGGCAGAGAAGAGAAAATGTTCTTCATATCAGTATTTCCAAGATGCCAGTCAGTCTACGCTATCGACCAGGGTCTATGACCTGTGATATAACTTGCTGAGAAGCAATCTCCCACTAAGGCATTAGTTATGGTATCATGTATTTACAGTATCTTGATGGAAAAATTGACCAGTGCACACTGTCTCCTGTTTCAAAGAGACTGCCTAAAATGTTGGTTAAGTGCTCTGATTTTGGAACCAGAATTCAAATTCCAGTTATGCCACTTACTATATGACCTTATCTTCTTGGAGAGTCAGTTTCCTTAACTGTAATATAGGAATTATATTATTTACCTTAATAGGTTGTTGTAAGCATTAAATCAATTATATGTAGAGTCCTTAGAACAAGTATCTGACACTTGGTAAACATTGTATAAAATTAACTATCATCATTATTACTGTTAATATTATTCTCAAAGAGGGTTCTAAAAGAGTTCCATTCTTGCAACATTTGGAAATTTGCATTGGTGGCAGCACCAGTCAAAAAGACTTATTTGAGGTATCGTTTTATTCCTTTTTAAAGTATTCCAAACACTTAATGTTCTTGTTTTTTTCTGAGTCTGTGCTTCTGGACCCCATGCAGAGATGAGGGTGGTCACTGTCTAGTGGTATAGCATCCACCTTGTTTTAGGAGTGGCGTTTTCAATCCTGGATCACAGTGGCTGCTATAAGAGCCTCTGCTTATGGAATTATTTAAGCCTAAGAAACCTACTTCAGGGGACATCTCACACATCTCACACATCCCCCTCATCTCCACATTGGTTCCAATTGGAGAAAACTTTTGGTGGATTTCCAAACTGAAGCAGCTATTCATGTTTCTGAGGCTCATGTACATAAGATCCCAGTGAGGACCAACACTGCTGCCATTTCCTTCTGAAAACATGGTATTTCCTCAGGGTTTGGATGCTCCTGGTCTTGAGTGAATGTCTCTCTGGCACTTCTTTTTCTGCAATATTCAATATTTGCCTCTGAGATTTGCTTCTACTGTTATACCTTTTTCTTTCAGAAAAGTTCCCTTTTCTAAGATGCTTGGAGTTAGCATTGTTTGCCATAGTTGAGCACCGTCTTTATTTTATTTTCCCTTTGCTTTCTGGTCCATACTTGTATTTTTCTAATATATGTCTCTAGATATTTTTCTTGCAGAGTCTCTCATACTGAGATATGTGAAGTCATAAGTTCTAAGTTTGTCAATAGCATCTCTTGTTCAAACCAGTCTTATCTATTTTCATTTCTCTGAGTTAAATAATCCTATTCAGGATGCATTCCCCCACAGTCTAGCATTTAATTCAGATCTGGAGTCCTTGATCTAGTATTGTTCTGCATGGATTCCCTGTAATATAATTCATCTTGCTTTGCCTTTCCTTAATCTTAGGCTCATAAATTTTTAGAGGTCATCTAATACTTTTTTTAAAGTATTTTATACTAATCTTTCTCTCCAATTTGTCCAGATTTTATGTACATTCTTTGTGTAATTGTCCTGTCCTCAAAAGAGATTCCCCTATTGCTTACTACAAATTTATTTGTATTGTGAATACCAATTCTTCAAAGTATTCAGGATTCTGTCTCCTCTGAGGGATTGTTCTAAGTCTGCTCTCCAAGATCTTATTTTTGTTTCTCTGTTAGGTTTCACTGGGCCCCAGTTACTGTTTCTGTTTTCGTAACAAATGAAATATTTTTCCCTTTTATAATAACCTCTTTAAGAGTAGTTAGACTTGAATTTGCCTCCTGTACCTGGCCTTCAGGATCTCAGTTTCTCTTTTTCGTACCTGTTAAATATGTATGCTTGGGTCAGATGCTTACCTTTATTCTAAGGGAATCTCTTTCCTCTTCAAGCTAAGTCAGCTTGTCTTTTTTTATTTTATTTTCTTGCATACACAGTTCTATTCTGATTATAATAATGATGCATATTTTCAAACAATTTTACTTTTTCCTTGATTCCTTTAGCAAATCTGGGTTCCTAGGTTTATAATACTCTTTCAAGTAGTTTCTATACTTTAACTGAAGAAGACCGAGTGTTCCTTTTGTAATAAATCTACCATCTTTCTTTAGATGAAACCATAATTTGGGTTTATGAAATTTAGAACCATGGTTAAAATTTATGTGATAAACAAATTTAGAGCTAATTTGGGTTGGTAGAGTTTACTTTAAAAAATTGTGAACAAGCCACATGAATCTAAGTTTAAGCTTATCCAAATTTCCTTTTTGGCCCAGAATGCAGTTTAAAATAACATAAGGAAGAATAGAATTGAGAGCAGTAGTTCTAATGCTACCTATCTAGGCCGGTACTAAGAACTTAAAGATAGAACATCACTATAGCACATGTAGAATTCAGCTGCCATTATAGTTTTAAGTACTAGCCTACAGATTTGCCTTCAAAACACACACAAACAAAACCCAGCAAATATTGTTCCACCTTCAAATGACTAAAATGATCTAATCCCAATTTCAGACTTGCCTGAAATTTCAGGTGAAATTCACTGAATGGTTAAAGAATAAGCAGCAGCAGCCTGCACAATAGGGCAGACATGACCAGCTGGGATGCTAAGCTATCTCCACAGCCCACCTGTTGTACTAGAGGTATTCCTGCCCCAAGCTGGCATGTTCTGAAGGTCAAGTCTGTTAGAAAAGAATCACAGCTGCATTTAGTTGCTGTGACCCATTAAGCTCAATTTCTACGTGGTCGTGCTTATTCAAAATTTAGGTCCAATCTCCCTGTTCTCTATGTATGGGCCCTTCAGTAAAAATACAACTACAAAGCTGTATATTTAACTACACGGCCCAATATAAGCTCTTAGACACCACTGAGGTTAAAAGGCAAACAAACAAACAAACAGACAAAACCCCAAACCCTACATTTAAAGCCCCATCAAAGCATGAAGCCACCCAGTCAAGACTTATTCATAAGTCTCAATCTTTTTTGTTATTTGCTCTTCAAAATCACTTCGGTATTTTTCAGGATTCCAGACTAACTTGTCCCATAAGTATAGACTTTACTGAGTCTTGTGAGGTAGGCTAGCGAATTATTGAACCTGACAGGGTAGTGGGAAATCTAGAATTTTTAGCTAGCTAGTCAAATGTGAGGGTGGCTTGGTGACCCCCAAACATGTGGCTGTAATGAGGGCAGTCTTGTGGAGGACTATTCCCTTAACCTTGTAAACTCCTTGCATTGGACTTGCACTCCCTGATTTTAAAACTTACTACAAGTAAAACTACAGTAATTAAAACAGTGTGGTTCTGGCATAAGGATAGGCAGGCATATAGACCAAGGGAGTAGAACGGAGAGTCCTGAAATAAATCAATGCATCTATGGCCAATTTACTTTCAACAAAGGTGTCAAGACCATTCACTGGAGAAATCGTCTCTTCAACCAGTAGGGCTGTTACAACTGGATATCCACATACAAAACACTGAAGTTGGACCCTTACTTCACACTACATACAAAAATTAACTCAAAATAGATAAACAATATAAATGTAAGAGCTAAAACCGTAAAACTTTTAGAAAAAAACATACAAGCAAATCTGAATGACCTTGGATTTGCAGTTGATTCTTAGATATAATGCCAAAAGCATGAGCAATAAAAGAAAAAAAGATAAGTAAATTGGACTTTATCAAATTTAAAAATTTTTGTGCATCAAGGAATGTTATGAAGAAAGTAAAAAGACAACCTACAGAATGGGAGAAAACATTTGCAATCGTATATCTGATAAAGGTTTAATATCCAGAATACATAAAGAACTTTTACACTCTAACTAGGGCTGCCTATCCCCTCCCCCATGCGGATGGTCCTTTTAACTGTGAGCAACATGGCAGTGACCCAGCCTGGTACCCTTCTGCCAGGGTGGGCTATTTTCCAGGTGTTTTGTGATGACTTGGGCCTTCCCTTACACGAAGACTGAAATGTCCTGGGGTGGGGGTGGGGGTTGCATTGATAGGGTTTAAAAAAAAAAAGAACTCTTATACTCAACAACAAAAAGACAAACAACTCAATTAAAAGTGGGCAAAGGACTTGAATAGACAGACATTTTTCTGAAGAAGATATACAAATGGCAACATCCTTAGTCATCAGGGAAATGCAAATGAAAACCACAACGAAGTCACATTTCACATATACTAGGATGGATATAATAAAATACACACACACACACACACACACACACACACACACACATACAATAACAAGTGTTGGTGAGGAAGTGGAGAAATTGGAACCGTCATACATTGCTTGTGAAAATGAAAATTGCTGCAGCCACTTTGGAGAACAATTTGGCAATTCTTCCAAAAGATAAATAGAATTACCACATGGCCCTGAAATTCCACTCTGAAGTATACATACAAGGCTCTGCATTTCCACTTCTAGATATTTACACTTAAGAATTTAAAACAGGTACAAATGTTTTTAATTTTTATAAAGTTTTATAGTTTAACATGCACTATATATAATAGCCAATATATATATTATAACAGCACTATACATGATAGCTAAAAAGTGGAAGCCAAATGTCCATGAATGGATGATTATAGAAACAATTTGTGGTATAAACATAGGATAGAATGTTATTCATCCATGAGAAGGAATGAAGTACTGATAATGCTACAGTGTGGATGAACTTGGAAATATTATGCTTACTGGAAGAAGCCAGAAACAAAAGGTAATATTTTGTATGATTCCATTTATTTGAAACATCCAGAATAAATGAATGTAGAGAGACAGAATGCAGATTGGTGTTTGCCAGGGCCTGGGGGAATAGGGATCTGGGGAGAGACTGCTTAATGCATAAGTGGTTTTACACATTAAAATGGGAATGTTTTGGAACTATGTAGAGGTAGTGGTTGTACATTTTGAATCTAAATGCCACTGAGTCGTTCACTTTAAAATGGTTGATTTTATGTTATGTGAATTTCATCTTAATAAATTATTTAAAAAAAATAAAAGACAAGTAGAGCAGAACTGATTTGCCCTAGTTGTCACAGCCAAGGTCACCTTAGCTCAGGTGACATCCAGTTGATTCCAAGACATGTGAGCAAGTCCAGCCAAGACCAGCAGAATCACTAGGCTAATTTACAGATTCACGAACTAAATACACACTTATTGTTTTATGCCGAGTTTTGAGGTCATTGTTGGGCAGCATTACTGTGGCCATAGATACCAAATACAGTTAACTACTTGTACTTCACAAATATTGTCACATATTCTTTTTTCACTGGTTAGACAACTAAACTCTATTCCTAAATCGTAATGCTTTGTATTATCAAAAAGTAATCTCCCTAAAATATCCCTTCATTTTTATTTTTGCTCAAAACTTTACATGTCAGTACAATCTCCACACTGTTTATCTTGACATTCATGAACCTTCATTATGTGATCTTGCCCAGTCCATCCAATCACCTGCAACTCACAACTACCCAACATGGGCCTTTTGTTGTAGCTAGATAAGTCCTTTCCATGTTCCAAATAGTGCAGTGACTTGTTTGGTGCCCAGATTCCTTACCTTTGTTTATGCCATTTTATGTCCATTTGGGATAATCTTCCTATTCTCTATCTATTCAAAGTTCAGTGGTTTGTGTGTCAGGATATATTATTTGTGGTAACATGTGAATCCAAAACTCTCAGTGCGGTATTTTGCTATAGAACTCTCAGTGCCTTATACAAAGGTATTATTTTTTACTCGTGCTACGTGTCTTTGTGGGTTGACAATAGCTGCACCAGTATATGTCAAAGTAAGTCACATGTCATCTCCTTAATTCAACAGTGTGACAATGTACAACCCTTCCATGGGAAAAGCATTGCAAGTTACATGGCTAAATCTGATTTGAATAAAGTGGAAAATATAATTTTCCTTCACAAAGGGGCAGCAAATATTTTGAATAATAATTAAATACACTACATTATCTCTTATCCAAAATCTGTATTAGTTATATACTGCTGTGTAACAAATTACCCCAAAATTTAGCATCTTAAAGCAATAAATGTGTATTATTTCTCAAGTTTTGTGGATCAGGAATTCAGGCATGGCTTAGCTGGGCTCTCCAACTCTGTGTCTCTCACAAAGCTTTATTGAGGTATCAGCCTGAAAAGTTTTAAAATATTATTTAAATCTTCCTTTATTGTGTTTATTAATTCCTCCTTTTCGTAGCTTCATTTGATTCTTTCTGTACCATATGCCATAAAATTTGCTTATATAGTATTTATGTTTTGTGTATGGTACTTATCTCTAAGGAGAGATTTTCATCTTATACTTTTAAAAAACCTCCAAAAGTCTCCTAATATCTATCATGGAACTGGGCATATAGTAGATCCTCAAAAGATTAATATTCAAATAAACAACTTTTAAGCATTGTCTTATGTTATAGTTCCTAAAATAGTAAGAGATGAAAATACTTTTAAATCAATGAATTAGTTAAAATTCCAAACAATTCTTTGTTGAATTAAATTTGCAATGAATTACTCACTATTAGCTACTTTTTGTTGGTAGTTCTCACTGATACTAGTGATTCAGTGATCGCTCATTAGTATTTTGCTATATTCCATAGAACTTTAAAAGGTAGAAGATTCCCATTTATTGATGTATAATGCAGCATACAAACAAATGATAATGACTGTCTTATCCAGTATCTGTTTCAGAATAGTGTTGATTGATTTACTTTTGATCTCAGCATCAGAAGGATCTTTGGTGATCACCAAAATCTCACTTTGTTCATGAATCTCCTTTAAATGGTCTGCAATATGTGTCTGTCCAGTCACTGTCCCACTTCTGACAGCTATAATTTCTTTTTTAAAAAATCTGTTTTTTAGCTAACTGAAATCTATTCTTTTAAATATTTATCATTGGCACCAAAATTAATTTCTAGTCTGTGGCTTCCTTTTATATATTTGAATGTGTGTCATTTAAATCTTTTCCAAGTTAAATATCCCTAGTCTCTCCAAATATTTATCTGGCTCCTCATCACCCTGATCAGTCTTCTCTGTTCTTTCTAGTTCTTTCAGTATTCCTCTTTGTGGGGCCCTAAATTATACAAAATTTTCCAGGCCAATCAATGATGAGTAAAGCTCTACCTTCTATTTTTGTTTCAGGTCATTATGTAACCTACAGTTGCATTATGATTCCTATTAGACACATCATATCATTGACCTATATTGGACTTCTATTAATAGTCAACTAAAGCCCCTATTTTTTAAAATTTGCTTTTAAGCTACTTCTCCCTTATCCTGCACTTGTGCTGCTGATTGTTTAGATGGGAGAATAGAACTTTATGCTTTGATTCCTACTAAATTTCTACCTCTAAGCTTTTTATTTAGTCATTTAGCTGGTCAAAATCTTTCAGATATTTAATCTGTCACCCAGGGATTAATAGTTTCTCTCATCTTTGTTTTCAGTTGTAAATTTGTTATGAATACCAATTTTATCCTGTGTAAGTTATTCATAAAAATGTTGACTAGGCCATGGTTAGGGACAGACATTGTTAGCATGCTAATAGATTCCTTGTGTAAGATTATATTAATCCTCCATGGATATGGTTGTTCATTTGGGTATGAGTCTACAAGTTCACTTATCTCCAACTTAGACACAAGTCTTTTAATTACATTACTAACACTATTTTAAAAAATGATTTTAGTCTGTCATAACTTGTATACTGAACCAATGCTTAAATCTTTATCACGGCCTGAATGGCCTTCATGATTTTCCCTTCCTGCCCAAATTCTCTGTCTTTACTTAGTATTAATGGCCCCTTCCACTGTGTAGTCAAGTCACTTTGTTTCTGTCCCTCAAACACTCCTTCATGCCCCAGTACCTTATCATCTGTTTCCTCTGCTTGGAATCTCTCACCCTGTATCTTCCCTGCAAGCTATTGCCTATTCATTTTAAGGTCTTACTTTAAATACTGTTTCTGGGAAACCTTCCTGATATTGTCTTGCTCCTATTCCCCTTTCCTCTCTTGTCTAATATGGTGTATTTGCTAGGATTCCCCATAGAAATGGAACCTGTTTATAATCTCTGTCTGTCTCTCTCTTAATTTATTTTAAGGAATTGGTTCATGTGATTATGGAGGCTGAGCAGTCCCAAGCTCTGCAGTTGGCAAGTTCGAGACTCAGGAGAACCTATGTATAGTTACAGTCCAAGTTATTCAGCTTTTTTGTTCTATTTAGGTCTTCATTTGATTGAATGAGACCCATGCACATTAGGGAGGGCAATCTATTTTACTCAGTCTACTGATTCAAATGTTTATCTCATCCAGAAACACTCTCACAGATACACCCAGAATATTATTCAGCCAAATGTCTGGGTACCCTGTGGTCCTATCAAGCTGATACATAAAAATAGGCATTATAGATGGGTATCCCTGTTACATTCATAGCACCCTGTATATAGTAATTACCACAACTAATTAATACAATTTCTTGGCAAGTTATTTGCTTAATGTCTGTCTTTCACCTAGACTTTCAGCTACCTGAGGGTGAAGATTTTGTAATCTTGTCTGTATTTCATGTTTAGCCTAGGACTACATAATACAGAGTAGACATTCTGAAATAGTATTAAAATTAGGCTTGCTGCCCTTCTTTGGACAGCATTACACTTGGATTCCTTTGATACAAGTGGAAAATTCTGGCACTGAGAGAGTCTAGTCAAAATGCTTCCTTCTTCTTTTATGCTCTAAAAATGCCTAATAGAACCTTTATATATCTAGTACTGCTCCTGTTCTGCCAAATGTGGAATTCTGCAATAGTCCAGACAGTCTGGGCCTTGGAAATGGCATTGCTAAGGGTGGGTAACTCAGAATGGTATAGCCTGCAGCCTACAGTCAAACCATACAGGGACAGCGTGTGTGTGTGTGAGTTCATTTGGATTCCTTTTATTACTTTCTTCAGGAAGGAAACTGTGAGCCTTTGCCTTATTTGGGATACTAAATTATATATTTCTTTTTGACTTTTAAATAGAAACGTTTAAAAGAAAGCAACCATGAATTCTAAATAGAGGACTTAAATAGGAAGTTTGTAAACATTGCGTATTCTCCTACCTTGTTGCAGATACACCCTTATATGTGGGAAGGAACATACAGATTTGGCAGTACCTTGCTCAAGGATAATACATGGTAGCCACAGTCTGTTGGGACCTGCTTTCCAGGTGCTATTGGTATTCTGGGTGTTGGAAATCTCAAAGCTCCATGTAGCTGATTTCCTCAGGAATCTTCCTCTCTATTCGTTAAATTTTTTGCTTACTAGTCAATGACCCCATGTTGGGTCTTAACAATTACTGTTTGTTTTTTTAGAGTTCACAAACCATTTTATAATCTCTTCTAGAACTTTCAGGGAATTAAGATCAAGTTTATGAATAAAATTTCTTCTTTAGAATTAAGTATATTTGCTTCTCTCCATCCTGTAGTCCCTTACCCATTTACCTTTATTTCTCAAAGTTTATGAAATGTAAAAATTTAACTGTCTTGCTGAAGAAGGATGTCAAGTGCTGGCAGTAATTAATCAGCCTCTTAAATCTCTCTAGCGCAAAAATTGGTATATACAAAGGCAGAAAATTAAGAGCCCTGTTGTGACAGGAAGATGCTCAGAAAAAATCTTCA
This sequence comes from Propithecus coquereli, assembly GCF_000956105.1. Taxonomy (NCBI): domain Eukaryota; kingdom Metazoa; phylum Chordata; class Mammalia; order Primates; family Indriidae; genus Propithecus; species Propithecus coquereli. The sequence goes on from NW_012148619.1 coordinate 5,781,324, forward strand.
CACCTTGAAACTGAGCTCTGTGACTTGCTTGGTTCCAGGGTTTCTTAGAAATATTCTCAGCGTCTCTTAGTGACTTCCAGGCACAGGCTTGGGTGGATGTTGCTTGAATCAAAAACAAAGTATTAAGTAATCACTGATTTATATTTTTATTATTAATCTACACAGGATATTAAGAATTTTGTTAAGGCTTGATTTTTTAAAAAAATGTTTTTTGGTGGCAGTTGGAGACCTCCCATTATAATTGGATCACTGTCATCTTTTATTAATATGTGAATGCAGAATTGTGTGATATGAGCATGCACAAAGCAGTCTAATCTACTCATAGACTTTAATATCTGTCAGAAATTCCCTTTTGAAGTCTAAAACATAGGCTCTCTTTTATCTTCATGAAGATATGATCATCACTCCTAGGTTTTGTTGGGGCAAACTTGTTTTAGTATTTCATGTAATCTTTTAACCAAGTCTTTACTCTTTTCTCCTTTTCCTTGAGTTTATCTTCTATCTTCTAGTTTTTATGTCTCTTATTTCTCAGTCTATGAACTATAAAACCTGAAACCCTACTCTGATTCTAAGGACTGGTCCATGATCCCAGAAGTTAATTATAAAATACATTGTAATAAACATAATTGTCAATGAAAACAAACAGCCTAATTGTTACTACCTGGTATAAAACAATTTCTTACAAAGCTCTCTGTGTATAAGTTATATAAAAGAGCATGACTCGGCAGAGATCATTTTTCTTTCTCCTGTTACTGAAAGATCGCCACTTGTCCTTGAGTCCACATCAGAAGAACGAGAACAAGTGATTTGAGAAGGAAAAAGAGATTTATTAATTTGTCAGCAAATGAGGAGGATGGAGACTCCTGTCTGAAATGTCATCATCCTAATGATAAGCAGAAATATAGAGCTTTTAAAGGGTGGGTTCTCAGCTTCAGGCAATCGCTGTTCAAATACAGTTGATCATCCTGATTGTGCCATCTCCATCCCATCTCTGCCGAAGACAATCCTGTGACGTCCACTCAGGACCTCCTTCTGCCAGGTCCAGAGCTAAGCCATCTCTTGCAGCACGCAGAACAAAAGACATTCCCCTGTCCCTCCCAAGATGGCTGGCGTGAGGCAGGGATGTAGATCCTAGTTCTCAAAAAGAGTAAAAAGTTTCTAAAGAGACAAAAACCATTTTTGTTGTTTTTTTTTAGGCCATTCCCTCTGTTACATATTCTCCACTGTTAATATTTCCCTTCCATATCTATGGAAGGAGGGCTGACTATTCTGTTACATTCCTAAGAGTTTTTAGAAGAAAGAAGGAATAGTAGACAAAAATATTTAACATGCTAATAATAGAAGATTCTGTTTTTGTGAAACAAACATGGAGGAATAAATGTCAAAGGGAACCCTCCATTATAATTGTTGAAACTATTAAGACTTTTTTTAGTCTGCCACATTTAAAATATAAATCTCTCATGAGATATATATTTATATCCTAAATAAAATATGTAAATGTAAGTAATATGTTGACTTAGCATTTGCATTCAAGGAGACCAAACTGCTTTAACCACATTAACTGACTCCTAGGTCTCTCTTGAATTAGGTGTGTTTATTCTGGGTATTTGTGTTGTGCCTACTTTTGAGTCCTAAAAAGAAAAAAAAAAGAAAAGCATTAGCTATGTTTTTAGATTTGCATTAGTGTGACTGTACAACGTAGCAGAATTTTGAGACATTTTACAATCAGCTTGCTTTTGAATGTTATTCACATATGTAAGTGATTTGTATACTTGATTTTGTGCCTAAATTTTACTATTTTTTTTGTTACATTTTTTCCGACTAGGTCAAGTTAATTTTTATGTCACTTAATCTCATTTGGGTTAAACTTTTTGAGATAGTAATATAAATAAAAAAAATAATCTAAAATAACATGTCAGTTATTACAGAAAGTAATTATATAATGACATTTCTAAAGGACATTACTTCTTGCTTTTGTTAGATTTATTTATTGAATTCTGTACATTATACTTTATAAAACTAACTCTAAGATAAAACTTTAAATTTTTGTACAGAGCTTTAAAGTTTACAAAAGCATGTCATACACATTTAATTTTATGTGTTGGTATAGACCATTGTCACATAAAAATAGACTAGGTATAGTTAATTCTCAGTATTTCTTTAAGTAATCTTAAATTGTATGTATACCAGTCTAATTAAGTTATTTTACATCATTAATAAATATCAAACATTTTAGATGTTCAAGAAATTGAGTTCACAAGATACTTGTGTTTTCAAAAACACACACACTATTACTTTTGTTGAGGGTAAAAGAAAGATCCAGACAATAGAATCCCAGCTTATTTCTACTTGTATAAATCAAGTCATTTAAATAAATGAATTGTGTATGCTGACCTGTTCTACCAATGTGCTACTGGGGATGTATGAAAAAAAGATGTGCATGGTGGTGGAAGTAGAAAGAGGCATAAAGCGTATTGGAAAACTACCAAATGTCCCCTGCAAATGGGCCCTATTCAGAATCAGTAAGCGTATGATGAGTGAAGTGGTTTTGAATATCGCCTTTAGATTCCATGCTGTTACAAGGCCAGCCCTGAACATGGCAACTCTTATTTCCACACACAGTACCTCTTCACTCTCAATTTAACCCCAAAATCTGATGAACCCATTACTCCATACTTGATTTCATGGAACAAGGAGTAGATATAGTTACAAATGATCAATCACAAGCCGTGAACCAAAGCAGCAAGGCATTAACAATTCACACCATTTCGGTCCACTTGCTCAAGCAGAAGATGTGCCAGCATATTTAATGCACAGCTACTTCGTTCAGTTTAAGAAAAAACATGACTCAGCCTGCATTTTCAAAATGGAGGGGACTTCCTAAGATTTCATACTTCTTAAACCCCAATGCCAGTGTTCACCCACACATCAGCAATTAAAATAACCAGGTGTCCTGTAAAGGTCATAATGTCTAAATTAAATTTTACTCAGGTAAAAACAATATGACCTATGAAATTCTTCCCTTCAATGCATCACTATTGTGTTTGATCCTATCATACAAATCAATGTCTCTTACAGCAGTATTATAACACTGTAGATCCCACAGGCAATATGCCGTCAGTTTAATAGGATCACTGAAAAACTAAAGCAGCTGTGAAAGATTGCTCTAAGTATAGCAATCGTGTGCTTGTCATTTTGTTCAGCGGAGAAAAAATCCAAATTTGGGTAGGCATCGGTATTTAAGAAAATGACTGCTAAATCTTTCCTCATAAGTACCTTAGGGACAATAAGATTTGACATATAGCATGTAAACAAAAATACACAGCAGCTGTTAGTTTAGTTTTGTTTGAATAAAAATATGCCGATATAAATCAAGCAACATAGGAGACAGTGTGCTCTCCGTCATTCAGTCTTCCCAGCAGACTATGCTTTTGAGTGGCGTCTGCTGGTTGATCTGGGACCAGGAGTTTTCCAACTATTACCTAAAGCTGAATAGGGAGCATTAAGACACACACATACCTTGGCACTAGCTCAAACTCTACGCAGGCGTACATCCTGGGCTGGGAAGCAGTTACATCTTAGTATCTTTTAAGGACTTACTTTGTTTTGACCAAAAAAGACTTTTAGGTCAATTCAATTTTAAAAAATAAATTCTAATTGAATTGGTGGGACATTTCCAAATGTCTTAATGTATTTCTAAATGATGTCTTGCTAGCAATAGCTGAGGATTTTTGAGGCTGAAATCCACAGCTTGCTGCCAAAGAGCATATAGAAGTTTCTTTATAGGTAACTGTGCTCTGGGCAGTGCTCTTTTCTTTCATGGTCTCATGTACTCTGAAATGTGAAAATTACAATATTATGTAAATTATGGTTCTGGATATTTAATTGGCATGAATTTTAATTTCGAATTGGAAGCAGATTATTACACCCTTTGATTATTTCCTGTGTGTCTTGAAAATGTATGATTAAAAAGTCCTGATCTTTTTAGCTTTCCATAGTATATTCAAATGCAATATGCAAAGTGGCTCTTTTAATGTAAGATGTGGCTTTTGGAGAGGGATATATATTCTCTAGGTACAGATCTTCACGGAATATTCCAGTCTAAATCTAATTGATAAGTTTGATTAGCTTTGTGGTTTCTCTTTAGAGGGATTTTTGGCTCCTTGTCATGAACTGTTCCCATCATATATCCAAGTAAGTTCAAGCTTCTTATCACTGATGAAATGGTATTAATATAAGGCCCTCTTGAAGGCTGAACAGTTTATTTTTTTTATTTACCATTTGAACTCATTATCTGGAATTCTTAGAGGGAATTGCCTTTATTATTTAAAATAGTTATTTAGACATAAATATAGTATTACTGCTGTGTTATTTAAATTTTATTGTTTGCCTTTTCCTATAGAAGCATGATTTATGACAGGGTAGGATGAAGTACATAAAGGTTTTTCAAGGGCTTTTTAAAATACCCATCTCTGACCTTTTCTTGTCTGGTTAGTGCTTCATTCCCAAGTCTTATGGTTTTCTTTTTGTATTTATTTTCCTCTTTTGTCATCAAAACAATTTTATAAGGAAAATTAAAATAAAACAATTACATATTTCCTAAATGTGCTTTGAAATTCTAGTATATTCATGTTAATTTATTATATTTTGATCAAATTTTTATTGTTATAGAAAGTTACAGTTTCCAAATGACTGTAGATAGTTGTATTCATGGTCCTAAAACTTATCTAAAAGACTGTCCGCAGTATATCTGCAGTATCATTTATTCATCCGGTAGACATTGAGCACTGCTTTTACCAAACTAAAAAAACACCATTACCTCAAACCCAAAAGGGTTCAGGATTTACTGGAAGATGAAAGTGGGAGGGGAGAATATACAGATTAATACAAATCAATATGGAAAAAATAAAACTATAAAAAATCCTATAGGAAACATAGAGGAGGGAGGAATTAATTCTTCCTAGATAATTCAGGATATTTTACCAGAGATGGTAACATTTGATATGAGCTATGAAGGACAAGAATATATTAACAAGTGGAAAAAAGGAGGAAGAAATGCAAAGAAAATGGAACAGCATGAGTGAGAAAGGTATCAATTGATAGTTATGAAATTAATATAGCTACTACTTTTGGTCATGTAATCTATTTGCCCATGATGCTCAGTATTAGCTCTGTCAAGTGAAGTTACTCTTTTGGGCTCACATGATCTATCAGCATCCTCAGTTTTAGCTCTAAACTCATTGGAATTATTGAATTAATTTTCAATTTGCCTTATAGTCATAATATGAGATTAAACAAAAGGGATAAAAAGTAATCATTCATATAACTTTTCACCTTTCCAGTGGTGGAAATGACCCCAATGGGATAATCTCATTTGACTAATGTATGCATAATTGATAAATTTAGGGGATGATTAATTTCCAAACTATTTATCTAATATGAATTGTTGAGGGCTTACTTAATGAAAATACCGAAAGTACAAAAAAGTGAAGTGCTTGTCACAATCATGTAACTAGGAGAAACTAGGTAGAATACCTTTAATAAAGACCTTCCAAATATAAAGAAATGTTTTTATATCGTTATGCACACAAATATTAAATGAACAGAAGATAACCTTCTTGACTGAAGCAATATTTCTAAATAGCAGTTTGAAGAAAGAGAAGCACATGGTTTGGAAGGACACAGAAAATAATATCTGAGTTCATTCCATGGGCATCTTTTTTCATTGAGTATATACCATGGGCTTTGCTAGCTTGTAGCAACATCTAAGTTTATGCTCTTTCCAAAGCTGAAGCATGTCCATTGACCTCTCTAAATCATTGCCCTCTTTCTTGCATATATTTATATAATAGCCTTCTTTATGAGAATAAAGTTTTATTTCAGAAAAGGAGAAAAAGAGAACTCTACATGAAAGAGAGAAACCATTGGTTAAGAAACCTTATATGCTATTATTTGATATAGAATATTATGAATACCCACTAAAACACTTAACAAAATAATTCACATCCATTGAAATCTGTAGTGGGGGTTGAAAAGTCCTTCTTTTTTTTAAAAAAAAAAATCAATTATTCAATTATATTTTAAAAGTACATTTTAGGCCAAGGCTCCTTTTTTAATGGAGATTTCTTTAACTGCTTAATACATATTATTTTTTCAATATAACTTATTAGGCTGATTTATACTTCCTTTCCAAGTACTTAGGCATATCATTTTCTTATGTTTTCTGTACCTTCCTAGTTAGTGGAAACATTGTTTGTTCTTGGAGTGTGCTTTGTCTTCCTTTTCAAGAAGATCATCAAAGTTACTAGTTTGCAGCTTCCAAAGAAAGGGCCTTCTAATCCCTAGTTCAGAGGCTAACCTTTATTAGTGCTCTCGTGGTGGTTATAATGAGGACCCTGCTTCCAGCAGGGAGATTCTGGAATACTGAAGAGATTATTCAACAAGTTCAGAGCAGATTCTGAAGTCCCTTATAAAACCTGCTTGTGAATACTGCTTTCTTTGCTTTGCTGTTTCTGGTTTCCATAGTATTCCTAATTATATAAATCATGTGGAACTGGGAGCTATTTTCCATCCAATACCAATTCTGACACTGCTTACATTGTGGTATAATTTAAATTTTTTTCTAAACTGTATTTTTTTCTTAAATTCTTATGGAGAGTACAAACTCTGATAAAAGAGTTTTGTTAGTAGATCTAGTAAATGCTTTATTGGAATCCCTTGGGCTGACATAAAGAATCTGAAAGTTATTTTGTGATAAGCATACATGAATAAAACTGGAGAATCTGATAATATTTTCTCAGGTTTAAATTCAAGATTGACTCCAGGATGTAAGTCATTCAAATTTATCACCTACTTCTCAGTTTTTTTTCACTTTATTTCAATTTAACACCTCTTTATGTAGTGCCTTTCAATGTTCAAAAAGTATACTAGGTTCAATGAGTGTACCAATTAAAGGTGTATAAATTAAAATCTAATACATGGTAATATATGGATGTTGTAGCAATAAACAAAGTGCTGCAGATTTTTAAGCTGGGTTTCCTTAGAAAAAATTATAATCAAAATTGATTAACATTATACATTTTTGAAAGACTTAAGAGTTATAATTCTGAAAATAAGTTCCTCATTTAGTTTTTATCTTTTATATGTAATCGTAAAGTTTTTAAAAGCTTGAGGTATTTATGATAAAACTTAGACAGAAAAGCAGTTGCTCTAAGAGAGTATTAAAATGGGATTGATAGGTGAACTTCAGGAATTAGTTTCTCAAGCTAGATGAGTGAATTCCATGCACACATCTGACAAATAAATAGTCACTGGGTTGTAATTTCCTTTAAAATTTATTTATACTGTAGTAGTAGAAAATCTTAAACTCTATTTTCAGCATTCTCCTTAATGTTGAGTATATTAGACAGACTTTAAATTGTGCTTTGGTAGAGAGTTGTGGAACTTAGTGCCATAGAACATAGAACTTTTTTACTACAAGCAAAATTTAGCAGAATACCAGTAGAAAAGGTCATTTGCATAACTCAGCCTCTCGGCAGCTCAGCTGAACCTAATTGTAATTCAATTTCCAGATTGTTATGCTAGGCATCTCTGCATAAAATATGCAACATATAAGATAACCAATGGCGAAGACTCTTTTCTTTGCTGGTGATCTACTTAATTCCTTTTTTGTAGTAGAAATATGCACCAGAATAAGGTAGCCAAGACATATAGATATTTCCTGTGTTTATGTTTGTGTCACATGTATACACGTTAAATAATGATCAAGTAAAAAAATTCCCTTTCATATTTCTAGGTTCCCAAAAGTGCCTACGATTTTATTATTTCTTTATTTCTGGCTTTTCAAAGGAAAATTTAATCTTGAAAAATTTTCCCTAGCTGCCATGTTATTGGACTATTTTACACTAGAAAGACTTTGTAAGCTAATTGTGTGAAAAAGCATATAAACATGTCTGTCAAGTCCATATGGATGTTGCAATACGGGCCCACAAGTAAATATCTTTTATCTGTTTACAAAACACGTGCTGGAATAGCATTTTAAATCCTGGACTAGTTTATATTCCAGAAACTTAAAAAAAAGGTATGATAAAATGCTGGCTTAAGATTCTCCCCCTTATTTTTAAACAGTCTTGCCACCCTGTTTTATGGGTTACTTAAGGAATGGCAATGAAAAGGCTCAAATAGGATGACTTATAAAAGTGTGGATTATATTTTATGAATAATTTCCAGATGTGATGCTTCAGGTATATAGACTCCTCTACAGGAAGCTATATACTGAAACAACATAGATCTTACAATTTTATCAGGACAATGCAAGTAGATTTCAGCAAGGTTGGTTCCAACTCATCTGTGATAAATGAGAAGATAAGGCAATCAGTGCACACCATGACACTCTGTGCAGCTAGTTAGGCACACTTCAGAACTATTCAGGTGTACTCACAAAGCTTATGAGTCTTGCATGGGGGGGTGTCTCAATATAAATACATCCTTCATGGTGGCCACTAGTAATGCAGGAATTGCCTCTCTAAGACTTAACCCAGGTCAGATATAAATAATAGATGTTAAGAGTTAGCTCTGGTATTGGGGCTGTGTTCCAGGCAGTGTATTTCGGTTGGGTCAAAAGAATTTTTTCCCTTGTTTTCTCGCATAGTTCTTCTGCTTGAAAAATGCCTGCAAAATTCCATCACACCTTTGCGAGGACCACTTTGGGTTTCTAAGGGAGAAGGTTTCAGCCCCTCAGGAGCTAAGATGTACATCCAAGGAGTTCTTTTGGCCTTGTACCAACGATTAAAGTCTGCAAAAAAATATTATAAACAGGTGAGTCATCCCTCTTTAAAAACTGCTTTATTATATGTTTTAAAAATGCACTTGATTGTATAGAGGCAATGATTGGCATTGTGTCATTAAAAAAAAAACCTGTGACATGTATTTTGTGAGTTCAGCACCCATTAGGGAGCCAAAAATGCTTCTTCTCTAATCTTAAAGCCAACAGTAATGGGGCTAATTGTATCTATCCTTTGGTATAGGATGTCATATGTCTCATCTTTTCTTGCTGTGTACTCTGCAAAGCAAAGGCAACTCCTTATGTGGAAATTCTATAGACAGTTACTTTAAATACAACAAAGAATAGTTCCTGTCATTTGAACGTTTAAATGTTTGCCCTTCTATTTTTTTTTATCTAGTGTAAAATCAGATTGTTGCATAGAAGTTGGGCTAAAATATAACAAATCACATTCTGAGAAATGATATTGTGAATTAACTTCATGCCAAAAGTAACTTAATTCATTTATGCTTATTTAACTTATTTGTTTCAGGAGCCAAAAGTATAAAAATAAAATTAATATATTTGAATCAAGTTGAACTAGATTTCGACCTTTAATTTCTATGTATCCATTTCATAATTATGTGTATGTGTATAAAGACTATGATATTTTTATAACCGCGCATAGGGACTTTTGATTTACCTTAAAGTAGGATTCATGTTGTAAAGCAGAATAATTGATGCCATTTATAAAATTAAAATGAAGTTCCCACATTTTTAAAATCCTCTTTGCACTTGGTTTTTAAGAAGTGAAGTATACATTTTTGCCATGTTAAATAAGGACTAGGTTTTACATTTTGAACTGGGAGGTTCCAGTTTAGAACTGGGTTCATTATCTCAGGCCACAGGCTGCTGAAAAATGAATATTTTGAAAGCTTCATGCTATTATTCTCTGTGTGCAGAGAGAAAGGGGTGGAAATGGGATGTTGGTCTTAGCGTTCACACAGCACCTCCTGCTGTCTGGTTCACAAAACAACAACTTATATTGACTAAGAGAATGTACTAAGGTATCTAGAACTAGCAAAAAACATAATCCCATGAGAAACTTTTATTTGTAAAATGTGTTTGGTTTGCCTCATTAATTGATTTCAGTGGACCCAGAAACAGAATTAATAA
>NW_012148619.1:5791310-5792300 GCF_000956105.1 Propithecus coquereli
TCTGGGGCAATACTCAAAATACTTCAATTTTTAACAAACTTCTTAATGTCTTTTGAAACCTTGGAACAAAATCTATAATATATAAACATAACTTAAAAACGTGAAAAATGTGACAGTCGTTTCAAAATGAAAACTACTTCTGAAGGTTCTGATAAGTAATTTTTTAGAATATTAGATTGTTTGTAGATTTGAGTGATTGTTGATTTTTTTTCCCTGAAACCAAGCTGCATTCTAGTTACTTGAAGTATTTTAAGAACCTTAAACTTGTGTCTTTTTCTAAGTGTCATGCTTTGAAGAGGCCTAACATCAGTTAAATGAAGTGAAAATTGCATTCTTGTCTTGATAGAGATGAAAATGGATTTCTGGTCATGAAATAGATGTAGTTGTCACTTTTTAAAAAAGGTGTCAGCAGTTTGCTTCAGTGAGTAAGGTGCCAATTCAGTATGGCAGTAAACTTGTGATCTGAGCAATCAATAAAATGCTTCAATAACTTCTGCTTCATTACACTTATAATAAGAGGCTATAGATCCATGGCACATAAAATGTTGATAAAGAGGATATGTGGGGATCGACTGTGACAATTTTCTCAAAAGTACAGTAAGTGCAATATTGCCATCTAGAGTTTGTGCATAGGTAATTATAATAGAGAAGGGGGAAAAGTAGAGCGTGAAATAAAACAAGTGATATTGAAATACTGTTTATTTTCCTTCATTTATTCATGACACATGTATCTTCATGGAACATTTCATTTGACTTGTCATAAAGCTGTTTAGGTCAGGAGAAAATTTTCAAATCTGTATTTTTCTCGAATTCTCTTAGAATTATGCTACCAAATGTCAAATAGGCATCTCTGGCTCAAAATTGAACTTTTTACCATGAAAACTATTTATTAAATAACTCAGTTTGGAAAAAAAATTAGACTTACAGATTTTTCTTTGTAGGGTAATTCAGTTATATAAAAACTGAGCTTTATTGACATCTCAATTGGGT
>NW_012148619.1:5792350-5794631 GCF_000956105.1 Propithecus coquereli
TATTTCCATGCATTTTTACATGCTCAATTATAAGTATTTTTTAGTTTTTTTTCTTTTGTATTGTCGTACTATGACTTAATTTAAAATTATTTGCAATGTTCAGAGAAGTCACTTAGTAGTACTGTTATCAGGCCATCAGTGGTTAGGTTGTTAAGCCTGACAATATCTTTATTTGTGAGTAGAATTTCATAGCAAAACATTAATGAGCTTTATTTGAACTGCGTTTACTTCATTTGACCTTTGGGATAGATTTTTCTATTTAATTTTATATAAGATTGTGTTAAGGAATCTTTAGATAGGTGAAATGGATGTGGATGATGATTCCTATTTCCTTAACAAATTTAAGTTTATAACTTATAGGATTATATTAACTTTTGATATCATTTCCATTTATTTCACTTTTGATATCACATATAAAAACAACCATACTGTTTTGCTGTCAGTTGAAAGATTATAGGCTTCTAATTTTGTCATTTCTAAAGGAAATTTCTTTTAAATAAATTGCAATAATACAGCTTTAAAAGAAAAGTCAGGGCTACTGGTTTTATGTTTACAAACTTATTCATTTTTCAATTTTTAGCTTTAGCTTGGCTATTACAGCATGCAACTGAATTAAGCACACTACATTAGGATGGTCTTAAATATATACTGATTCGTATGTATTAAAATGAGATATTATATTTAGGACAGCATAAAGTCACTTAGTCTTACATTTATCACATTTATTTCCTTAAAAGTGGAAACATCTTAGAAATTGCTCAGAGCTAAGCAGAATCTATTTAATTGGTAATCTTTGAAATCGCATAAACGCGTTCCTATGAAATGTAGTTAACACTTTCAGCGACAGGGCCTGTTCCATCTCATTAGCATTCTAGTGGTGCTGTTGGTGGGGGTGTTGAAGTAGGAATGCCATTGTGTCGAGTTCTAGTGTTTGGGGACAAACACTGCTGTGGAAGGAACGTGTGAAAAGGCCACAGTCCTGTCAGTGAATGAGGAAGGCTGTGCCTTCTGTGTGCTTCAAGCAGGGAAGCTGTCATTCATAGGCCTAACACAGCTAAACAGAGGCCAAAACACAAGGCTGCACTACCTTTTAAAATGATATTAGTGATTTTTAAACATGATCTTCTTTATTTATGATCTTACATAGAGCTTTTGGTTGCTGTCAGTAAACAAAATATGTCAGTCTGTTCAGAAACACTGTAGAGATGCATGAAAGTCCATGGAACTGTGCCAGGCAGCTATACAAATAATGATTCGGAATGGCTGATGGGCAGTGTTAAGGACAAATGTGATTTTTGGAAAACATTCATTTCTGGAAATGTCTTTCCAATTTAAATACTCCTTTGATTTCTTTTCCCCAACCAAGAAAATTCCTGGAGATTTTAACATAGTGAATGTATATTTAGCACTGTTTTCTTTAAATACAGTTTTTAAAAGAGCTCAAAAACTTTCAATTTTAATAATTTAAAGCTGTTCACAGTGTGGTTTAACAGTTGTTATGGATTGCATAGTCATTTCTGAAGTTCAGAGAGAAACAAAGGAAATTAGTATCTATAATATTTTGATAAGCACCATATTAATTATGAAAAAAATCTTAGTCCCTACGTTGGTGAAGACATAAAAAAAGGCATCGACTGTGGATTTAAGAAATTTGATGGAATTTTTAATCCTGCTCCTAATTTTTAGCACTTTGAAAAGAGACGATCAAGTTAGATTAAATTTTAGCAGGTTTGATTACTTAAAACAAAATAAATAAACAAAAATATTCTCAAATATTTCTTAAATTGTTTGGGCATTTTTAAAACTCTGGCAGTGTATTCAAAAACACTGGCAATTTCTATTTATGTCTGAAGCTACAGGGAAATGTGTACTTGCACTATTTGTAATAAATCATTACTTAGTAAAGTTTGTTAAATACTGTATAATTTTTGGCCAGAGTGATTTAAAAATTTTGTGTATATGTGGTTCTTTTTGTTTATGAATTTAAGCAAGGTAACTTTTTGAATGCTGTTATATACTGTAAGTTCCATATTTGATATATCATGTTTAGAACTCTCAGATACTGAATTTGTATTTCAAAATTAGATTTCACTTTTTAAATTGGAAACATATTATAGATTTATTTTGTGGGCATATTATTAAATGAGGAAATGACCCTCTAACTTTAGTATATATTGGTTTTTCAGTTTAAGCTTGAAATATATTTTATTAATATGCTAAACTAAGCTGTGCCAAAGCACTAAGATTTTGTTTAAAAAAATTGTGTACATTAATATTGGCT
>NW_012148619.1:5802215-5802868 GCF_000956105.1 Propithecus coquereli
ATCTGTCCAATGCTGAAAGTGGAGTGTTGAGGTCTCCAACAATTATTGTATTGGGGTCTCTCTCTTTAGCTCTGATAATATTTGCTTTATATATCTGGGTGCCCCACTGTTGGGTGAATATATGTTTAGGATTGTTATATCCTCTTGCTGAATTGGGCCCTTTATCATTATATAATGACCTTCTTTGTCACTTATAGTTTTTGTCTTGAAATCTATTTTATCTAATAGAAGTATAGCTACTCTCACTCTTTTTTGGTTTCCACTTTCATGGAATATCTTTTTCCATCACTCTATTTTCAATCTATGTGTATCTTTAAAGGGGAGGTGTGTTTCTTGCAGACAACATATATTTGGCTCCTGTTTTTTAGCCATTCAGCCACTCTATATCCTTTGATTGGAGAATTTAGTCCATTCATATTAAATGTTATTGATAGGTAAGGACTTACTACCGCCATGTAGTTATTTGATTTCTGGTTGTTTTGTGGACCTCTGCTTCCCTCCCTCCCTCCCTTCCTCCCTCCTTTCCTTCCTTCCTTCCTTCCTTCCTCCCTACCTCCCTCCTTTCCTTTCCTTTCCTTTCCTTTCCTTTCCTTTCCTTTCCTTTCCTTTCCTTTCCTTTCCTTTCCTTTCCTTTCCTTTCCTTTCCTTTCCTT
>NW_012148619.1:5802918-5803548 GCF_000956105.1 Propithecus coquereli
AGCACTTTGAATATGTCATGTCATTCTCTCCTGGCCTGTAAAGTGTCCACTGAGAAATTTGCTGCCTTTATATGTCATTTGTTTCTTTTTTTCTTGCTTCCCTTACGACATTTTCTTTATCTGTGACTTAGGTGTTAGGGTAATGCTGGCTTCATAAAATGAGTTGGGAAGCATTTCCTCCTCCTCTATTTTCCAAGTTTGTTTATCATCTGTGTTATTTCTTAAATCTTTGGTAAAATTCACTAGTGAAACCATCTGTGCCTGGAGTTTTGTTTGTAGGTAGGTTTTTAATTATGAACTAAATTTTGTAGTAGATATATAGCTATTTATGTTATATAATTATTTTTGACTCATCTTTAGTAGTTTAATACTCTTTGAATTTGCCCATTTAATCTAAATTGACAAATTTATTGGCACAAATATGTTCATAGTATTCTCATATAATTTATTTGAAGTTTGTAGAATTTGTATTTTAATTCCTCATATTGATAATCTCTAGCCTCTCATTTTTTGTTAACTGATATAGCTAAAAGTTGATCAATTTTATTGATATTTTCCAGGAAATGGCTCTTGATTTAATTGATTTTCTGTTTTTGGTCTGATATTTATTTCATTGAATTTGTGCTTTAT
>NW_012148619.1:5806662-5806916 GCF_000956105.1 Propithecus coquereli
TTCCTTCTTTCCTTCCTTCCTTCCTTCCTTCCTTCTTTTGTTAAAAGTGATTTTCTCTGGTAGTGCATTTTAATTTCTTGCTTTTTATTTTTTCTATATCTGTTGTAGGTTTTTTGATTTAAGGTTACTGTGAGACTTAGAAAAAAACATTTTATAACTGACTATTTTAAACATGTGACAACTCTGCTTACAAACAAACAAATAAACAAGCAAAGAGAAATCTAACAAATTCTACCCTTTAAGTCCACCCCCCC
>NW_012148619.1:5809341-5810387 GCF_000956105.1 Propithecus coquereli
TCTAGCCAAAGGCATGTCAATTTTGTTTATTTTTTCAAAGAACCAACTTTTTGTTTTATTAATCTTCTGTATAGTTTTTTATTGTTAATTTCATTTAGTTCTGATTTGATCTTATTAATTTCATTTCTTCTGGATTTGGGATCAATCTGTTCATCTTTTTCCAGCTCTTTGAGATGATTCATAAGGTTATCTATTTGTGATCTTTCTGTCTTTTAGATATTATGGAAATAAACTTCCCTCTGAGGACTGCTTTAGCTGCGTCCCACAAATTTTGATAACTTGTGATTCCTTTGTCATTTAGTTCAAAGAATCTTTGATTTCCATCTTGATTTCCTCATTTATGAAATAATCATTCAGCAGAAGGTTGTTTAGTTTCCATGACTTCATGTAGAAATGAGAGTTTCTGTTAGGGTTGATTTCTACTTTAATTCCACTGTGATCCTAGAAGATGCATGGTATAATTTCTATTTTTTTAAATTTTTTGAGACAGGCTTTGTGGCCTAGGATATGATCAATCTTAGAGAATGTTACATGAGCTGATGAGAGGAATGTATATTCAGTGGTTTTGGGGTAGAATGTCCTGTAAATGTCAGTCAGCCCCAATTGTTCTAGAGTTCTGTTTAAGTCCATTATTTCTTTGTTAATTTTCTGTTTGGAGGGTACATCCTGTGCTGTCAGTGGGGTTTGAAGTCTCCGGCTGTTATGGTGTTGCTGTTTATCATTTTGTTTAGATCAAGTCACAGCCAACATCATACTGAATGGGGAAAAATTGAAAGCATTCCCACTTAGAACTGGAACCAGGCAAGGTTGCCCACTATCTCCACTTCTATTCAACATAGTGCTGGAAGTCCTTGCTAGAGCAATTAGACAAGAGAGGGGAATTAAGAGTGTCCAAATGGGGGCAGAAGAGATCAAACTCTCATTCTTTGCTGATGATATGATATTATATCTAGAAAACCCTGAGGATTAAACCAAGAGACTCCTGGAATTGATAAATGAATTCAATAAAGTCTCAGGATACAAAATCAATACACACAAATCAGAGG
>NW_012148619.1:5820399-5823179 GCF_000956105.1 Propithecus coquereli
ATTTCAAAATAGGTTTTTTACATCAATTTTAAAATCATACCTGTGTTGAATTTCTAAAATGTTGATTTGTCTTATATAAAATTCTAATACAAAATGCAAAGTGTAATCATAACATAATGCATCTGTTTTAAAAAACAAATTGGGACTTGAGTATGCATAGATAAAAAAATACAAACATTAGAAATTACACAGCTTCAGTATAGCATACAGCCTACGATCTTGTGAGGTTAATTTAACAATACTGCTTTGTTCAAAACCATTTTGGATTTATTTTAATTGTATTCTTTTGAATATCCTCAATGATATTTTCATCCTTTCAGGGTAAATTTAAATTTTTTGAAATATAAAGAGTAATTTTTGTCAAATATGGTGAAAAAATTAGTGTTAAGTATCAAAAATAGTTTCATCAAGAATATACTGTTAGGCTAAGGATTTTTATTAGGAACTAATTCTTAGATAAATATAGCCCATTACATGTTTCAGAAAATCTTCTAAATGCTTCTGCAATTGTACATAAGAATCCTTACTGAGTGTTTTATCTTGTGGTATGAATTTTATATGAACATCATTTATGTAAAAGAAATAAAATCAACTTCACTGGTGATTTTGACATGGACTTCTTACAGTACAGGGACATTAGTATTAAGTTGTTGCTCTTTCTGTTCACTCAAAATTCATGGCACATCTTTAGAGCAACTTTTTTAATTCTCTGGCCAAGCCAGTATACTATACTGCTTAAGAACGTGGGTGGTGGTGTCAGATTGCCTGTGTTCAAGTCCAAACTATACTGTTTAACCATCTCAGAGGCCTTGCGCAAGTTAGTCAACCCTTGTTTTCAGTTTTCTCATCTGGAAAATGGGACTAATGATAGGGTTGTTGTAAGATAATACCTGTAAATACTGAGATAATACCAAAAAATGGTAATATTTATATGTGCTTAGAACAGTGCCCGACACATAGAAAACAATATATATTAGCTATTATCATCATCATAATCATATCATCTCTTTTCTCTTATCCAGTCAGTTGCCCAGTGCCTTGTTCTTTGTTGGCATTCAGTACCTGTTTGTTGATAAAGCAGTGAAAGAGTGAAAACCTTTGTCAAATTTTCTTTTAGAATAAATCTGATTATTTGACTAAATTTAACTCTTTAGTCATCTTTCTTTAAATTATTTTTTTGGATACACTAAATATCATACCTTCAACATTGTCTGTTTTGAGGTGAGTGGTTTCCAAGCCTGACAGCATCAGAATCACATAGGTCCCCTCTACTTAATTCATGTTCAGCAGATCTGGGGCAGGACCAGGAATCTAGTTTACTAAAAGTGCTCTGAAGTTGATTCTGATACTCCATTAAGTTGAAGTATCATGAGAGTCTTTTTTATTTTTTTCATAAACTTTTTGAGATCAGTTTAAAAAATTATTTTTGATGCAACTTTATCCTCTCCAGCTTCTTTAGACAGGTCGTGTATTCTTTTGTAGATTTAATTTCACATACAGATAATTTTTTAAATCTAAATTTATCCTAAAATTTTTACTCTAAGAATTTTTTTATAGTAAATTTTTTTTTACTCTAA
Source organism: Propithecus coquereli (assembly GCF_000956105.1). Lineage (NCBI taxonomy): Eukaryota > Metazoa > Chordata > Mammalia > Primates > Indriidae > Propithecus > Propithecus coquereli. The sequence goes on from NW_012148619.1 coordinate 5,821,977, forward strand.
ATTATTTGCTTTAAATGTGCGCTGTGTATGTGTGTGAGTGTGTCTGTGTGTTTCTTTCGCACCATCTCAAGCATGGGCTGTTCGGCCTTTGGAGCACTGTTATTCCAGGTCAAAGCTTGTTTAAACTTGTCCTTAATATGATCACTCCTTCCCTGCTTCTTCAAGCCATGCATGAGAATCAGCCTCATTACTTTAAAGCAGCACCTCACACGCTCAGAAATTCTGCTATCCAATTTCAGCAAAATGATATATCTACCCACCAAATTTTACTAAGAATCAGGACCTTGCCATATAATTGGAATGTTTTCCAGGTTTGGTGCATAACCAGTATGCCAGTTCATGGGAATGGGGAAGGGAGGATGAAGGTGGAGAGCTTTAAAGTTAAAAGTCAGAATATAGATTTGAAGTATTAATGTTATTCAAAGTTAGACTCTGAATTTTTAATCCTCTCCAACCTATCATCTATTTGACATTTAGCTGTTAGATCTTATCACGACTCTATTTTTTCCTTTTATAAAAATGTGTTTATGCTGATATCATAAATGATAGAATTTAGTTCTTGAAGCCCTCTGCAAATGTCATTGGACAATGGGCAGTAAATGTAACCCAAATAACCTGATGTCAGGAAGAATAAAAATCAAGGCAGCATTCTAATGATAATAGCTTTAAAAAAGTGATGTCTGTTTAAGGAAAACAGAATCTTTTGTTACATTTAAATGGTGACTTGAAGTTAGAAACATAGCAAATAGAATTTGAAAAGGAAGTCATTAATTTTTTTTCCTGTAAACATTTATTCTTAGAGTAACAAGACAAAAGCTTTTGAGGAGAAGAATAACAATGGTGATAATGATTATAGAATCTTGTATTTTATATCAATGTGTATACCAATTGCATAGTTTCCTGGTGTTTTGACTTTTATGAGAACTTCAGTATACATTAGAAATGTTTTCACTTCTTTCTCTTTCAATGTTCTCATTAATTAACAAGTAGTATTTCTATAATTATATTTTCTGCTTTGGAAATCTTTATATTATAACTGATTGTGTTAAAAGTGAAAGATAAAAATGCAGTGTGAAGTGAAGTCTTTTTCCATTTACTGGGCACTTACTTTAGAGAGGTGATATTTCTGCATTTTGTGATGTTGATATTTCTTTGAAATATATAACATAGATTTCCAAATAATAGCCAATAGTCAAAACAAGC
>NW_012148619.1:5823229-5825794 GCF_000956105.1 Propithecus coquereli
GTGACTTATTTATCCAATAATAATTAATGATATGTCTTAACAATGCTAAGGAGGTCAACTATGGTTATATCATACTGTACTTAATAACCATTTTCCTATTGGTGTACAACTACATTGTTTTTTTCTTTTCCTGCACTAAAATTCTTTGTAATTATCTATTTAGGATAATGCCCAAATTGAAAATTATTAAGTCTAAGTTTATGACTATATAAATCTCTTGGTAAGTCTTTCAAAAGGGTTATATCAATATTACTATTTCAGGATCAGATATAATATTTTAATATTTGATAGTTTAATGTATAAATATTTCATTGTTTTTATTAGCACTAATCGCATTACTCTCAAGGTTAAACATATATATACTTGTTAATTAGCCAATGTCTTTGCTATAGACTGAATGTTTGGGTCCCCCCAAAATTCATATGTTGATGCCCTAACCCCTAATGTAACTGGATTTGGGGATAGGGCCTTTACAGAAGTAATTAAGGTTAAATGAGGTCATTAGGGTAGGCCCTGATCCAATAAGATTAGTGTCCTTATAAGAAGAGATAGCAGAGAACTCACTCTCCCTCTTTCTCTGCCATATGAGAAGACAGTCAGAAGGCAGCCATTTCCAAGCCAGGAAGAGAGCCCTCACCAGAACATGACTGTGCTAGCACCCTGATCTTAGACGTCTAGCATCCAGAACTGTGAGAAAATAAATTTCTGTTTTTTAAACCACCCACTCCATTGTATTTTATTATGACAGCCCAAGCTGATTAAGACAGATTTTGTTACCAAGAGGTGGGGGCTTGTAACAAATACCTAAACATGTGGAAGTGGCTTTGGAACTGGGTAATAGGTAGAGACTGGAAGAATTTTGAGATGATGCTGGAAATATGTATGTTAAGAATAACTCTGGTGAGGTTTCAGGTGGAAATGAGCAAGATGTTACTGAAAACTGGAGGAAAGGTGATCCTTATTATATATACGGTGGTAAAGAATTTGGCTGAACAGTGTTCTAGTGTTTTGCACAAGGTAGAACTTGCAAGTGATGAAATTGGATATTCAGCTGAGGGTATTGCTTAGCAAAATGTTGAGGGAAATACTTGGTTCCTCCTGATTACTTACAATAAAATGTGAAAGGAGAGAGATGAATTGAAGACAGAATTGCTAAGCAAAAAGGACCCAGAGCTTGACGGTTTGGAAAATTCTTAGCCCATCCATATTGCAAAAAATGAGAAAGCTTGTTCTGAAGAGAACACAAAGAGTGTGGCTGAACAACCATTTGACAAAGAGATCATGGATGTAACTCATGGACTAAATCACCCCTCTCAGCAGAGGCCAAGAATAGAGATGAGGATATACCAGCAGAGAGATTGCCAGTTTGAACTAAAGGGGACGGAGAAGTGAGATGGAATAAAGCCTGTCAGATTTCCTGGTTTTTATGTGATAAAATCATAGAGCTATTTTGCTATGAACATGCACTATCTTCATGAAAACGAAAGGACCTCAAAGGTGATTCAGAGATCATTGGTGTTGCCACTCTCCCCACAGCCCCAGAGTACCTAGACCCAGTGCAAGGCTAGTTCCATGCTGGTTTCAAAGGACAGGACCAACACCCACCAGAGCCCTGTGAGTGGGTCAGAGAGACATAGGGAGAGGGCTACTACCGTCCCAGTAGGCCTGGAGGGCAGAGTATCGAACCAAAGAGGATTATTCTTAGGATCTAATGAAATTTGTATTTCTAGGTTTCAGACTTGCTTGGGACACATCACCACCTCCTTCTGATTTTTCCCTTTTAGACAGAGGAAGTCTATCTTATGCTGGTCCACAATTGTATTTTAGAAGCACATAACTTGTCTGGTTTTACAGGTTCACAGCTGGAGAGGAATTTTGCCTCAGGATGAATTAGACCTTGAGTCTTACCCATATCTGACTTAGATGATATTTAGTTGAGACTCTGGACTTTAGACTTTAGAGTTGATGGTGGAATGAATGAAGACTTTTGGGACTGTTAGAATGAAATAAAAGTATTTTGCATGTAAGAAGGACATGAATTTGCGGGGACCAGGCATGGAATATTATGGACTTAGTCTTTGTATTTCCCCAAAATTCATTTGTTGAAGACCAAACCTTCAATGTGACTGTATTTGGAAATACAGCCTTTATGGAAATAATTAAGATTAAATAATGGTCATGGGGTAGGGCCCTGATCCAATAGGATTAGTTAATGTCCTTATAAGAAGAGATACGAGGTCTTTCTCTCTCTCTTTCTTTGTCATGTGAGAACACGGCCAGAAGGCAGCCATTTCCAAGCTAGGAAGAGAGCCTTCACTTGAAACTGATCATGCTGGCACCCTGATCTTAGATTTCCAGCCTTCGGAACTGTGACAAAATAAATTGTTGTTGTTTAAGCCACCTAGTCTATGGGATTTTGTTATTGTAGTTTGAGCTGAGTAATAGTCTTATTGTTTAAATGGTCCTTTGCATATTTCAAAATAGGTTTTTTACATCAATTTTAAAATCATACCTGTGTTGAATTTCTAAAATGTTGATTTGTCTTATATAAAATTCTAATACAAA
>NW_012148619.1:5828474-5829143 GCF_000956105.1 Propithecus coquereli
TTTTTTTAGCTGAATTCCATTTACATATTATTTCTCTGACAATTCTACACAAATAAAATGGCATTACTTTGGTGGCCTTTTTTTTTAAGCTAGAAAGGAAACTATATAGCATACACATGGGATCAAATGTTGCATCATTTATAGCAGTATGTGTTTTACTACTTCTTATTTTTAAAATATCTTGTCTTATAATAATTAGTTTCCCTTTGCATTGAGTATGTACTTTCCTCCTTAAACAGAATAGTTCCAGTATACAATCAACGGGATAGCACATATAGAAGTGCATTTTTTTTCTTTTTAAGATGTAATTTGTAGTGATAGTGTTTAAATCTTTTCCTACAAAGTAACTTCTGGTTTTCTATTATATATCTAATTTGCAGAAAGATGATATGGAGTAGTTTGTGCAATTCCTTTGTACCTATATATACTCATTTGTGATTTAATTTACTATGACAGGTTTTCAAAATCTACTTGAGTTGTTTATAGCCCTCCAGATGAGAAAATCTAATAACTTAGTTTTCTCTTAAATTGACTTAAAATCATTGCGAAGTCTATATACTTCTTTATACATACAAAGATAATACCTGTAAATACTGAGATAATACCAAAAAATGGTAATATTTATATGTGCTTAGAACAGTGCCTGACACATAGAAAACAATATATATT
>NW_012148619.1:5829193-5829747 GCF_000956105.1 Propithecus coquereli
ATAGTTTCCTAAAAAATAATCAGTATCCTCTTACATTTCTAAAATATTTGAAGTTCTTGAACACAGACAGTCATGTGTTGATAAAAGGTATGGCATAGAAAAAGTGATTTATCAACACTTAATTTATGTCACTGGGAGGCAAATGTTGAAAGTTTCAGAGAAGAGAATTGTAGCATAAATAAAAAGTGCTGGAAAGATCTTTAGCCTTGACAACCACAGGTGAGTTGCATCTTCTAGAGCTGTACTGCCCAGTGCACTGTCCCATGTGGTTTTTAAATGAAAATTAATCAAAATTAAATAAAGTTGAAAATTCAATTCGTCAGTATCACTAGCCACATTTCAAGTGCTCAGTAGCTACATTGTCACTGAAAGTTCTGTTGGACAATGCTGTTCTAGAAAGAACAAATTTGGTCAGATACCCCAATTATACTTCTGGCACTGATTCCTCATTCTATGACTAACAAGATGACAAAAAAAATCTTTAACATGATCACGGTTCGATTCAGTACTGGTTATATAAGGTACTCCAGTCTTCACAAAACGAAACAAAATAA
>NW_012148619.1:5829797-5831292 GCF_000956105.1 Propithecus coquereli
TATAGCCCTCCAGATGAGAAAATCTAAAAACTTAGTTTTCTCTTAAATTGACTTAAAATCATTGCGAAGTCTATATACTTCTTTATACATACAAATTTCTATATGCTTACAAATAGACTTACCTATTTTCAAATGTGCAAATCAGCACAGACCAAAAATAAAGGCATTGTACCCATTTCTTGCCATAATTTCTTTATCTTTGTAGAAACGAGAGCTGCTTGCTTTTGACACTTCTGTGAATTGTTACAATTTAAGTGTGCCTTTCCACCTCCCTTTTCTATCTCCTCCGGCTACCTTTTGTAGGCTCAGTGTGGGTGAGGGTGAGTGATTTGACCCAGCAGGGAGGATTCTCCTTTATTGCCCATCTAAACCCCGTTTGTAATGTTGTTTCTAAGAGAAATGTATTCTGAGCTTATGCTAATTAATAAACATATTACAATTCACTTGTACTGTTAATTTTAAAAATAAAGACAAAGAAACCAAACACTGCGGGATAAGTGGAACTGATTTATGCTCTAAAAAAACCACTCTGGCTGTTCTGAGAGTAAAAGCAGGAAACCCAACCAGCAGAGTCTAGGCTTCAGTGTGAGGTTCATGGGTGGAAAAATGGGGTAGGTCTTTTAAAACCAGAGGCCATATAGCATCTCTGTCCCATATTGGGCAAGCTAAGTTTTTAAGTGACTAGCACTATCTAGGCTTATCTATTAAGTAAGCATTGGAATGGCTGGAGTTGGTTTCTGCTGCATCTTTCTTGGGATTATGACATCCAGATACCTTAACTGATCTGGGATGAGAATCCCCAGTTTGGTTTTATGACATCCACATGTCACTTCAGTAGGAATGAGGTCTGCAGTGGGCTAAATGGCCCGGTTAGGATTCTTAAGTAGTTTGGACTCTTGGGTATAGATCTGCCCCTTTCGCAAATGGATACTGTCTATAGCTGCAGCTGAGCAAGTCAAAGTTTTTCTCAAGAGTGCAGAGTAGTATGTGTACACATCCATGGATTCTGAAATCTGAGTTCAGATGCTGTAGACTTTTACAGCATAAATTTACCTCAAGGTTTTTGTATGTATGTATTATAAATTAATAATTCATTCTAAATTTTCCAATTAATAAACATTAGGAAATGTATATATGTATCTAATCCTCTGTCTAGCAATCCTCTATCCATGTCTATCTTCTATATCTCTTGCCACCAGGGGAAAATAATGTTAATATCCATATTAAGAGTTGTAGCCCCTTTCTGCTCAGATTAGTAGGAATTCCAGTGTTTCTCTGGGATTCTCCCTTTTGAAGTTTCTTGGTGTCCTTTCCTATTAACACACTTCATTGGGGACCATCTCATTGCATTAGTGAAGCTGTGCTAACAGCTTTAATTGCTCTAAAAGGAAAAGGGCAGGAACTCCATCACATTCTGCCCTAGATGCTCCTGGGCTCTGCATGACTGAGGCATGGGATGGACAGCCACAGATAAGACTCTCTGACACCCTTCTCC
>NW_012148619.1:5833055-5844815 GCF_000956105.1 Propithecus coquereli
TGCCATGGACCTTTTTCCCTGTCAGTCCATAGAGAGAAACCACTTTTAATACCTATGTATTCCATAGTTTTAAGTTTCAGAGATATTAATATAATAATTCCTCCTTTAGATGTTGAAACAATTGATAAATAGACTCAGGAGCCAGGTAGGAATTAAAATCCAGTCACTACTTTACTATTGATAAGGCTAAATTTGAGAAAGTAATTTTGATGTGAAGCTATAATGCTCCCTGAATTGAATTTATCCACCAAGCCTGGGTGAAGTGACTGAGGAGCTACATGCCCTCCCTGGAGGACAACAAATCATTGCCCTGGTAGAGAAGGAGTAGCAAGCCAACCAGAGAGAAAGAGAGATAGAGATAGATAGATAGAGAGAGAAAGAGAGAGATTGATTGAGAGACTGGGCTTTATGTAGACAGTGACCTTACACAGTTAAATGCCAGTGAACATGGCCATGTCCTGATCGTCTGGTGAGGAAGAGCAAGTGAGGAGCAGAGGGAAAGAGTGAAGCTTCTTCCTGGGAGGGTAGAGGCATTCAGAAGGGTTCCCTCTTCATATAGTCCACGTTTACCCCATCTTACATAGCAATTATATATGACTACTGATGGACATTTAGGTGTCTTTCAATTGCCATTATAATAAACAGTGCTGTGCTGGAGTTAACATCTCTGTATACATAATTTTGCACACTTCTGCTAGTAACACTGAGTATGAACTCCTAGAATTAGAATTATTGGAACAAATAATTTTTCACCAGATATTGCCTAATAGCTAAAAAAAAGTTTGAGCCTATTTACATTGTATCCAAAGATAAATTAATGTACCATTTTCTTGCACCCTCACTTTTATTCACCTATATTAGCCTGATAGATTAAAAAATTATTTCATTTAAAAAAATCTGTTGATTATTAGTGAAGTTAAATATATTTCTATAAATTTATTGGTCACTTGTATTTTTTTCTGGTAATTCACCCATGCATATCTTTGCCTGATTAGCTGTGTTCATCTTTCTCTTACTGAGTTTTCAACATTCTTTAAGGGTTAAGTGTATTTAAAATATCCTTCATATAAAAATGTAATATATTTCTCCCTAAGTTTGTCATTTGTCTTTTAAATTTTCTAGTGTCCTTTGATATATAGTAGTTAAGTTTCTACTTAATTACGTCTGTTACTAAAAAATAATTTCTTGGTTTTTTTTAATCATGCTGAACAAAATTTTCACATCCTAAGAGAATATTTTCCCCTAGTATATTTATTTTTTACAGTAAAATTTTTAATTCATATAGAATTTATTTTTGTAGTTGTACTGGGAGTATGAAAATTCATACTTTACTACTATAAAAATTAATTCACTTAATAATATTGTAGAACTTTAAAAATGTTACTTAACTGTGCTTAGCTTTTTTTTTAAAGCTCATAAATGAGTTATCCTTGAGGCTTAGATATTCCATGACACCTTATATTGAATTTAATCTATAAGTGTAACTATAACTATAATGTATAAACTCCACATTAAGAAGTCTCGTAGCAGAAAATACAAGAAGAAAAACTGCCCCATTGACAGCTTATATGCAGGAAGCCTTAAAATATTGAAAGTTATTATTCCATTTGGATTTTTTCTGATTAAAGAACAAAGTATCTAGGCATATTTGTGGAGTAATTAACTCATGTACTCTTAATACAGGAAGCATGTTTGATTCATCTCATGTTGAAATTAACTCTCAAATCCCGAGATCTCACAACTTAAAACAGTGGAAGTGCAATTGGGAGATAAGGGAAATAATTTAAAAAAATCTAGGTAGTAGGGATGTGGGTAATAGTAACTCATTTTGGGAATGTAATCATGTGTATATAAATATTTGTTTCTAATAAATATAGATGGTCCTAATTAAAATGAAAAATGAGTAAATCCAGTGCAGCCAGTTGAGACATCATACACTTTTTATCATAATAATTATAATTACACATTGGTGGATTTTTATTGTTAGGATAGTTTGAATGATGTCCTTGAGAAATACAAAAGCTTGAGCTAATCCCCAAGCACAGTCTGATTGATAGACTCTTGAATATGCTCCTTCTGTCTTGGAAGATGATTATCTATAGATGTGAACAAGTCATCTGTCTGAAGTTTATAAGTCATAAATGTTATCTGAAGTAGCCCATGGATCAACCAAGTAAATGAAGCTTCTTGAAAAACAGGCTTCCTGAGAATTTATGCAACTTACCTGCCTAGGGCAAAGAAATAGATTTTGGGGGAGTAGACACATTTATTCATTCATAGGTTCAGGGAGGCATTAGAATGCTTCTAAGAGTCATACTTCCTGGGTTCAAATCCCTACTCTATCTCTTGCCATGTGCCTGTGAATAAGGTATCCTCTTTGTGCTTCAGGGTTTTATTTATTGAATGACGATATCTATGGGGTTCTGTATTAATGAGTTAATATACGAAAAGGTCTGGGAACAGTGCTTGAACCATTCTGAGCACTCCAGTAGGAGCTCAATAAATGCTAGCCATTAGTCAGTCAATCAACAAGCATTCCTTTAGTACCTACTTTGGGCCTTACATAGGAATGCAGTATCTCGTTGGAACTGGGAACAGTTGGTGGTGAGTGACATAGAGTCTCTTCAGCCATGTAAGAGGATCTGCTACAGCAGAACTACCTTCTCTTCATGTGGGAGGGCACTGGCTTGGGATACTCAAGCACAGAAAACTAGGGAGTTCTGGTAGCCTGAGGAACTGGTATACTAAATTCTTGTATATACGGGAAGGATGATTGATTTGTGGTGAGAAATATATGGGCATGGGTTTGGGGACAGAAGATTTACTGAGCGTCTCCTGTGTGGCAGACAGTGATAGATATTTACATTTGCTTATTCAATAAATAATGAAAGTGAAAGGACTAAGAATTGACTCTACTTGTTACTAGGCTAACCCCTTCATTTGTTTTCTCTAGTCCCACTTCATCTCATTGTGTGTGTGTGGTGGACTGACCATCCCTCTTTCTTGTACTTTCCTGTCTCTCTCTCTGTGCCGCCACCCCCTGCCCCCCACTTCTTGATTATTCCTCTATCTTCAAAGAGTTCTTTCCACAATTCTAGTCCCTTGTATACCTTCCCAGCATTCCCCTCTGTTGCTAAACAACTCAGAAGAGTTTTTATTTTCTGACTTGAGATTCTTACCACTCAGTCATTGCCCAGCTCCTCAACTAACTTTTGCTTCAACCATACTTTGCAGACTCTTGTTTCAGTCAGCTCTGACTTAAATCTACTTTGCAATAGTTGTCCCTCTGAGATCTGTCGATCGTACATTATAGATATTCCAGGACTTTTGATTTCATTTGAGTTTATTCTTTAATCTTTTCAATACAGTTAATTTACTAAAGGTGAAAAAGGGTAACAATGCTTCCTAGTTATTAAATTCACGAGCCTTTTTTATCATCCTCAACCTCTCTGTAATATTTGACACTATCTAATTGATTTGGAAAGCCATTTGCTTCCTGGCTTTTGTGAATTCTTCTGGTTTTACTTCTCTCAGACCATTCACCTGTGTTCTCCTTTTTAAAAATCTCTACCTCTTCCCCCTAGATATGTTTCCTTAGAGGGAACATACTTAGCTTATTTATGTCCAGGACCCTCCTTCTTTCTCTACTGTTTCTTTCTCTACTGTTTCTTCCTGGATAGCTTCAATAGTCTATATCTACCTTTATGCTAGTGACTACGAATTTTGTATTTCTGCAATTATTACCTGCTTAAATTCAAGCTCTGAATTTCTAAGTATCCACTGAACATCATGTTCCCCTAACCCCTTAAATTCCATATTCAATGGCACGTATTTATTTGAGTGCCTGCTATCTGCCAAGAACTCTATGAATTCAGAAATTTAGAAGTATATAAGACTGAGTTCTTGCCTTAAAGAGCTTACAGAGGGGTAAGACAGAAAAATAAGACATAAAAAATAAATAAACAAGACAATTCTATCAAAAAACATGAAATAGGATATTGTTTCAGAGAATGGCTAAAAGGTTGGTTTTTGTTGATAAGGCAATCTCTGAGGAGGTAATAGTTGAATAGTGACTTGAGTAGTGAGAAAATTCCAGTCATGTGAATTGCTAGGGGGAAGAGCTTTCAAAGAAGCAGCAAAAGCAATTGCAAAGGTCTTGATGGCAGGATAGAGTGGTGCGTTTGAGGGACAGAGAAATAAGGCCATTGAGCCTGGAGTGTGATGATTTAGAGAGGGGGGGATCATGCAGATCATGGAGAACTCTGTGGAACGTGGTAAGGAGTTTTTATTTTACCCTTGAAAGATATTGGTGAATTTTAAGCATGGAAGTAACATGACCTAAAATATGCTTTAGAAATACAATGCTGACTCCTATGTGGAGGAGATAAGCATAGAGGCAGACACATAGCTTAAGTGTGGAGGCAGACACACAACTTAAGAGGCTGCTGAAGTATCCAGGCAGAAGTTGATTTGCATGGACTATATTGTGAAAATTATGAGAAATGATAAGATTCAGAATATATTTTGGAAATAGACCTTAAAGAATATATTATTAGATTGGATTTTTGAGTGTGAGGGAAAGACAAGAATGAAAGGGGTATCCTACTTCTTTGGCCTGAGCCCAAAATGTTGGCCCCATTTACTGAAATGAAGACCACTAGGGTGAGAGGAGGGGTGTGTGCCATTGGACAGTTGAGCTAAGATGCTGAATAGGCAGTGGGCTAGGCAGAGAAGACATCTGGGTGAGAGATACAAGTTTGATAACTATTAATATATAAATAGTATTTAAAACTATGGAAATGGTGAGATCACCAAAGTTGAGAGAGTAGATAGAGAAACGGCAGATGAGAGAACTTGGGATTCTCTAATTTCCAGTGTCTTTGTAAAGGAAGGATCAACTAAGGAAACTGAGAAAGGGATAGGTGGTTGTTGAGGTACTGAGCTCAGAGAAGAAAATATTTGCAAAGGAGGGAATGATGAAATATGTCAAATGCTGCTGTGGGCTAAAGGAGGAAGGTGGCAATGGAGAATTACCGTTGGCCTTAACTAGATGCTGGTCATTTAGCAAAAGTGACTTTGATAAGGAACCATTTGGGTGGCATGGTGCGGATGAAAACCTAATTTGAATGAGTTGAGTGAGGGATGTATAGGTAACTTTTTCAGAGTGTTAAGATAAGCAGAGTAGAGAAATACAAGGGGCGGAATGGTCATGGGAGGGTTTCTTAAAGTGAATTATATTATGTTTGTGTACTAAATGGCAATAATCAGATAAAAGAGGATAAACTGATGTTGCAAAAGATCAATTATATTATTTCAGGAGAATGGAAGTTCATCCAATGTAATAGGGAAAAGGATGGAATTTGTGAGCACAGATGCAAGTGGGCTGGTCAAATGGTTGGAGAGAAGATGGGGTAGTTCTCATTTTGTTACCTGTTTTAGTTAGAAACAGCATAACTCAACCAATACTTATTTGTGGCATAATTTACAGTTGGGAAGCAAGAATTCGTCAAGAAGATACACATAGACAAACTTCTGCTTAGCTTAATTTTATACCTTGTATATTTTATAATCAGAAGTGACTTTTATAATATTTAGTATAATATTTATAATAACATCTTTATAATATTTAGTTTAAGCAATAACAAATACATCATGCTTCTTGTTAAGTGCCAGCCTCAGGTCTAAGAGCTTTTACATATGTTATCTCACTTAATCTGTACAACAAACCCATATACAGGTTCTATTGTTATGTCAATGTGCAAATGAGAAAGAGGTACAAAAGGGTTAAGTAATTTCCCGTAGTTTGCCATGCTGTACTATCTTTCATCTAAGTAGGTATTAAAAATATGTTTTACTAAGTCTTCATAATGTAGGATTTTGTGATTTTGCAGCATTTTTAGTAATAGATAAAACTCTGTTTCCATACCTGTTTCTATTTCAAAGTTGAGTGTAAACAATATTTTAAAATATATAAAACCATAACGTTTTATGAAAATTCCGTGATTTCTCTTATTGAAAGTCCCAGATATTGTTAAACCAACCGTAATCTGATGTCTACGTATATAATGGAAGGAAATGTTAAATTTTAATTAGAAGTTAGAGTAAATAGAGGCTTCATCTTCTCCCCATCCAAGATCATGAATCTCTTAAATTCTATCCACAGACCCCTTAGAAACCCATGGAACCCAGATTCAGATCTCCTTATCTGAAGACTTGGATAGGTTCAGGTTAAACATTTTTGGCAAGACTAATTCACAGCTAATGCTTTGCATTTCACTTTGCCTCACATGGTGAGGCACTTAATGTCTGCTCATCTCACTCTGGCAGTAGACAGAGAGGAAAGGGTGTAAAGTTATATTTTTTTCCTCTGACCAACAAGTAACCTATGGGTTGATACATGAGCACCACGAAAATATCCTGTTTTCCTATCAGCTTTTCACCTACTGGTCTTAATATTCATTGATGATTCTTTATCCATTTACCTTTAGGATATAGGTAATTATATGTTTTAAAAGTTCAGTTAAAGTTATCTAAAATTCATTTGTCCTAGGAATGTCTATGGTCACTGGGGACAGCAGTAGGTGGGTAAGTTTCAGCTTTGGGGATAGAATTAAGGTTGCCAGATAAATTATAGGGCAGCCAGTTAAATTTGAATTTCAGATAAACAGAAAATAATTTTTTAGCATATGTTTGTTTCAAATATTGCTTGGGACATACTTATATTAAAATTATTCAGTGTTTATCTGAAATTCAAACTTAATGGGCATCTTAAATTTTTATTTTCAAATCTGATGACTCTAGATTGTTAAGGCTAAGAGGGCTAAAGTGAATGGTAGTGATTGGAAATACCTAGATGTAACTCTGCAAGATAAATTATAAATAGATTTTAAAATACCATTGGAACTCATATGGTGGAATTAATATTGGCACTCACACAATAAAACTGTAAAATCTGGTTCTACTTTTCTTTGGTTAAGAGAATAAGAACTGTGCTTTAAAGAAATAAGGGTACCTTTCCTTAATTGTGATTCAATAATATTAACCCTGAAAATATCACCCTAGTGGTATAGTTAATTCTTACTCTAAAATCCCAAACCTAACTTCTTAAATATACTTACAGCATACTTATTTAGATGACAATATTTTGTCATACTCTAGGCCAAGGGTCTACAAATCTTTTCTGGAAAGTCTCAGATAGTAATATTTACTTTAGGCTTTTTGTATCGTACAGTCTCGTTACAACTCCTCAGTGCTTCTATTGTACCATGAATGCAGCCATAGACAATATGTAAATAAGTGAATGTGTTCCAATAAAACTTTATTTACAGAAACAGGTGACAGGCTAGATTTGGCCTGGGTTGTATTTAATAGTTTGCCCATCCCTTGTTCTATACAAACAATAATATGATTATTTTATATAATATATTGTGACCCAAAATTCCTCTAGCCCAAAGCTTTCACAGTGTGACCAAGGACCTGCTGAATTAAGAGAAAGCTCTCATAGATATGAGGGTGCCTATAGTGAGATGCCATTGGGTTAGAATCCAAAGCCCACTGAGAGTGTTGTCAATGTCAGCTGTACCTTATATAGAGTAGAAATGGCAGGACTGAATTTGAAGAGTCTCCAATGAAGTGGAGAAATGTTAGTTTCTCTCACCTTTTTAATAAACTATCTGGTTGGTTTAGAGGAAAGTTTTTCAATCTATTTAGGTCCTATTTATATTAATATATATTTAGGCTTGACCGGACATGGTGGCTCTCGCCTGTAATCCTAGCACTCTGGGAGGCTGAGGCAGGACGATCGCTTGAGGTCAGGAGTTCAAGACCAGCCTGAGCAAGAGTGAGACCCCATCTCTACTAAAAAAAATAGAAAGAAATTAGTTGGACAACTAAAAATATATAGAACAAATTAGCCGGGAATGGTGGTGCATGCCTGTAGTCCCAGCTACTCAGGAGGTTGAGGCAGAAGGATTGCTTAAGCCTAGGAGTTTGAGGTTGCTGTTAGCTAGGCTGATGCCATACACTCTAGCCCAGGCAACAGAGTGAGATTCTGTCTCCAAAAAAAAAAAAATATGTGTGTATATATATATATTTAGGCTCCTTTTGCATAAAATTTTTTTGTAATGTGTTCCCTTATGTGAAATAAAATTCACAGCAATGACCTAACTGTAATGTAAAGGTGGAAAAAAGGGAAGACATTCATAATGTAATGTTATGTTACTGTTTGTGACTTAATTTTTTTGAAATTTTGATACATTTCTAATAAAACAATCTTCCCCCAATTCACATGGTAATGGCATTCCTGGAAATTCCAGTGTATTTTAAACCATGCAAAAATACTTTGTGTTTATATATAAGATGGAGTAAGGGTCTAGGTTTAGAAAAATATATATTTCACCTGCATAAATGTTAGAGGGGGCCACTCAATTGTTGTATAAAACAAAGGACAATTCCTTGCTGGTCAGGATTATCCTTTGGAAACTAAGTATCTAACATCTTTGGTTCCCAGCCACTCAGTTCTAGTAGTGTTAGCAACCACTGGACAAGCCCGAATTGTCTCCAAATGTCTAAAATGGCCCATGTGTTAGTATCACCCCAGAGAACCCCTGGTTATCATAACCTCTTGGTCAAAGAGAACCAGACTGATAAAAGGAAGAAAAGTGATTTTTTTCAACAAATTCTAGTTTTTCTTGTGATTAGTTTATTATTTACAATCTCTTAAAGCCAATCATATACCTTCATCAAAGATCTGTTAAATTTTGAACACTGACATAATAAATTTATCATGTCACTAAGTTTGTGGTAATTTATTAGAATACCATTAGGTAACCAATGTCCTTATAGGAGGATATAAGAGAAGTCCTAACTAAATAGAAAGATGGTATATACCTCTATTTTTTCCGGGCTATCTTTTATATTCTTTAAATTTTGCTATTTTTATATACAAAAGGCTTAAATATCTTATATTATTTTTATCCTAGGTACCTTATATATTGGGTGTTGTGCTCTTTCTAACCTCTTAAATTGAATCCTTTAATTATTTTAGGTCATTCTTAATGTTAATAAGAATTAACATTAGTAATAAATAATAATAATTAATAATTCTTAACATTAGTAAGAATTAATGATGTTAAAGCTATGCATTTCCCTCTAAGTAAAACTTTGACCCATCCTATGAATTTTGACGTGTAGTGCCAGTGGTATGCTGAAGTTGGCTTATAGAGCTCAGAAGAGCCAACTGTGTGCACGTTTTCCCAACACCACATTCACATCATGTACCTTAAAATTTGCTGTGGTGAAACTGTTTGCACCACAGATACTGGCAAACACTAAAAATGGGATTAAAAATTATTAGTACATTTCCAGTTGATTATTACTTGAATATGGGAAGGGCATACCTTTTTGAACGTTGATGTTGGTCCCTGTAGATGCTCTTATTTGTATTATTTGTATTACTTGCACACAAGGAGAAATTTAAAAGCTTTGTAACTTATATTTTAGTTTTTCTTTTTGCTTTGTTATGTTTGATCCGTCTTCCAGTATAATGTTGAATAGAAGCAGTGATAGTAGTATCTTGTCTTTAATGGGAATGAATGCTTCTAAAATTTCATGATTCAAAATCATGTTTGGCCTAGGTTTTTGATAGCCATTATATTTTTCTCTTCCATCAAAATCTATATTTAGGTGACCTGTTCTTTATGGGTGTGTAAAAACTATCCTATATCCGGGTATCTTTTGTGGAAGGAGATGTCAACTTTACCATACTTCTGGATTATACACGTAAGAGGACCCAACTGGTTCCCATGGCATCCTATACCTCAATATCAACAGAGAATCCCCTAGGTAGGAGAGAGAAGCTTAGACTAGGCCTAGAGAAGAGGCTCTATCAAGTCATGCCAATGGATGGCATTGGAAATCTGGAGCAGCTGTTATGTAGGTCTGTAACCAGTGGCAGAAAACTATCACTATGACCTAAGAAATAGGGTAAATAACTGCTTGGGCTCCTCTGGTCAAAAGGCAAGTGCTCAGATCTGGAGAGTGGTTGGGGCACCATATTTTTCTTTTCCCACTATTTGTAATTGATTCTTTTTAGTGTCTACTTGCTCTAGGTTCATTTTTGGCCTTTGTTCATATTTTTATTCTTTGTAAATAATTTATTCTCCTATTTATCTTTTATAGCATGCTAGAATGCTTATTTCATCTAGACTGAATTCACGTTTCAGTGTTCAAGTTTTTTTGGGCATCTTTCTTGGCATTTTATTTTTTTATCTGCTTTGCCATTTTGGTTTGCAGGCTCATTTTAAGTGGAAATTTTGTTATTTTTTCCCCTCTCCTCCTTTCCTCTGTGCTTACCCTTCACTGTCAAGCAGTTTTATAACTACTTCCCTGTCCTTCCAAGGAGTACAAAACCCAGTCTTTTAATGCATGTTGAAATTCCTAACCCACAAAAGTCATGTCTGTTTTCTTCTACCAACCTCGATCCATCCCCTCAGCTTTCCATGCAATCATATCTCCAAGCATTGGGTTAGCTGCTGGTTTTGTTTTACTGTTTTTCCTCAGCATCTTTTCTTGGAAAATGACCTTACTGAACTCCTGCTTTAGGTGGAGAACTCTTAATCCTCATTATCCCAGAGGACCCAAAACTCTTAACAGACCCCATCTGCTTCCACACTTTAGAACCAGTAGGCCAAGAACTCCAATCTTTTCTTGTCTCTAGAGTTGTTTATCTTGGTTTTGAGTCTGGCTATGTCCTTTTGACTTTCCTTTTCTCTTTTGGTTTTTATCTTTTATTGTTATAAGTTTGGAAGAGTACAAAGTTGTCTTGGATAAAATTAGGTAACTTTAAATTTCAGTCATTTAAAAAAAATTAAAGGAGAATGGCCAGTATTGAGAGGACCACAGTGTCTACCGTGCCAGACTTGTGGCTGGAGTGGAGACTTGTGGTGCAAGGTACCTGGGTACATAGTATGAGTGCCTCATATTTTTTCGTGGCTTGTGATTCAAACCACTTTTGAGGTTTTTGACATTGTGATGCACTATGGTGGAAGATTCAAAATTCACAGACACTGTATTTCCTTGCCTATATCAAACCAAAGCAAACTGGAAGTCTAAAACTGATTTGTTTAAAAGAAAATACATTTTATACCTTTAAGACACACAAGAAGAGAAAAAACCCTGAGAGGCCTAAAAAAAGATATGCTAACTCTGACACATCTTGTCTGATGACGGTGAGCTATAGTCTTTTAAGAATTTAAAATGAGTGGCTTGTCTAATTTGTTCTCTTCGTTTTCATTTCTTTCCTCCCAACTGTCTTATTTTTATCCTACTGTCACATATCATACTTTTAAACCCTGTCTTACTTTTGCAAATTTCACAGTCTTATTTTTCTTAATGTGGCCAAGCCGTTTCTGATTTAACACTTTATCTTGCATTTCATTGTCTTTTTTTCCTCCCCTTTCCTATTTCTTAGTTTGGCATGACTTTTTAATATATTTTTATTTAATGGTTGACTACTTTAGGAATGAGAGGCGGGAAAAAAGAGTACTAGATGAAAATGACACATGTCAAGAGACTTTAAGAAGCTGTTCTGGGTGCCGGTGGTAATTGTGGATATTGTGACACTTTCTTTCTGACCTGAATATCACATTTTCTAGGCTTGATATCTTTCAGTATACTCAATACTTTTGAAAAATATTCAAGTTCTATTTGAGTAATTAGTAAGACAGAAGTTCAACTTTTATAAAATGACATAGACAAAGT
>NW_012148619.1:5848817-5851029 GCF_000956105.1 Propithecus coquereli
ATACTTAGATGTAGTGTTTCCTCACCTTGTTTAGTACTTCGATTCTGCTCTCTGGAGTCCATGACCCTGAGATGTATTGAGCAGCTAGAAAATTTCACACCCTTTAACTTTGTCTATGAAATACTCAAAATAGCTTTCTATTGCTCATGTTTTCTAGCCATCGTAACTTCCCCACAAACAATACTGAGTCTCTGGCAGGGGTTTAAAATTACCCTTGGAAGCTCAGATATAGCATTTTATTGTCTAGTTTGAGGTGCTTACTGAGGTGGAAATGAGTACCCCAGAATATGACAGGGGTTTTGGTACAAATGGGATGATTCTTCTTTGTATCTTCTTTCTTGTTGCTGTAACTGACCAGGGAAACTAATAAATTCTGGCATGTGGCATGAGAAGTTCACTTTCAGAATTCCACTAGCATATAGGAGAAAGGTAAGGGGATCAATCAATCAACAAATATTCATGCATTTATTAATTTAATAAACATCGATAATCCAGTGTGTGTCAGGTACTTATAATGTTAGGAATAAAATATATAAAGGTGAAAGTTATAGGTCCTGGCCTGAGATGTAGGTTGAGTATTCCTTATCCAAAATGCTTGGGACCAGAAGTGTTTCAATTTTTTTGTTTTTTCAGATTTTGGAATATTTGCATTATACCTACTGGTTGAGCATCTCTAATTTGAAAATCAGAAGTATGAAATGTTCCCATGAGCATTTCCTTTGAGCATCATGTTGGTATTCAAAAAATTTCAAATTTAGGAGCATTTCAGATTTCAGAGTTTCAGATTAGGGATACTCAGCCTGTAGTTTAGTTGGGGAAGAATCCTTGTACTAGTTAGTGTTCTCCTAGAAACAGAACCAATAGGATATATATAGATATATGAGAGGATTGATTTATTATGGGAATTGTCTTATGTTATTATGGAGGTCAAGAAGTCCCAGGATATGGCATCTGCAAATTAGAGAATGGGGAAATCTGGTGGTGTAATCCAGTCTCAGTCCGAAGGCCTGAGAACCAGCAGAGGCAATGGACTAACTCTCAGTCTGAGACTGAAGGTCTGAGAATCTTGTGTAAATCCAAGAGTGCAAAGGACTGAGAACCTGGAGTTCTGATGTCTAAGGGAAGGAGAAGATGAATGGCCCAGGTCCAGAAGAGAGAACAGATTCATCACTCCTTCATATTTTTGTTCTATCCAAGCCCTCAAAGGATTGGATCATGCTCACCCACTTTCATGAGGGTAGATCTTCCTTACTCAGCCCACTGATTCAAATGCTAATCTCTTCCAGAAACACCCTCAAAGACACACTCAGAAATAATGTTTTACCAGATATCTGGGCATCCCTTAGCCCACGTAAGTTGACACATAAAAATTAACTATCACAGTCCTATAGATAAATCATTCAATATGATATAACAATTGCTATAATATAGGTCTGAACAAGGTACTGTGATAGTACAGAGAAGGGAGTGACACATTTTCTGTGTGTGTGTGTACATGTATGTGTGTGTGTGTATCATCAGGGAAGTCTTGCTAGAAGATGTGATATCTAAGCTAAATTGTAAAACATGACTAGGCCTTAGAAAACCTGGGAAGGAATTATTGCCAGAGGCAACAGCTTTTGTCAAGGAGCAAGGGCCTGGTGGAGCAGTGGTGCATATGGAGACCTCTGAGTACCTGCTTGATATAGTTGGATCATAGAGTACAATGGAGAGGGATGGTGGGACACACAGCTGGAAAGGCAGTTGATGTTGGGCCATTAGGTCCTTGCGTATCATGCTAAGCGATTTTCCCTTGATGGGTTTTAATTAGGAAATGACAGGATTAGATTTTAATTTTTAAGAAAAAAAATTGTCAACACAGGAGGGAATAAATCAGTGTGGGCTAATTTTGGGAGCAGTAATGGTAGTCAAAAGGCTATGGAAATAATTCAGGTGAGAACTGATGAGGTCCTGAATTATGATGGTGAGAGTGAAGATTAAGAGATAGGTTAAGAGTTTAGAGATTTTGATGAGCCAGTGTTGGTGGGACTTTGTGATTGGCTGAACAAGGAAAAGGAAGGTGTGGCTCCCTGGTTTCTGGTTTATGATCAGATTGTACTATTTACCTATGTAGAGAAGCCTATATGCTTATCGAGGTCCTACCATGTGCTGGACATGCCAAGAGATACAATAAAGTTTAGAATATAGCCTCTGCTTATTTATAATATATAGT
>NW_012148619.1:5851079-5852960 GCF_000956105.1 Propithecus coquereli
TCAGTCTTGTTTAGGACTAGCATTAAAAAAAATCAAACACCAAACCTGAGAATAATGTTGGTATCAGACACAAAGTATGTGAATTCTGATACCTTTTCATCACTTGTACACTAGGAATTCTATTTTTTAAATGATATCCTGCCAGCTTTTTCACAATCCATTAATTCCTGGATCAACATCAGAAGGAATGTCAGAGCAGAGTGAAATTCTTGTAAGACACAGATGTCAGGATCAAAAGTCAGAGACATTCTCTGAGCAGCAGGGAAGCAAGCTTGTTAGACTTTAATCGGAACAATTAGTATCTGCCATGTGACAGTCTCGATGCCCTACCTTATATTTTTGTTAAGTTCCAGGCATGCTGAAAAGACAAAGTTTTCTTCCAAGTTTGATGGAAAATTTCATGAGCTTTGGGTCTCATTATTTTTGGCCAGGATTCTTAAGTTTTGTTGATCCTCTTTGAATTTCCTTAAATGGTAAATTGTTGATGTACTTGGATAGACTAGGGTCCAACTTAATATAGAGACAAATTTTTGTCTTCTCTGAGAGCATGTAATACAAAGTGACTTGCCTTTATGGATGTTTGTGATCATTAGTACTCAAGAGGCTTTTCTAGCAATTTTATATCTCACAAAGTGAAAGCTTTTATGGTCTGGTCCCAGATTGCTCCAGTGGATGTTCAATAAGTGTGAATCATTGATGAAGTAAAAAGTAATTAAAATTAGATGTTGGGATTTCAGTTAAAGAACTTCTTTGAAATCAGCTATTATATTTTGCTTATGTCTTCACTAAATGAAAATAACTACCTTTCAATAAAAATAAAACCAATCAACCAGTTGTTTTCACTACATGTTGTCAATAAACTAATTTAATTCATTTTTCCCCCAGTAATAAATTGTTTGGACTTTTTCACTTGTTTTGTAGGAAACTTGTAACAATTCCTTTATTTAGATATCAGCTTTTGGGACAACCTCAAGCATCAAGAACCATAAGTTAGAAAACATTTCTGGCAGTGAGGAATGGCCTTTAACGTGTGAGCAGTAATGAAAATACTTGTGAAAATTATTGCCGTTGTGATCAGATTGATCAGTTCCCTATTGATATAAAAGGGCCACTCTTATTGGCTAGTGATAGCTGTAAAAACAAGCCAAAAGCCATAGGAGAGAGCACAAGTGAAAGACTAGAGGAGGCAAGAAGAGAGGAGACCAAGAGCATGACTATAGAAAGAGGGGCAGGAATTTTAAGTAGTGACAAGGCTGGCAAGTGGTGGGCACTTTAGTGGCAGAAGTTTAGCCCCTTGGTATCTCCATGAGTCCCCCAAATAATGATGTTATATTTTGATGTAGCCTGCTGATATTTTCTCAGTATTACTAAAAGTGTGAAAAAGGGTACCTTTAGAATTCATAATATTTTTACTGTTTTATAATAGTAAGTAAAAATATATACTTGCTAGCCAAAAATCACCTTCAAGACAAGTCCCATGATCACTCTTCTAACTAAAATTATTGCCATAAGACATTTTTTCTATGTAGAATTCTGGATCTACCATTGAGATAATGTTGTAGTTGAATGAAAGAAACACAACCTAAAATTGCAACCTTTCTCTTTTTATACATTGCCAGATTTAAAAAAAAAATTATGATCACAAATTGTGAAACATTGCCATATTTTGTGATTTGAAGAAGTTTGGAAATGGACCTGAAGCAGCAGTGTGGATTTTCTCTCCCGGCATCTGATCTGAGAATTAGAAGACCAGTGTCTTCCACTGGTTCACTCTTTGACCCTGGTTATGTCATTTTGCTTTAAGACTTGACTTCTTAAATATAAAAATAAGGAGGCTGAACAGGATGAGCTGAAGTCTTTTTCAGCCAAGAATTTGACTCA
>NW_012148619.1:5862215-5866384 GCF_000956105.1 Propithecus coquereli
TCAAACATATTTTTTTTTAGAGCAGCTATGTGCCAGGTACTAGGCTAGGCCTTGACAACATAGCAGTCAACAAGATAGATATAGTCCCATTAAATCTCCAGTTGCCTTTACAGTCAGATTGGCACACACAGCTGGCATTAGATACTGTGCCGTTGTAGTCTTTTTATTCATTCAACAAATATTTATTAAGAAGCTCCTATGTGTCAGGCACGATTTATAGTCTTAGTGAACAAGACAGGTAAAGTGTCTGCTTGAACAAATTCTAAGCTTTTACATTTTGGGTATGTATGTAGAGGTGTGAGTCTGGGGGTCAGTGAAGCTGGAGATAGGGAATAGATATATAAACTAAGAGATAAACAAGAAAATATCAGGAAATGAATGAAAATAGTGTCACTGTTTTACCCTGGGATCTCTAGAAAACAGAGTTGAAGGTAAAAGCTTACGTAATAATGCTTTACTGGCGGCCCCATACCAGGGAAGCAAGAGAGAGGGAAAAATGGAAGAGAGGCAGAGAAAGAGGGAGAGGCAATTGAAATGGATGCGTTACCAAACTGGCCACAAGTTTGCAACAAATATAGTCAGATGCTAGTGTTGAAGGATTTTTCCAGACACAAATGTATAATTATGCATATTTATGGGGTACAATTTGATATTTTAATACATATCTGTGTTTTGTATTGATCCAATCACAGTAGTTTGTATATCCATCATCTCATGCATTTATTTCTTTGTGGCAAGAACATTCAAAGTCTCTCTTATAGCTATTTTGTAATATGCAATATTTTACTGTTAACCATAGTCACCCTACTTGTGCAGTAAAACACCAATATTAAGTCATCCTATGTAATTGTAACTTTGTACCCATTGACCAACCTCTCCCATTCTCTCCTCCTCCATCTCCTCTCCATTTTCTGGTAACTACTGTTCTACTCTCTCCCATTATTATCAATTATTTATTTATTTATCCATTAATTTATTTACTTACAGACAGGATCTCACTCTACTGTCCAAGCTGGAATGCAGTGGCATGATCATAGGTCACTGCAGCCTTGGACTCCTGGGCTCAAGCGATCCTCCCACCTCAGCCTCCCAAGTAGTTGGGACTACAGGTGCATGCCATGCCTGGCTAATTTTTAAAATTTTTGTAGAGTTGGGGTCTTGCTTTGCTGCACAGCCTGGTCTTCAACTCCCAGCCTGAAGTGATCCTCCTACCTCAGCCTCTCAAAGTGCAGACATCACAGGCATGAGCAATCATGCCCAGTCTCAACTTTTTATTTTTAAGATTCTACATGTGAGTAAGATCATATGGTATTTGTCATTCTGTGTCTAGCCTATTTCACTTAACATGATGTTGCTCAGGTTCATCCATGTTATTGGAAATGACATGAGTTTCTTCGTTTTTAAGGATGAATAGTATCTCATTGTGTGTGTACATACCACATTTTCTTTGTCCATTCATCTGTTGTTGGATACTTAGGTTGATTACACATTTTGGCTGTTGCAAATAGTGTTATAACATGGAAGTGCAGATATCTCTTCAACATATGGATTTAATTTCCTTTGGCTAACACCCAGTAATTGGATTGTTGGATCATATATTAGTTTTATTTTTAATATTTTGAGGAACCTTCATACTATTTTCCATAATGGCTACACTAGTTTACAGACTTGCCAACAACATATAAATGACCCTTTCTCCACATCCCAGCCAACACTTGTTTTCTTTTGTCTTTTTGATAGTAGCCATTCTAATTGGAGTGAGGTAGTATCTCATTATGGTTTTGGTTTGCATATCCCTGATGATTAGTGATGTTGAGCATTTTTTCTTATACCTCTTGGCTATTTTTACATCTTCTTTGAGAAATGTCTACTAAGGTCTTTTGACCATTTTTTAAATTGGGTTATTAGAACTGAGGCTATTCCAGGTATCTAGTCAAGCCTATTTCCTGTAATCTAAATTTGTGTTTACTTTCTATGTATCTACTTTAGTGGCCTACTGTTCTCCACCCAAAATGATGTCTGAGGGCAGATTGGAAACCCTCAGATTTATACAATCCAGGGATAGAGTAAACTTTAATTCAGTGAAATGGAAGGTGTTATAGAGATAAATGTTGGAGAGCTCGAAATTCCTTTTTGGGTATTGCATTGCAGTAAGAAAAGAATCAGCTTTGATCTTTATATTCTCCCTTTAAAATGTGCAACTCTTATTTTATCAAATGCAGTGTAAATGTTATCCCTAATTGTACTATAACAGTGTGAATGAGTGTCAGGTAATGTCATACACTAATTTAATTGTTGGCTCCCTCCATATTCTTCCTCACTTTATTATCTTCACATCTTTCTTAGCAAAGTAAACTTACTTTCTGTAGTTTTTATTATAAACCAAATTTTTTACAAATTTAAATTATAATGTAAGAACAATGTGATTTTCAAAGTAAATTGGCCTCTATCTTTCAGGCATTGATACATAATCCTCATGTTCATCTATTGAGTGGTATATATTGAGTGGTCATCTATATATAGTTGTATTGATTACTTCTAAGGTCTCTTTCAGTTCTTTGAGTCTATGATTCTATTTATATGTGCATCATTTCTTTGGAATTTTATCACTTGTGTTATTTGAATGTATGACTGGAAAAGTCCTTTTTTGTAACTACAGTTGACCCTTGAACAACCTGGGTTTGAACTTCACATGGGTTGAACTTTTAGTCTACTTAGATGTGAATTTTCTTCCACCTCTGCCACCCCTGAGACAGCAAGACCTCTCCTTCCTCCTTCTCCTTAGCCCACTCAACGTGAAGATGATGAGGATGAAGACTTTTATGATGATCCATTTCTAATTAATGAATAGTAAATATGTTTTCTCTTCCTCATGATTTTTAAATAACATTTTATTTCTCTAGATTATTATAAGACTACAGTATTTAATACATATAACATACAAAATGTGTGCTAATTGTTTATGTTATCAGTAAGGCTTCTAATCAGTGGTTGCCCACTAGTAGTTAAGTTTCATGAGGGTCAAAAGTTATATGTGGATTTTTGACTGTGCAAGGGGTTGGCACCCCAACCGCTATGTTGTTCAAAGGTCAACTGTGCTAGTTTATGGTCTT
Organism: Propithecus coquereli; assembly: GCF_000956105.1. Classification (NCBI taxonomy): domain Eukaryota; kingdom Metazoa; phylum Chordata; class Mammalia; order Primates; family Indriidae; genus Propithecus; species Propithecus coquereli. The sequence continues at coordinate 5,865,329 of NW_012148619.1, forward strand.
CTTTATATTGATGTCAGTAAGTAGGCAATAATAGAGATGGAATATATTTTCAACTTAATCTCTTTAATTTAACAATAAATGGCATTTTCAGTAAATACCTCTAGTTCTTTTAAAAATTGATATATGACTCCTAATGTCTATTCTTATAATTTAAAGAAACCTTAGAATTCTTAAAGCTGATAATTACTTTTTTCAAAAGATATTAAGAAAGAAAAAATCTGGTTGATACATATTAGAAGGTATCATTTTGGATCTGAAGTTTAGATGATAGGGAAAATATATAATTTTTAAAAATTATTATTAAGAAGCATAATACAGATTGATAATTAAATTGTATATATTCATATCTAAGCTATTTTGTACATTTTACATGATGGAAATCTGTCACTCTGACCATCATTTTTTCATTCAATCACTTGTTTTCTCTTCTATCAATTTCTCTTTCTTAATGTATTATATAAAGTGAAATATGCCAAATGAATTTCTCACAGAAGAATAACTCTTTTGAGAGATCAGGAGTCTTTCAACCATATCTATTTAGAATGATTATCAGATCAGTTGAAATGTCTATAAGCTTACTTTGATGAGCTACAATTTGTCAGTTCTATACACATGAAACTTGTTTGAATGAAAGAAAACTTTTCCTAAAACAATCTTTAATTTAAGCGAGGGCTGGTAGTCACTGATTTTCTTTGCCAAATATTTCAGGCTCTCTGCCTTCCAGATATTGTATGTTTATACTAGGAAGTCCTCAGAGTAGGCCCTATACTAGTCCTGGCCGGTAAGTTGTAAAGGAAATAATGATTGTCACTTCTAGGATGGAGTATTCAATTTCCAGTTTGACATATTTCAGAGATTTCTTTCCTTCTGCCACTGTGACTGGTGGAGCTGGTGACTCCTGTTCCATCAGTGTGGGTCCTTGAGTGAGTGAAGAGACATGGTGTTTCCAGTCAACCTGTAATGGACATGTAGATTGAGAGAGAAATAAATCTTGTTGTTCTAGTTCTTTTAAAAATTGATATATGTTCCTAATATCTATTCTTATAATTAAAATAA
>NW_012148619.1:5866434-5869153 GCF_000956105.1 Propithecus coquereli
ATCATAATATAAGTTTTTGCCTAATGATAAAGATTAAAAAATTCGCTCACACCTGACAGTGGTGATGATAGTGTGAGTAAAATAGATATTTACACACACTTAAAGGGATTGTAAATCTGGGTAAATTTTTTTGAGAGTGATTTGGCACTACATATCAAAATAGGGATTTGTTTTAACAAGTTTTTGGAGTGAAATATTCAATGTTATTCATTATAGCTGTGTTTGCAATTACAATTTGGAAATAGCCTAAATGTTCATTAATACAGAACTGCTTAAATTAGGGTAAATAAATAGAATTAAATATTATTCCATGCATTGATAATGAATCATATGTATGCAATGATTAGCATGATCTTGAATAATTATTGTTATCACTATTGAGCCCTGCTCTAAGGAAGAGCCAACCAAATGTATATGTATCTGATATTCAAAATGGAAAAGGTCAGAAGAACACCTCTTTATTTGGTATACATGGTATCCAATGTCAGAGTGTTTGGGTAATATGGTAATATAGCCTATTTGACATGGGCCTACTGAAAATGCCATATTTGGCTTTTGGACCATAATCTCAGAATTAATACATTCTGTGATAAGTTGCTTATTTCTTTGTTGTCTGCCCTCCTGTCCTAGAATTTAAGCTCTGTGAGAGAAGAGACTTTGTCTTGTTAGCTGTGGCATCTTCAGTTTCTAGAATGGTGGCTGACACATAGTAGGCACTAAAGAAATTCATTTTTGTTAAATGAATGAATGAATTATATAGTCTTATTGTCGCAATGGATAATGAGCTCCTCATAAATTGATCCCTGAAAATGCCATGATAGACTTGGAATGTGAACTTGGAGCAGGAAGCCATTTACTACCTCTGTGATCATGGGCATGACTTGTTATCTCTTTATTTCTGGTTGTATTTATTAAATATAAATTGGGGAGAATATACTTGCCTTAAAGGGTTGTCATCAGATTAAATGAGGTCTTAGTGCAGGGCACAGTTGTATGTGCCCGTGGTCCCAGCTACTTTGGAGGAGAAGACAGGAGGATCCCTTGAGCCCAGGAGTTTGAATCCAGCTTAGACAACATAGTGAGAACTTGTCTTTAAAAAAATTTATTTTTAATTTAAAAAAGATTAAATGAGGTGATATAAATGCAAGTTCTGTATAAATTATGACAATATCAAGCATTATCACTACAAATGGATTACTCAGTCTTTATTAATGCTTCCTTTTTTAGTTGAAATAGTAAAAATAAAATGGGCCAATATTTGGCAAAGGGATGAATTTCTATCATTTTGATTGTGTTAATCACTAGATGATTAGTAATTAGACTATGAATCCTTGGCTTTGTAGACAATGAAACAAATATTGTTGGATTTTGTTTAACCCTATGAAGCTCAATAACCACACACTTTGATTTTCTGACTGGTGTGGGATTTCAATTTGTTTCAAAAATTCAAAAATATTTTGTACTGCTATATGAAGTCTATGGTCAGGGTATCTAGGACATTTTCTTGATTTCTCTTTGGCTTTCTAATGTAGAAACACTTGTCAGTGTATATTTTAAACCTTATAGAATCATTTCATGATGTTCTGATTAAATTTTTTTCTTCTTTATTCTCTCTCTCTCTCACACATACACACACACACACACACACACACACACACATATCTCTCTACTACACACACCTCTCTCTACTTTGACATAAAAAGAAACTTCCTCTTTCAGGAGGAGGTTGTGACTAGGAGCTTCTAGTGATTTCTTTTTCCTGTTCTTGTCAGTAATCTCTAGTCATCGATCTTGCCAATGCTTTCCAATTCGTTAATCAATCAAACATATTTTTTTTTAGAGCAGCTATGTGCCAGGTACTAGGCTAGGCCTTGACAACATAGCAGTCAACAAGATAGATATAGTCCCATTAAATCTCCAGTTGCCTTTACAGTCAGATTGGCACACACAGCTGGCATTAGATACTGTGCCGTTGTAGTCTTTTTATTCATTCAACAAATATTTATTAAGAAGCTCCTATGTGTCAGGCACGATTTATAGTCTTAGTGAACAAGACAGGTAAAGTGTCTGCTTGAACAAATTCTAAGCTTTTACATTTTGGGTATGTATGTAGAGGTGTGAGTCTGGGGGTCAGTGAAGCTGGAGATAGGGAATAGATATATAAACTAAGAGATAAACAAGAAAATATCAGGAAATGAATGAAAATAGTGTCACTGTTTTACCCTGGGATCTCTAGAAAACAGAGTTGAAGGTAAAAGCTTACGTAATAATGCTTTACTGGCGGCCCCATACCAGGGAAGCAAGAGAGAGGGAAAAATGGAAGAGAGGCAGAGAAAGAGGGAGAGGCAATTGAAATGGATGCGTTACCAAACTGGCCACAAGTTTGCAACAAATATAGTCAGATGCTAGTGTTGAAGGATTTTTCCAGACACAAATGTATAATTATGCATATTTATGGGGTACAATTTGATATTTTAATACATATCTGTGTTTTGTATTGATCCAATCACAGTAGTTTGTATATCCATCATCTCATGCATTTATTTCTTTGTGGCAAGAACATTCAAAGTCTCTCTTATAGCTATTTTGTAATATGCAATATTTTACTGTTAACCATAGTCACCCTACTTGTGCAGTAAAACACCAATATTAAGTCATCCTATGTAATTGTAACTTTGTACCCATTGACCAACCTCTCCCATTCTCTCCTCCTCCATCT
>NW_012148619.1:5880268-5880885 GCF_000956105.1 Propithecus coquereli
TAATTATTTTATTGCCTTTATCTTATCAATAATAAACTTAATTAAATAAAATAATTAATTACATAATAATTAACATTTATTAAATGCTTATTATGTATATCAGGTACTTTGTTAATTTATACACACATATTTAATCCTTATAATAACCTATGATTAGGTACTATTATTATTTCCTTCTCATAAAAGAGAAAACTGAGGCTTATATTAAGATACTCCCTGAAGTTATATTGCTACATAGCTGGTAAGTGAAGGAGCTGGGCGGGTAACCCAGTCTGTCTGTCTCTAAAGCCCATGCTCTTAATTTGTAGAAAACTGCTTCCTCAAAGAATTTCCTCTCATTTGTCCCCATTTTCTTAACACTGCCTCAAGTCTGGTTTAACATATCAATGTACATTTAAGTATCTCGCTTTAAAATGCCAAGGGTAAGAATATACCAGAGAGCCATAAAACTGTGTTCCTTGTCTTTAAGGGGCCTGTACTTTAGTTGGCCATGGAAAATATACAAATACCAAATAATTAGTGGGAAATATCATCTATATTGAGTGCTAAATTGAGCAGTACAGACAAATCATAAATTCATAGATTGTTAGAGTCAAAAGAAGAGACTTTTGAGGTCA
>NW_012148619.1:5889720-5890039 GCF_000956105.1 Propithecus coquereli
ATCCTTCGGCCTGGGCCTCCCAGAGTGCTAGGATTACAGGCATGAGCCACCACACCTGCCAAGTTTTTCTAGGCTCTTGTTTCTGTTTAAAAAAAATTTTATAAAAGAAGATATCTTGTTTTAATTTTCACAAAGGAAGTAATGGATATGAATTGCTATAAAGGAAATGCGAGAGCACTCAAAATGGAAAGTATGTCTTTTCAAGTCAATATTTTTAAAAATTTATTCTTACAGGTTTGTACATTTGATTGCTTTAAATATGAAATATATCCAAATGCATGAATATATATGTGCGTGTGCATATATATACATATTTACA
>NW_012148619.1:5890089-5892440 GCF_000956105.1 Propithecus coquereli
AATAGGTTCACTTTTATTTAATCTGTTTTTAAATGCAATTTCAAAGACCCAACAAGATATTTAAAATTTGATGTTAAATTAACGCTTTGTTCCTTTAATGAACTATCCCAACTCAGTGAGCTTTGAGCATTACTTAAAAACAATGTCTAGAAACATGTTTAAAAACCAGAGAATTATAGAAGGTCTTGTAAAGACTTATGTAGAAGTATGTCAAGAACTATGAAAGGTGTGAGATTTCTTCTCTATTTGCGAACTAACAAGTTAGACTATAACAGATTTATGGATGCTGGCAGAAGACATGAGACTCCTAGGTTAGAGACAGAGGACTTTCTTCCTCACAGCATGGCAAGAGTCATGAGCTTCATGTTTACATTGGTTCTCCTTACCACCAAGTCTGACAGGGACAACTCAGAGTGGCTCAGGTAGAAACTGTACAGTCAGTAATTTGCATCACAGCTGAGAAATCTTGAGATTAGGAAATCTCTAATCTTATAAGGGGGCTGCTAACAAACATACCCAACTTTTGTACCAGAGAGATTATCTTTTTTATCCTTTGTATCCGGAGAAACAAATCTTTGCTCCAGGGGGAAACACTACCTCTCTCTTTCAAGGTTGTACACTAAATGAACATTCTTGAAAAGACAGTCCAGAATAAAAGTTGTCAATGCCTCTTCTCATAAGACATACAGAAGTGTTGGAGAAACCCATGCAGAATTGTTTCCCAACAAAGTACTGCCCATAGACATTGTCAAATACCAACTTTAGCAAAGATTTTGTTTTTTACTAAAAAAGAAAGAAAGAAAGCTGCCATGAAATTCTGCCATTTTGGCAGCAGTTGCCTATAATGTCTTGATACCAGAAAGTTTAATTGTGAAAAACAATTGATTATTCCTTTGATGTGGAGACAATGTTCACCCTCTGTGACACTGTTACTTATGAGAAAATGCTTACTAAGGGAATCTGAGCTTGTGGCCACTTGCAAAGATCTTCTTCGAAATAAGCCAATGAACAATCAGCGATAACTAGCTTACAAATAAAAGCTAGAAACAGTCTGATTTCAGTCAAGAGTCCCATCATCAGCTGGTGGCATATAGGTTTAATTTCCAAAAGGGGAAATCTAATAGTTCCCTCTCTCTATCTCTTTCTACCTATGGAAAACATCAAAACAGTCATCTTGATCATTTTCCCTCTCTCATAATCTCCATTGTGCTTCTCAGGTACCTAGTGGGACCAAGTGGTCTCCAATTCCGCATTCCAATTTCTTCACTGAGGTCTGGGTAGAATTCTTCAGGGATGGTCAAGTATTCAGAAGCAGATCAGGGTGAATCTGAGGGAAAAAGTAAATTTTTGACCTGGAGAAAAGGGGAAGGGATGAGCTCTGAGTGGGAAGTGGCAGTAATCTGATAACCATTGGGAAGTAGGCTAGTTCTGGTTTCATAGACTTTAGTCTTTGTTCTGTGGTTTTAGTCTATCCCTGATAACAAATCATCGAAAGGCAGAAATTATGTCAATATACCCTAACATGTGTAATATCTGGTATTGTAACAAGGAATGCAATCTCTGGGATTAAAATTTTGTTTCCCATTTAATAAGCATTTATTCGGTACCCATTATATCATATGTTACGTGATTCTTATAACTTTGGGTTCTTCCCAGGGATCTGTGGGTGACTCAATAAAAATAACAGCTAACATTACTATTTTTCTGGCACTCTTATAAGTGCTTTACTTTACCAACTCATTTATTTCTCCAATAACTTTATTAACTCATTCAGTTCTTGCAATTGAGAATTGAATGGCACTATTATCCTCATTTTACATATGAGGTAATTGAGAAACACAGCAATGTCCTACATATAGTTAGGGATAGTTTTGCCCTTTAGCGCCTGGCAATTTATCTGAAAAGAAAATATCAACATTCCCAAGGCAAAGTGATAATATTAATAAAGAAAAAAGAGGTACCTAGAATAAGAGGAATAACATGGCCTTAACAAGGCTTACAAAGCCTCCACCTGCTTCCCCAGCCTCATCACATACAGTTTTCCCCTTTACCACGCAACTCAACTACAGTGGCCTTACTTCCTTTGCCTAAATACCCGAAGCTCCTCACTCTCCCAGCACAAGAGGTTCTCTCTGTCTGGAATGTTTTTCCTTCCCCTCTTTCCCCTGGGTGACTCCAGTTGGAATATCACCTTTTCAGAGACACTCTTCCAGGCTGCGTGAGGGGTTCTTCTTTTATGCTTATATATCTCACAGCCCTTTCCTTTGTGGTGCTGACAAAAACTGGATTTAAATAATTATGTCTTCTTCTTTTTTAAAATCCATTTCTTTCACTAGACTGTAGGCTCTCCA
>NW_012148619.1:5893045-5900545 GCF_000956105.1 Propithecus coquereli
ATTCTTACAGGTTTGTACATTTGATTGCTTTAAATATGAAATATATCCAAATGCATGAATATATATGTGCGTGTGCATATATATACATATTTACACACGTAAACACAGATATATATAGTAGAAGACTATAGTAAAAGCAGATATTCAAATGTTTATGTACCAAATTTTAATATGCTGCAGAAAAACCAGTGCTTTAACTTGTGCTCCCAGGTGAACTTCATTTTGTGTAACCTCAGATTAAACTTCTCTTAACTATGAGCATACTTGTTTACATTCTAATTTGAGTGGGAAAAACTTGCATATGGTTTTCCAGAGGAGTCACATTGAAAAGTTGATGTTCATCCCACAATTGTTTCCTAGTTTTGGACATTACACAATAGCTTAAGTAAACTCAATTTCTGACTATACTAAACTGAGGGGTTTTTTTCTTCTTAAATAACAAGCTGTTTTTTGGCAGTCCTCATAGGAACTAGTTAATTCAAGTACATAGTCATTCATTTTATGAAAACCCTTTCTTAATCTTTTTAAGAACTATTCTTTTAGGTTAAATGAAATACATGTACTTGGTAAAAAATAATCCAGTACAGACAGTTGCTGACTGATGGTTTGACTTAGGATTTTTTGACTTTTCATGGTGGTGCAAAAGCAATATATGTTCAGTAGAAACTGTACTTCAATTACCCATACAACATTTTGTTTTTCATTGTCAGTACAGTACTCGATAAACTACATGAGATATCCAAGACTTTATTGTAAAATAGGCTTTGTTTTAGATGATTTTGCCCAACTATAGGCTAATGTAAGCATTCTGAATATGTTTAAGGTAGGCTAGGCTAAGCTCTGATGTTTTGGTAGGTTAGGTATATTAAATGCTTGTTCAACTTAACAATATTTTCAATTTATAATGGGTTTGTTGGTATGAAACCCCTATTATAAGTCAAGGAGCATATGTATTACAAAAGAATATATTAAGCGAATCAAGAAGTCTCCCTTTTTCCCAACCTCGGAGGAAACCACTGTGACTAGTCCCTTGAGTATTCTTCCAGAAATGTTCTATCCATAAACAAGCTTTTAAGTATATATATCAAATCTCTTCTCCTCCTTCTCTTTTTCCTCTTTCTTCTCCTTTTTTTCTTCCTTTTTCCTCCTCCTCCTTTTCTCCTTTGTCTACTAATTGTAGCATATTATTTATACTGTGTTGTAGTATCTTTTTTTCTGTTAACAATGTATTTTTGAGAAGCATCCCATGCCTTACACATCTGCCTTGTAGTATATGGCTCTACTATAATTGATTTAACCAATTCCCTGTTGATAAACATTGATCTTTAGTCAATCTTTGGTTATTACAAATAATGCTGCAATGAATATTCATATACACATCATTTTTTGGAGCCTTGTGTGAGTGTATCTATTGGTAGTATTCCTACAAGTAGAATTGCTAATTGAATCAAATTGTACATATCAAATTGTCTTCCCAAGACAATAGTATATGAGAGTATTTGTTTCCCTAGCCCATTGATGATATAGTGTATTGTGGATGTTTTTTATTTCTGTCAATCTAATAGGTAAACATTTTAATATGTAAACTATATTATTGTATTATATTTTACATTTCTCATATTATAAATGATGTTGAACATTTATTCATATGTCTGAAAGCCTTTTATATTTAATTTCTTGTGAACTTTTTCTTCATGTCCTTTGTTCATTTTCTATTTGGTTATTAGTAATTTTCTTCTTGATCTGTAGAAACTCTTTACATATTAAGGGAATTAGCCCTTCATTTTTCATATGTACTGTGCATAAGTTTGAATTTCTTTGAAAAATTCTATTGTTTAAGAGATTGTAGTGCTAGAGTACCTTGAAAATAATTTGGGCTCTGCCTGCAAAAAAAAATCTATAACAAGCTTTATCTTTTAGTATTTATGGACCCTGTTCAGTTCAATGCTAGATAAAGTTCAGGTGAATTTACCTAGTTAATGTGCTTACTATGGCCTAAAATTTACTTAGTACCATGTCACATCATGCTAAAATACTATTAAATAAACAACCTAATCTATATAGTATGATACAGCAGCAATGAATACAGTTCCTAAGTGTAACCTATTCATTTCTTATTTAACTAGAATTAATTTAGAACCTACCATATTATGTATAGCTCAGTATATAAGTAGAGATTATCCGATTGCTTTTGTAAGTTCTGGATATTTTTTGGTCTCACATTAATATTTATGATTAAAAATTCAAGTAGTTGGTCTATGTTAGTGATTCAACTTCAAAACAAAATTTTTCCTTTATTCTTCTCTAATGTTTCTGGATTTATTTTATTGAAAAGTATCCTGAAATTGCAAGGGAAGCTATTTAAAAACTATTACTATTTGCAAATATTTTATGTGTGAACCAGAGTCATTTTGATGCTGAGAAACAAACTGAAATATAAAAATAAATGGGATGCTAATTTGATAGAATTCATAGAACTTCGCACAAGGAATGCAGCTTAATATATGCAAATTTTAAAAAAAACAACATTTAGGAGATTGAGAGAGATTCCAGGATGTGATATAGACTATGACAAAAGAAGCAAGTGTGTTACAAATGCATGAAACGGTCTCACTGAAGGGGATGGAGAGAAAGATACTGACCTATGTAACTAGAAATGAGTGTAGTTTATAGGATTAAATGCAAAATAAATTGCACATAAGCAAATATTCTATTGATAAAGTTGTTTCCCACAGGGGTATGGGATAACAATTCTGAAAACACTATACATGTATATTAGAATTAAATAATTATGTAAATGAATGGCAGATGCTGGGAGTCAGGTTTCTTAATGTTGGAGTGGGAGGTTACAGACAAACAGGGGAAGAAGTCTGGAATAATCCATGTAATAATGAAGTAGAGTCAGTGACAGTAATATAAACTCATATTTAGCATAATATAGATACAGATGGTTACATATATAAATATTTATAGATATGTGTATATACATGGGTTAGTAAACACGCACATGTATGTCCTTGCCCTGTCAGCTGAAACAAATCGAAGCAGTAACACTCGTAGTGTCCAGATCTTGGTTTCTAATTCCATTTTTCAATGAAAGGAACCAGGGCTACTTGGAGGAATGGCAGATTCTAGCACTGGGGCAGGAAATAAGGAATAAGCCTGGAGCATCTTATAGTGCTTAAAAGTAAAAAACTGCTCAAAAAAAAAACCAAAAACCACACGACAATGATAGTATATTAAAAGGGCCAGTTAAAGAGCTCCCAGTGGCCCAAACTGGAATAATTTGAGCAACAAAATAAATAAATAGTTTTGGATTACAACACAATATATGAAATAAATATATGTGAGTCTATAGTAATATAAAACATGATTAAATAAACAAATGAGGGGGAATAGACAAATCTGTGCAGAAAAATTTCAAATAATTTATGTAGATACTTCTCCTTTGAGGCGGTGGAGCATAATTCCCTATTCCTTTAGTGTGGGCTGTGCTAGAGACTTTGTTTCAAAGAGTACAATATGGAAACAGGAAAAACAGTAACTTTACCATGGAAAAACCTGACAAACACTACCTCAGCTAGATAATGTCAACAGTAATAAGTTGTCAAAGTTAATGTCAAGAGTAATAAGCCATGTTGATAGTATGCACCCTTGATATGATGTGACGAGAGTAACAGTTTGCCTCTGTGGCCTTCCTCCCCAAAACCCATACCTCAATCTAATCATGAGAAGAGCTCTCAGATAATTCCAATTGAGGGAGACCCTGCAATATTCCTGACTAGTATCCTCAAAACTGTCAAGATGATCAAAAACAAGAAAAGTCTGAGAAAGTGTCATAGCCAAGAGAAGAAATCCTAAGGAGATATAATAACTAAATGTAATGCATACTGGGTGGGATCCTGCAACAGAAAAGGACATTAGGTAAAAACCAAAGAAATCTGAATAAAGTATGGACTTTAGTTAATGATAATGTACCAATATTGATTTATTAATTGTGATAAATATACTGATATGTTATATAATAACACAGGGAACTGGGTTTGAAATATATGGGAATGTTTTATACTATCTTTACAAGATTTCTGTAAATCTAAATCTACCCTAAAGTAAAAATTATTTTGAAAAGTAAAAAATAAAAACCATAATGATAATTTTTCCATCACAAAGTAATTAACACATATGTACATGTATGCTGCCTGACCACAAGGCTGAATTAATATATATTTACCTTAATAACCTATGAAAATTTTAAATAGGTGGCAAAATTATACCTTTTATGGTAAACATTCCCCATATTTAAGCCTCATGTATACTGTCACATGTCGCTTAATGGAGATATGTTATAAGAATGTGTCGTTAAGCGATTTCATCCCTGTGAGAACACCTTAGAGAAGGGGTCCCCAACCTATGGTGAGTTGTATAATTATTTCATTATATATTACAATGTAATAATAATAGAAATAATGTGCACAATAAATGTAACGTGCTTGAATCATCCTGAAACCAAACTCCCTTCCCCAATCTGTGGAAAAATTGTCTTCCATGAAAATGGTCCCTGGTGCTAAAAAGATTTGGGACTGCTGCCTTAGCATATACTTACACAAACCTAGATGGTATAGCCCACTACATACCTAGGCTGTATAGCCTATTGCTCCTAGTCTACAAACCTATACAACATATTACTGTACTGAATACTGTAGGCAATTGTAACACAATGGTAAGTATTTGTATCTCTAAACACAGAAAAGGTGCAGTAAAAATATGGTATAAAAGATAAAAAACGGTATACCTGTGTAGGACACTTACCATGAATGGAGCTTGCAGGACTGAAAGTTGCTCTAGGTGAGTGAATATGAAAGCCTAGGACTTTACTGTATGCTACTGTAGACTTTATAAACACTGTATACTTAGGCTACACTAAATTTATACCAAATATTTCCCTTTCTTCAATAATAAATTAACCTTAGCCTCTGTAGCTTTTTTACTTGATACACTTTTTAATTTTGTTTGTTTTTTTTTAGAGACAGGGTCTCGCTGTTGTGCCCAGGTCCAGGCTGGAGTGTAGTGGCATGATCATAGCTCACTGCAGCCTTGAACTTGTAGGCTCAAGCTATCCTCCTGCCTCAGCCTCCCAAGTAACTTTATATTCTTATTCTATAAGCTTTTTTATGTTTTTATTTTTTTACTTTTAAAACTTTTTTTGCTAAAAATTAAGACACAAACAACATATGGTCTAGGCCTACAGAGGGCCAGGATCATCAATATCATTGTCTGCCACCTCCACATTTTGTCACTTTGGAAGGTCGTCAGGGGCAATAACAACACACATGGAACTGTCATCTCCTATGATGACAATGACTTCTGGAATATCTCTTAAAGAACCTGCCTGAAGCTTTTCTTGAGGAGAGTGTCACTCTTTTCAGATATGTCCGTGGTGGTTTGCTTGGTTTGTTTCTTTTTTTCATTATATTAATATAGATTTACATGAGTAATGCACTGACATTAGGATGGCTACGATGTCACTAGGTGATAGGAATTTTTCAGCTCCGTTATAATCTCATGGGACCACCATTGTATATATGGTCCATTGTTAAAATGCCATTATATGGTGTATGGCAAATGACTATATTCCAAATTTTGGCCTAAAACCTCTAATAATTATCATATTAATAGGAGTTGATGACTGTCTTTGCCTTTCCTGAGAAAGGTTTCTCTTCTTCAGTTGCTTTAACCAAGCATTTCATTCCTACCTAGCTATAGTGATCCAATATGCTATTTTACTTTATATTATTTACAGATGAAAGCAAGACTAGATTAAAATAACTCTCATTTAAAAACATTTACTAGTGGAAATAAAAAGAACCATCTAAAACAGAAGTGAGAGAACTTACTTATTTTGTCTCAAAACACTGTTGTTCACAAATAGGAAAGCTAAAAAAGCCTGTGAAATGTCAGGACAATTCTTATTCTTCTGACCATAGATGTTTGGTTATTTGAAGGATTGGGTTATGTTTTATGCCTGAAAGTGTCCCAATGAGAATTTCTAAGCATATTTCTTACAAGTCATAGCATCCCTCTTAAAACAAACTAGATTAACAAATATACACAATTAGATAAGTACAAAATGCTTAAATGTATGTTCCTTTTTGCAGCTTTGTTTTCTGTGTGTGCTTTATACATTTTATACTATTTCAAGTTCTCTTTTAGCTTATTTTAATGTTCTAAGGGTATATTTGAGCAAATTTTAAATATATTTTAATAAGTATGTGGCTCTGCAGAAGCTAAATAAACATCTGTGAACATTATTTAAACTATATACATTATAATAGAAAAGTGTAAAAACTCTTAGAATTAGCATCATGGTAGAATCAAAAGTTAGAACAAAATAAACAAATGGGAATAAAAACAAACAAATTCAGGAATCCAAATAATTTTTTTGATATAAGACATTGATGATCATTCATGACCTCTAATTTCCTTTTACTGTGTTCATAAACTACCTTTCCCCCACCACACACACATTGAATAAATGTTTTTTAGAATAAATGGTTTTTATATCTTTGAACTCATAAAATAAGAAATTTTCTCCTTTATAAAAAATTCATATTTATATATTCAGTGTAGTGAAGGTAAGTCTTCCTTAAATGGTTAAGTGCTTAATGGTTAAGTGCTTACTTAAATGGTTAAATGTATTTATTGAGATTTCAAATAAAATACTGTTTGAAAAAAATACTGACTTGTTTGGTTTGTAAACTATGCATTTGGGCACCTCAGTGGGCTGTAGCAAACTCATAGAGTGCCATGGGATATTTTCAATTTTTGTTTGCCAAGGGTATTGTGAACTGATGAAGTTTGGAAACCTCTGGTTTTTAAGTCATTAGGTGGTAGGAAGTGCTGGACCTGAGGGTTGGCAGAGTAGCTTCAGCAAATTGTAATTAGGAGCCAAAGGCTGTGATGTAGAGCTTGTTTGAAAGGTAATCGATATAGCTGGATTATCCATGACTCAGATTTCACAGCTGTGCTAATTTTTATATGCCTTGATAATTTTTATGATTGCCCTCAAATACATGTATAGATAAGTGAAAGCTACTTCTCTGATAAAGTAAGAAGTATATTTGTAATTTTATAGTGTTAGTGTTATATAGCAATTGTTTTGTAGAACAATATTTTTGGAAAGAAAGTTTTAATAATAGTGTTAGGAAAAATTCTTCAGAAATTCATTGATGGTTTTGATTTACCTAATTCCTATAAAGATCTTTAAGTACACAAACCATTGTCTATGCCAATGAATGACTTCTCATACAGTTAATGATTTAACTGGGAATATATTTTAAATAAATATGATAAATTTAAGTCATATTAGGCCTAGAGAGATTGAAAATATAATGTGATTTTGAATAACAAATAAAATAATTGTAGGTGAAGTCTTTTCCCAATGAAATGTTAATTATTCAAACTATAGGTGTCTGCAAATAGAAATTAAACTGAGATGTCTTC
>NW_012148619.1:5902679-5920823 GCF_000956105.1 Propithecus coquereli
TGACAGTTGACAGAATTGATAGTTTTTAATATATTGCTTAGAAAAGTTGGTACAATAAATGCATGTCCTAAAAACTGAAATATAGCCATCTAATTCTATGGGAAAGTCCCACTCTTTGCAACCCAGAAAAATAGAGAACACATGGGTATGCCAGTTATTAAATATATATCCAGAGTTTCCAATCTGTTTCATAAAATATTCATGTTTATATATTCAGTGTAGTGACGGTAAGTCTTACTTAAATGGTTAAGTGCTTTTAATCACCTATTAATAAGTTTTTACATTATGAAAACTGCAAATTTTATGGAAACTAAGGTGACAGTAGAATCAATTGCTGAAGCATTGCTGTGTTAAAGTCATTAGAAATTAATGAATTAATAGAAATAAAATTTCATTATTATGACTGTCAACCAAATAATTGCTTTGGGTTGCTACCAAGACACATGGTAGAAATGAGATAAATGTTTATCACTTCAGATGATACGAAACACAGGGTATAGGCTTCTCACACAGGATCATGCCAGCTACACAGAGAATCCATTGATCTTTTTTGTGGAAGGAGATATTGTTAATACTTTGTATTTTAGCGCTAAGATAAATACCCCTCCCCCCATTCATCTGTCAAGTTGTCCCATATTTCCTATTAATAGAGAAGAGGAAATTCCTTCCTGACCTTGAAAATGATCATTTTCTTTCTTGAAGCATGAGATTTGATTGCCCTTACAATCTTGGCTCACACATACTGCCTGCATTGTGAATAACTT
The DNA here is from genome assembly GCF_000956105.1 of Propithecus coquereli. Classification (NCBI taxonomy): domain Eukaryota; kingdom Metazoa; phylum Chordata; class Mammalia; order Primates; family Indriidae; genus Propithecus; species Propithecus coquereli. The sequence continues at coordinate 5,903,444 of NW_012148619.1, forward strand.
TCTCAGTCATGATGTTTGACTCTATGACCTCCCACAGAAATGAATTCCAAACACAGACCATGCATTGGAAAATGGAGATGGGAGTTCTTTGATGCTAGATAGTAGGAATATTGAGCTAGGAACATCCTGCTCTGATTTCTCTAAAAATGCAAATCTATCTGGGTCAAGGAGTAGATATCCAAATAGTTTTGGGATGCATTTGCCCTATGAAATTGTGCTTAAAAATCCCAGAGTGGATACCTGTGTAGCTTTTTGTCCTTATGTGAATTAGGGGAAATGGAGAATATTTTGCCAGTAAACTTGGCTGGAGAAAAGCAGCCATTTTGCTAAATTATCAATTCAGAATTTTGTTTATGGAATGTATGATATTTTGTATGGAACCAGGGCAAAAGTTGACCTTTGCTTTATTAATTCTTTCATAATAATTGTTTTACATAATTCTTTGTAGTTTATGATTGAATTTTCCTGGTTTAAAGTTATCTCATTTGATTTTCTTAATAGTCCTTCAGGTAGGTAAATATTATTAGTACAAATACCTATTAATTGTGAAAATAATATTGGGAGGGAATATATAAAATACTCAGGAAAGGAATTTTTGTTTTTTGAGTATTGTTCAACACCTTAGAAAGGCTTATTTAGATATAAGCAGAATGCTCACTAAAAATCAAACTTACCAATTTTTTTATGTCTTCTAAGGAGTCTTACCACAGTTTGAACAAATAGACATTGTTAATCTTGTAGTTGGTGTGAATATTTGAATATGAAAAAAACCATGACATTTCAAGATATTTACAATAAAACTTTTCGGTATTTCATGTTATTTCTTGCCTAATTTGTCTGAATTAGAAAGGCTATATTGCACTCTTTTAAGAAGGATTATTAAAAAGTTTAAAATGAGCATTTTTCATTTGAATCTACAGAAGCAGAGAATAGATGGTGGTCACCAGGGCCTGGGGGATTGGGGAATTGTTGGTCAAATGATACAAAATTTCAGTTAGAAAGATTAAGTTCAAGAGATCTATTGTACAATATGGTGACAGTAGTTAATAATGTATTCTCGAATATTGCTGAGAGAGTAGATTTTAAATGTTCTCACCACAGAAAAATGATAAGTATGTGAAGTAGTGCATAGGTTAATTAACTTGATTTAGCTATTCCACAGTGTGTACATATTTCAAAACATGTATATCATAAATATACACAAATTTTATTTGACAGTTAAAAAAACAGGTGTTTTTCTTATTAAAATATATTATGGCTACTTTTTTCTTATGGTAAAATATCATAACATTAAATTTACCATTTTAACTATTTTTAAACTGTACAGTTATGTGGTATTAAGTATATTCACGTTGTTCCTGGAAACATCACTACTATGTATATGCAGAAATTTTTCATCTTCTCAGACTGAAACTCTGTACACATTAAACACTAACTCTCCATTCCCTCCTTCCTCCAGAACCTGGCAACAACTATTCTACTTTCTGTTTCTATGAATTTGATTATTCTAGGTAACTCATATGAATGGAATTATACAATATTTATCCTTTTGTGGCTGGATGATTTCACCTGGTAAAATGTCTTCAAAGTTTATCCATGTTTAGCATGTATTAGAATTTCCTTCCTTTAGGGCTGAATAATATTCCATCGCACATGTATATGACATTTTTTGTATCCATTTACCCATTGGAAGGTATTTGGGTTGTTTCCACCTTTTGGCTATTGTAGTTATGACTAATTTTAATTGAAGAATTTTATTCTTTAAAATACTATTGAATAATCTCATCGGGTAAACATTTTTTTGTAAGGTGGTTGGAAGTGTGGATATGATTATTCATAATTATTTTTCATTATCATCCATTATCATTCCTTTGATATTCTTGAAGTATTTTATTTGCAAATATATATTGTCTTAACTTGAAAGTCTTATAATTTATCGAGCACCTATGTGCAATATAGCTCAGATTCTGATAAGAAAGACATGAATCAGAGGGCACAAATGTGTAGGAGATCAGGGCCAGATTTAGCATGCAGACTTGAAGAGCAAACAATGTAAACAATGAATATAAATGTAGAATGTGTATACATTTTTAAAAAATGAATTGCCAACATCAAAAATCAGGAGATTTTACATTAAATTTTGGATTTCCAGTTTATCATAAAATATGTAACATCTGGCAACACACTGGATCACCTTGTCACATGATGACATTTTTGGGAGCTGAGTAGCAGTTGCCATCTTTAGACAGAATTTGCATTCTTCAGTGGAACACAGATTCTATATGGTCTACTTTTTCATTTAACCATGCCTACCCCTAACACAGACCTGTCCTAGTACACTACTTGACATGTGACTAGTCCAAATTGAGACATGCTGAAAGTGTAAAATTCACACTGAGTTTCAAAGATTTAATATGAAATAAATGATAAAATGGCCCATTAATAATTTTTGTATTGATTACACATTTAAATGGTTATATTTTTTTAAATAAATTACTAAAATAAATTTCACCTGTTTCTATTTTAGTGTAGCTACTACACAACTAAAAATGACATACGTGCCTCACATTAGATTTCTATTGGTCAGTGTTACTCCTAATGTTTATGGTCCAATATAGGGGTTGCTAAGCCTATGGGCCAAATCTGACTTGATCACCTATTTTGATATGATCAGAAAGTTAAGACTAGTTTCACAGATGAATATTTGCAATCAATTTGATGTTAGGGAACACTAGCTTTGAACTCCAATTAAGTGAAATGTTATTTTCCCAAAAGGAATTTTTTTCTTCTCCTTAGTAGACCTGTATTACAAAATATTGTACTCAACTATTATTATATTTTGAATTTTATAAAAAAGTTTATAAAATATTTTCCCTCTTGTTATTTAAGTTTTTATATTTTGTCCTTGATTTTTCCTCATGGTTGCAAAGCCTGAAGTATTTACTATGTCTTTCTTAACAGAAACAGTTTGCCAACTTTCAATTTAGCAGGGCACTGGACAAGGCAGCTTTGAGAGGCAGCTAAGCAGAGTGGAAATGCTTTGGATTCTGGTAGACAAGGGTTTCAATCTTATTAACTGATCTGATCTCTGAGTCTTAATTTTCTATTCTGAAAAATGGCAATAATGTCTCCTTTTAGGGTTATTTTGAAGATTAAATAAGATACTGTATGAGATGTTTTATGGAAGAGATGACTCCTAATGCCTCCTGTGCCTATAATGCTCTTTTTTTCCTCAGCCCTAACTTGGTCACCTCTCGCTCACTAATACTTGTAGCTCAGAGAATCATTTCCTGCTCTCGCCCCCAGCCTAGGGTAGTTCTTCCTGGAAATCCCACACTTCTTTTTATGCTTATCATACTTATTGTTACTTGTCCTAAGTCTGTCTTCATTCTGGGATTTTAAGCTCCATGAGGGAAGTGTTTGGCTTCCTCCATAACACTGTTTGTTAACCACTGTTTCCTAGGGCTGATACATAATAAGTATTCAGTAAATATTTTTTGAATGATGTTAATGTTGCAAAGTGCTGTACATGTGACACAAAAAAAACTCAGAAGAATCCAAAGTAAGGAGATTTTTTTTTTTTCTGCAGAGATTTCACAGTTTGCGTCTGGAGTTTTGGGTCATGTTTTGGGACAAATAATTCAAACATACTTTACTCTTTTCCCCTACAATATTTTCGTAAAGCTATACAAGACAATGCAAATAAGGCACTTAACATAGTGCCTGGCACTGTAAGCCCTCAACAAATTCCCTCTCCTCTAATGATGAATGATGATGATGAATTTGAATATTGAATATCAAAATATTCAGAGTATTTAGGTTCTAGATAAAGTTGAGAGGTAAAAAATTTTGGGAAACAAAATGGAATCCATTTTAGAGTAAGTAAATTCATCCTTCTTAGCATCCAAATTCAAACTACTCTCAACAACAAAAGTTTTGGCTCTTTCTTTCTTTTTTTTTTTTGTATGAACAGGATTTGAATTGCAGGACAGCAAAAATTTAGAATCCAGGTCAAATTCTGAAAACCAAAACTAAATAAAAAATTTTCCTGAGGTTATATATTAGTTACAAGTTTATAACAATAAATGTCTATTTGCCCAGAAATACTTCTGGTTAGAATGACAACTAGTAGTTGGAGCATCTGCCCCCTCAGAACATGAGATTGAGCACCTGGCAAGAAGAAGCACATAGTAAGCATAGTAAGGGGTAATGCCGTGCTGCCTTTGCCAGCAGGAGTGGACACGTGGGCTCCAAAGAGGATGGAGCCAATAATAAAATCCAGTGCCAGGGTTCCCTCTTACAGCCTTTCCTGACCTTATAAATTTAAAAAGACCAGACTTGCATAATGAAGATGGCTTCAAAAGATGGAGTCCTTATGCCTCTGCATTTTCATATATATTGTACAGATGTCAGGGCTTTCCAGAATTTCTTTTAATAATTCCATATATCCTAGTTTTCCAGGTCTTCAGAACAGTTCTGTTAAGTTTAACCATTTTTTTGTTAAGTGTTCACTATGTGCCGGGCACTACGGTTATAGAAATGAATACAAAGAGCCTACTTTAGCAGAGCTCACAGTCTGGTAGAAGAGATCAACATTTAAGAGACACCACTTATCACTGCTGTAAGTGCTGTGATAGTACCCTGCATAGTTAATATAGGTACACAGTAGAGGGTATTAAAGATGGGCTTCTGGGTCTAAGACTGAGAACAAGTCAGAGCAGGTTTCCTGGAGGAGGTAAACCAGAGCAGAGTCTGAGTGTGTGTGTGAGTGTTAGTCTAGGGAGAGCATAATGGGCAGAGCGATAGTTTGAACAAATGGCAAAGGGATGTGTGTGTGCGCACGCACATGCGAGAGTGTGTAAGTGACACAATCTAGAGTTATGATAATAACTCCTTTTCATCCCGATACCCTCCCCAACCCACAACAGAATTTAGGGTTCTAACACAGTAACTAGGGTGGGAATTCTCAGAGGTGGGGGAGGGCTCAGAGTGGGATGGAGGATGTGAAGAATGGATCTTGATATTTTCCCACAATCTCAGGATATAGGGGCATCGATGACTAGTTGGATAATATAATTGCTATGGCATATCATAAAGGCAAGTCAGAGTTATGGAAGGAGATGGGAGATGAGGCAGGTGAGGAGGGAGAAGCCAGATAATCATGCCATGGGATCTTGGGATTTTTATCCTGCAGGCAGTGGGAAGTCACTGAAGGGTTTGGAGTAGACAAGTAACGTGGTCAGATTTTTGTCTTACATTAGAGCTTAAGAAGTGGCTAAATTCAAAATGCAGATACGAATGGTTTTGCCTGAAGAGGGCTTAAAAATTTTTGATCCAGTATTGAGAAAATATCCAGATTTTAGGGTCTGTATTCCCTTATGGCCACAATATGCTAGTGATGAGTAGCAGCTGACCCACTGGATGGGACATAGACCATCTTTCTCTCAGTAACTACACATTAAAGCTGATGGAAAGATTCTTGAGTGTCCCAATTTTGGTCACTCCTTAACAAATTAGTGTATCCACAGTTATGCCAGGACTGAGCCAATTACCTCACCCTGTAGTGGCAAGGTTTGCTGTGATTATTATCTCTAAATCAAGACCCAATGTACATAGTCAAATAAATAGAAAATGTAATACAATTTAAATAAAACACTTTCTCAAAAAAAAAAAAAGACCAAATGGAATGGGAAAAGGATCAGTAACCTCAAGAATGACCATGGGTGCGGAGTGGATGTGTAGGCACACCTTGGTATAGTAGAAAGATAGTAAATAAATAATTTCAACAAATGTGTGATGTGCTAGAGTTATGAATAGACTGTTATGGTAACACAAAGGAGATGACAACTGCTGTAGAAAAGGCAACCTGAAAAGAGATTAGAGAGGACTTTTTTAAGCAGAGAAATGGGGGAAGAAAATTTTCCCCAAACACTCCTAAATTCACTTGTTATCTCAGCCTAATTATTTTACTCTCAAGCCTGTTCTGGTTTGGACAGTAGGTCACACAATCACCCTGTATAGAGCAACAGTGTGGTGGAGACTTCTAGCCTTCTATCAGAATCATTATCCTCTTTTATTGAAACACAACCTGTACTCTGTCTCCCAGCCTAACTCACAGTTAGAAGTGGCCATGTGACTTAGTTCTCTCCAGTGGAATGGGAGAAAAATAATGTGTCCTGAACAGCAAAAGAGCTGAGGAAGTATAAAAATAAAAGACATGTGCTTCTGTCCCTATACCAAACTTCTTGTGTCACAAGTATAGCTTACACTATGATTAGAAGAGAGCTTTCAAACAGGCATGAAACTAAAAATTTGAACCAGGTTGAATAAAATTTTTTAATATTTGATTTTATTTTTAATTGACAAACATATTTGTGGGGTACAATGTGATGTTATGGTATATATATGTATATACACATTGTGGAATTATCAAATAAAGCTAATTAGTTTATTCATCACCCCAATTATCATTACTTTGTGGTAAGAACATTTAAAATCTACTCTTAGCAATTTTGAAACATATACATTATTATTAACTATGATCACCATGCTGTGCAATAGATCACTAAAACTTATTCCTTCTGTGTAACTTCGTACCCTTTGACAATAAGTATAGGTAACTAGCTAGTCATAGGTCTGCTTAAGATGTTTTTAAGGGACGTTTGAAGGCATTGCTATGCAAAAAAAATAAGTTGTCAACTAATATGGTGATGTGATACCATTTCTGTACATAAAATCCATTTATTTTCCATGTACTTATAATTCTTTATATATGCATAGAAAGGGTCTAAACTATTACATACAAAACTGTTAACAGTCCCTCTAAGTACTCATTAATTGTGTCATAATGCATTAATGGATATTGTCAGAATAAAAAGAATAATGACATTAGGTGTTGTTTTTGATAATCCTAGAGACAAAGTAGAGGTTAAGTAAGTCATTTTAATAAGTTTTATTAATAATTGCTGCTTGTCAGTGGTTTTTAATCCAGTTTCTTTTTCTGTACAATCCTAAAAATTAAATGATTCTAGACAAAATTATCCATATAATTTATTTTCTAAGGTTTATAAATTACCTGGCATCCAGTGAATGCTCTATAAATGATAGTACTGGTGTAAGTATTTAAAAAATTTATTTTCTTATTAATGACATCAAAAATCAATTCATATTAATAGAATTCTGATATTTGACTCTGGGCTTTCATAATTTTATGCTTCAATATGAATGAAAATTTGCCAACTTGTCTGTTACTATATAGCAATTTTCTCCCTTTCTAATGTGTCCAAGACAAAATTAAAAATCATGAGTGCTGAAGTCAGACATGCCTGGATTTGAATCCCAATTTTTCAATTTTCTTTTCCTTGTGTTCATGAACAAGCTATGTAACCTATTAAAGCATCCTTTCCAGCGGTCCCCGACTTTTTTTGTGCCAGGGACCGGTTTCATGGAAGACAATTTTTTAACAGATTAGGGGATAGGGGGGCAGTGAGGTTGGCGGAGGCCGAGCTCAGGCAGTGATGCAAGCGATGGAGCGGCTATAAATACAGATGAAGCTTCCTTCACCTGCCAGCTGCTCACTTCCTTCTATGCAGCCCCCTGGTTCCTAAGTTTTATGGAAGACAATTTTTCCACAGAAGGGGTGTGGGGGTGGCGCAAAGCTCTGCAGCCCAATTCCTAACAGGCGGCAGACCAGTACTGGTCTGTGGGACCAGTGTTGGGGACCACAGCTTTACACAACTTGTGGAAGTTCTTTGGAGAATTGTGGTACAGTATATCTGTCCTGCCCAGAACTATGTATATGTAGTGCTCAGAGTAGACAGTGAGAGTCCCACCCTTGTCTCTGCTCCATATTTGTTCTCATTTCAGTTCACTTTTAAGAAGTAGTACATATAGTTTAATGCAATTGTTAAATAAGAATTTATAAACCTTCCATTGCCCTGTGTTGATTTACACTACTCCCTCTTTTTTTTAATTCTCAGAAAAGTTTGGTAGGCTGTTGACAATTTTAAAAGCAAAGATGATAACATTTTTTTATCTTTTATGTCTGCTTGTGTTTTGAACTATATTTTATCTTGTAAAGATTGAGAAGAAATGAGGGAAAAGGCAATTATGTTGGGGCAAATGTGAACAGAGATTAGATAATAAAAAATGAATATGGTAGTAAGTTAGACATATTGGTAGGTAACAAGAAAAGAAGCAATATTAAAAAAAGTCTTTTTTTATTATAAGATTAATGCATGTATATATCTATACATAGGTAGATATTATAGAAAATTTTGTTGAGATAAGCTGATATACATAAGAAAAAAGAAAACTATACTACCCTAAATCTCACCATTCTGAGTAGCTATTCTCAACATTTTGGCATATCCCTTTCTTATATACTGATATATATTTAAAATCTTACTTACTTTTTGAGACTTTTTCACTTAGTATGTTGTTACTATTTCCCATTATTAAATATTCCATAGCATTATTTTAAATAGATGATGATATTCTAGTCTACAGGTTTATTTTACTAATCCTCATGTTTTTGGACATTTACATATTATGCAATCCTTTTACTGTTAAAAACAATGTTTTGTCATCCTTTTAGTCAAATTTTTGACTAATAGTCACAATAGTCACAATTATTTCCTGTTGACAAATTCCTAGAAGTGGAATTTCTGGATCAAAGATTGTAAACTTTTTTAAGCTTTGAGATTCATTGCCAAATTTGCATCTACAAAGTTGTAGCATTTATGTTTTCACCAACAATACATGAAAACACCAGTTTTCCTGTATTGACTAGTCCTTAAATTCATTAGTCCTAATTGTTAATTTTTTTTTTTACCATTTGATAAGTTAGAACACATCATCTCATTGTTTTAGTTTGTATTATTCCATTAGTAGTAATATTGAACAATTTGGTATGCTGTTTCTTTTGCCATATGCATTTTTTCTTTTATGTTGTGTGTTTATTTCCTTTGCTTCTATTTTCTTTGATGTTTACCTTTTTATTAACTATTTTTTAAATCTGCCTAAAAGTGCTCTTCACATAATAAGCATATTAACCTATTGTCAAATTGCAAATATTTTCTCAATGTATTGTTGCTTTTCAATTTTATTAAAGTTCCTTTTCGAGATAGAGTTCTGGACTTCCATTTAGTTAAATCTATCCATATTAGACTTAGAAAGGCCTTTTTCTTTTTAGACTGTATGAATTCAAATATATTATCTCCTAGAAATTTTATTATTATATTTAAATTGTTAAGTTACTCAAAGTATATGAAGTAAAAAACGCATCCAACATATTTTTCTAAAGTGTTAGTCAATTGTTTTTTCCGATACTACCTATTGCATAATTCACCTTTTCTAGTTGATTGGAAATTTGGATCACCTTATCGGAACCTCCTGTGGCCAGATGTATTTCGGAAATTCAGAATTTTTTGGATTGAAAGGTAATATAGTGCATGAACTACATACCTGTATGCATATGGTGAGAGGACAGAGCCAATTTGGGCTTCATAGATGAGGTTGAACCAAACCTGGGCCACAAGGGATTGATGGGGTTGGGCTGGATGATGGTGGAGGTGAGTACATACCAGATGGACAGAGTGGCAGGAGAAATACTTGAAGATACGAATGACATGTTGAGGAAACCAATCTGAAGAGATCTTTACTAGATAATAACCAGAAATAGACTCATTGGGATGTAAAGTACATCACTCCCAGCCTAAACCCTGTTCAGACTCTGCTCTATAAGGGTGGTGGCCCATCTGGTTTATCTCTTCTGGATTCCAGAATCCTAACTGCAGTTCTCAAGGAGTCCTCTCATTCAGATCGTGACTTTACTAGGTGAGCGATATACAGAGAAAATGTGGTGCTTCACTTTGGGTAGAGTAGTCAGAAATCTAAGTGCAGGAAATAGTGCAGGACTGGACTAACTGAAGTGGCAGGGTGAGTAGAAAGAATACGGAGTCAGCCTGGCACACGTGCTTCTCAGCTGAACTCTCAAGTATTTTTTTAGAGAATTCATAAACAACTTAAAATGTTTTATTCAATACTCTTAATTGGCCCACTGGATTCAGAAGTGCAATTTTCCCTAAAAAATGTACAGTGTGACTGCATTTTATTTTTATCCTTCCTCTTATAAATCCTGTTTTTGCTTTTGTTCCTTGACTCAGTTTATCAACAGACGACTTCACATGGGTGTATACAATTTGTGTACAAAGTAACTAAATGACTCTGAGTTATTTTCTAACACTAATATTACTTTCTTCCTGAACTCTTACCCACTGGATAGTGGAGGATAAAATAACTGAATGTCTAATTCAGTTTAAATTTAGCTTAAAATGATCATTTAAATAGTTATCTTAGGTCATTATTTCTCTCCCAAAGACTCTTGTTTCCTGTTGGTTTCCTTAAGGTAGCATATAGAAGAAGGGGTTGTGTGGCCTTCATATCTTCAAGGCATTGGGGGAGGGGGCCTCTGGCTTCATGCCGGCCCACTGGAATGAATGTACTGGCATGGCAGCTGCTGTTCAATGGAAGGATGTTCACTTAGTTGCTGGATGCTCTACTGGCCTGCAATGTGAGAACGTGTAGCCCATTCTTTTGGCTCAGGCACATTTCAGTGTGCTTCCTAGGTTATCCAATCCAAACTTGACTTCCTCTGATATTAGAGACCTCTTCCAATATCTGACTGAGACACCCATTTGACCGTGGCTTGAGTAATCTGTGACACTGCCATCACTGTAGAGCCATCTTTCCTTCACTATGCCAATATCCTGTGGCAAACTTTCCAGCCTAACTCTTAGATACTTCCATGTCCTAAGACACACAGAAAACAAAGGTGGTTTAGGAAAGCTAAACCTCAGGCCTCTCTCTGCCTTCCCATGCCATGCCATCTTGTTTATGTGGTTATATTCTAGGTTGCTACATGACAGCATCCTCCCTGTGTCCCATCTTGAAGGGAGGGGAGCAGAAGACCCTCATGCCTAAGGACTTGTTGCACTTACCTGATGCTTGCTTCCCTCCCCAAGCCACATATTATAGAAGGGGTGCTTAGGACCTACTCATCTGGCTATTTTAATTTCCTTGCTCCTTCTCTGAGACTTCTTCCTATATTTCTTCTAGGACACAATGTGTGAGATTTTATTAATATTGTATTTCTACATTGTATCTTTCTTATTTCTGACTCTAGCAAATGTATAACAGCAGTCAGAATCATTACTCTTAACTTACAAGGGGAAATTTATGGGCTGAGTCTTATAAATTTAGCTGTTTATATGCTAATTGGGAGGAATAAAGGGTTTTCTTGAGAAGCAGATCCACTCTCAAGGTAGCAGCCTTGTTTGCAAGGATATTGTCTTGTTGCACAATTTTGTTGTACACATCAGCAACAATATTATTGTGACAAATCCTAGGGATTCCTGGGTAGTTTTAGTAGCCTTATACTTGGAAAGTCCTAAAAGAAAAGCATGTTGATAATTTTTAAACCATTATCTACTATAGGCTGGGTGCCATTAGTATGCCATAGGCCATACTAATACTTTGGGAGGCTGAGGCAGGAGGATCGCTTGAGCCCAGGAGTTTGAAGTTGTATTGAAGCTATGATGATGCCACTGCACTCTAGCCTGGGAAACAGAGTGAGACTTTGTCTCAAAAAAAAAAAAAAAGTGTAAACCAATTCCCATTATAATATATGAAGGACTTCTTTATTTATTTTTTATTTTTTTAATTCAGGATATCACGGGGGTACATTTTGGTTACGTACCCCCATAACATGTAATGTGTTTGCCTTGCCCAAGCCAGGGCTACAAGCATGTTGTTCCCCCATACAGTGCGCTCCACTTCCATTAGTTGTGGGTTTACCCCGCATCCCCCTACCCGACTGGCACCCAGTGAGTATTACTACCACGCGAACACCTTAGTGTTGACCAGTTAGTACCAATTTGATAGTGAGTACATGTGGTGCATGTTTTTCTATCCTTGTGATACCTTACTTCGAAGGATGGGCTCAATCTCTATCCAGGATATAAAGGACCTCTTTAAATTTGTGACATGATTAAGACATTTGAGTTGAATACCTTAGGGTGCAAGGAATAGAGTCTCATTCAGGTCTTCCAAAGTCATGGGGTGTTTACTGTGAGGACATATGTGATATATCTGTTAAGTTTTATTGGTTGTAGTCAATGGGAGCTGTTTCAGGCTAATTTAGGTAAAACTAGAATTTAATAGAATGGCAGGTGGTAGCACATGGAATTAAAGGGCGGGCCAAAGACATCTGGATATAAGGGACAATCTCTTTAGGGTGCTGTTAATGGGACAGATTTTCTCCAACCATTTATGTTTCTGTGTAGCTCCCTTCGTGACTCTCTTAAGAGAGAGGCTAATTGGTCTGCTTGGGGTCAAGCACCCACCTCTTGGCCAGGGGAGCACAGTTCCTCTAAAACTGCACAATGGTAGTGGAAGAAATGGAACGGAGAGTCAGTTTGAGAGGACAAGCTGAGTTCAGTTTAGGGCGTGTGGCATTCCTTATCATGACAGACTATCTAGGCAGAAAGTTTATAATCTGGCTACTGAGTCAGAACTAAGTTAGTGCCACTTTCCCCATAGGATGTGTGGAATGGCTAGAATTTATGATTACTTTTTTTAAGAAACAGGAAAGAAAAGAGATTTTAAAAGCAGTTTAAGTTTCTTTAATTATTAAATAATTTAATGGAGAATTCTCTTTTGCATCCTTTTAGACAAACTATAACTATTTAAAAATAATACTGTTTTATTTGCCTTTGTTTCTTGGTATAAAATTTTTAAAAGGTTAAAAAAATAAAATAGTATTGTATTAAAATGGTTGTTATGTTTCGGTTTGGTTATCAAATATTATGATGGTTTCTTTTATAAATTCTCTCTTAAAACAAACTGTCCTCAAGAAGCTACAGACCATGGTAAAAGTAGCTTTTCTCAAAGAATCAGCAAGTATGGGAGAGGAATCCCTGGCTTTGGAAGCCTGAACTGTCTTAACCATCACTATTGCCCAATGTCTCAGAACTAAGTCATGGCAGAGCCAGAGTTCACAGCCGATTTTTAATGAAAGGATTCTCTGTCCCTTCCCCAAGACTAGAAATGGCACTCTTGAATTTCTTTATAGAGGGATTTACATGAGACTACATTGCTGAACGTCAGGGATAGGTCAGAATTGACTTAAGGGATCTCTGAGACTGGAACCGAGTTAAGCATGTATGGCTTGGAAGGATAGAGCTGAAATCAATGCAGAGCTAAGAACTGAATCCTTGTTTCTGCCCTCATTACAGGACTTGACACTTGGCATGTGTACCCCTGTTATATTCTAATTAAGAAATAGATTAAATATGGGTCCACACTAACTGTCTAGCCCTTGTTCCCCAGTATGAAGCATTCCTTCTCAGGCCACTGCCTCAGCTGATTAGATCAGCTATGCCCTTTCTTTCTGCTTATCCCTCAAGACTCAGCTGGTCCTCCCCCTGCCCCCTCCTGAAGCCATGTGAAGCCACTTCACTAATTTTACTTAGAACTAATGTCATCATGTATTAATAATTGTTAATAATAGTAAATAATATTAACCAATAATGCCCCATATTGCCACTTTTCTTCTTTTCCCAACCAGATGCTACCTATCATTTATGCTTCTCCGTCTGTGATCTTTCCATGTCTAAATAATATTTCTGTCCTCTATACTTGTAGATTATATTGTTTATGCCTCCATTTAGCAATTATGACCTATATCATGCCATATATTGTTTCTCACTTTCTATCGTTTTTTCATTGTCTTTTCAGCCATACTATACTTCACTATTAATCTATTTGTGTCTGGAAAATGTCTGGTGTAGTTTGTTGCACGTGGAAGCATGCCGTTTAATGCTGTGGTTTTCAAAATTATGAGGAAAAGTGAGATCAATTGGGTTCAGTTCAGGTTCCCAACTCCCTCCTTGCCCATGACTACAACTTTATCTAATTAAGAGTTAAACTTTTGTTTAAAAATTTTAGAGGACAAAAAAAAGAAACAATTTATTAAACAGATCTAAATGTATTTCTTATTTGTCCCACCTAATTACAAACCCTGAAACCTGGTCCTGTGCTTCTTCACTCCTTGGTCTGATTCTGAATAAATGGGAGGTATTTAACAAATATTCAAATGAAATAAATAAGATTATAATGATATTTATATCTTATGAATTTTAATTATAATTCGAATTAAAAAAGATATTAAATTAATTTTTAAGTCAAAGATAGTTGGAATACCTTTAACTTGTCACAAGTCTTGAGTACATAAAACCATTCCTTAAAGAAATTCTATTATCCTAACTAAAATATAATACCTTATTTATGAATTCATTTTTATGTGTAATAAGAATGAATAAAAGAAGTATATGAGTGCATTGTGTGTATACACATGCATACACACACACCCCCTTTAAAAACTCTGTTTAGTAGTCCTAAGAGTCAACTTCAGATAAGCCTTTATTTGCTATGTTGATCCGTTCATCAGTTTGATTTTGTACATTTGAACTTTTCAAACCATTTCTTGAATTTTGGATTCATTTTCTTTGACAGGTAGGGAACCAAAAATATCAGCCTAATACAATTTAAAATGGTATAGACTCATTTACTATTTAATTCCTTTACCAAATATTTTTTGTGTGGCTACTCTTTATCGATTCCATTAATGCATTTCCAGATACAAATTATTTAGGTTGACAAAATTCAGAGTTTTTCCTGGACATCCCATGATACCAAATAGTGGCTTCCCCCACTCTCTCAGCAGCCACCTCCTGTTCCCATACATAAATGGCAGCCAGCAATGGCTAGAAACAAAGGACTCTCTCCCAGTCCCTGAATACAGTGACATTCATTCTGAGAGAAGCAGGGGCAGCTTTTTGAAAGGCGACTTCTTCAGCTGGACAATAACACACAATGAGTTATTGACTTGTTTATATACGGAGCTCTTTTCAGTAACTAACTCTGACTCCCACAGTCTGGACAAATGATTGATTTCGTGGTTAGAAAAAGAGAAAGCTCTTGCGCTAAACTCTGTAGTGCAAACTACTTCTTCCCCATTTGTTCCATAACTGAATAGGACCTTATTAAAATGCACTTTCCAAAAAAATACCTGCAGCTGGCCTTTATAACCATGTTTTGTATATATAAATAAGTAATTTGTCCCAGTCTTTTGTACATTAACAGACCATTGGGAACCTTGTCAATATATATGAAGGCTGATTATCCTGTTGTTTATGCTAATCTGTATTACCTATATTGATCTCATATAAAATATGGATCAAATATTTATTACTAGATCAATATTTACTGGTGAAAACCTTAGGTTTTTGATATAGATTTAGTTTTCTTGTTGGATCTGTTGATTTATTAAGGACATTATTATACACAATGCATATGTACTTCACATTTGAATCATTAGCTGTTCTTTTGAATACAGAGAAGACTATATGCAGAACCATACATCAGAGCAATGAGAGTTTGGTTGGACTAATAGGCTTTTTCCCCTTTGACTAGTACCTTTCTGCAATGTCAATATCAGTTAGGTAGACAGAACACACTAGCTTGTTTGAGTTACTGTACCTTTCTAAAGATATTGATTGAACTCTAGATTGACTATAGTACTTTAGTTATTTTCTCCTGTGAAACAGATTTTATTTTATCTTAATATCATGTTAAAATTTTTATATAGTCTGTACGATTTTTATAAGCAGACTTTAAAATATTTTGGGGGGAGTTAAAAAGAAAATCTATCAATAGTTTGTGACCCACATAAGAGGTGATCACTGCTCTTCTGGCTGTATTTCTCCAGCAGGAGGTTTTGAGCCTGTTTTCCTCACTAGGATGTCCATAGGAGAGCTTCCTGAGCCAGCAAATGTTTAAAAAATTCCTCAAAATTAAGAGCACTTTCAATTATAGTCACAAGTAGCTGCATGTTTTATATAGAATTATATATTTCTAATCTATGACCCTTTAGGGCTTTAGAGAAGGTCCAATGTCTGAAACTTTAGCGTTAAAAGTTTTAAGTAAAATAGATATAGTCTGAAAGGTAACGCCCAGTGGAAATTATTTCATTGAAATCTATTGCTTCAGGTATAATTTTGTGGATTTTTTTCCTTAATTCCTAAACAAACTGTTTGAGATGAACTTACTCCTTTTTATCTTATGTTTGTGTACCAGACAATTTTTTTTAAACACTTTTGTTCAGTTTTCTTTGACAGAGCCATTATGTTTTTGGTTCCTTCTGTTTCTGTTACTATTCTTGACTAGTCTCTTGATTTTTCTATTCTAGTTCCTATTAATAATGAGTGAGACCAACTTTAACCTAAATATGGATGACTAATATTTGTTACATGTTTTTAAATCTTAGCAGCAGGCTGACAAAAATGGTGAAATAAACCTTCCTATTTGAAAGATTTTTATGTGAACAATGAATATAGTGGGTGTTTTCTCTCATTTAAAAGGAATAAGATATATTTAGAACAAAGTTCTCCCTCCCCCATTTGGTGGGGACTTGGTTTTTCACAATTACGTACAAATTTTAGTCATCTTTCTGTTTGTTTTTGGTTTTTAACTTTTAAATTTTCTACCTTTGTTAATATATGAAAAATCAGCTTCAGAAATCTCAAACCCATTGACAAAAAATTTATTTCATATATTTTAGATAAGAACAGCAAATCAAAAGCATCTAGTTTTGTCTTAATGAAGAAACAGGATGTTCTCATCAAAATTGACAAGAGAGAAGAGTTTTACTATTGTTATCCTGTCTTGAGGTTTCAGGGAAAAGATACTATTAGCACTGCATATTATTACTACATAAGGGTGAAAATACACTCTCTTAATTTGACTTTTTACTTTCAATAATTTTCTCGAACGATTGCATTAAAAGATATCTTTTAGAATGGCTTATCTATTTCCAGAAAAGGCCCCATGTGTGTGTCCTTATATTTTTTGACCATTTATTTCTTAATATCTTACTGCACTTCTTATTTGGGACTATGCATGGGATGCTTTTCAGTACTGTTGCTTTGTTTTTCCCTTCTCTTATGTGGATTAGTATAGTGCTTTAGAAGTTGAATATTTGAATGGACGTGATTTCTTCCAACTGTGGTGCTTTCAAAGGTAAAGGATTCCCACCTTTTAAAGAGTTACTTGGAAGCAGTTCTAAATGTCATGGCCCTGGGAAACCTCATTAGAATCTGACTTACCTGCTGTGGCACCAGAGTTTCATGACTCTGTTTTTGTTTTGTCTTGCTTCCTTTAAAAAAAAAAAAAAAAAAAAATATGCTCTTAAAGTTTTCGCATTTGGCAATGAATTTTGTAAAGAATAGAGAAGCTTATTGAATATTCTCCAGTCGCTCTC
>NW_012148619.1:5922728-5929055 GCF_000956105.1 Propithecus coquereli
CCAGGGCAACAGAGTGAGACTCTGTCTCAAAAAAAAAAAAAAAACTACAGTGAACACTAATTTTAAAATTGAGTTAATTTTTGCTTTGAGTCTTATAGTAAATCAACTCTTATTAACTGAAAACAACTTATGATAGAAAAAAGCTGATCAAAACTGGGAATCATTGTATTGACACAGGCAGCCTGAAAAATAATTGTATGCTTGAAAGAATAAATCAAACTATAATTTTCTGATAAAAGTCTTATGAATATTTTCTCATAAATTTCTTAAATTGGTAAATTATTATTACATGCAACTTGAAACTAGAAATTATAAAACATGCCAACATAGGAAAAATGTTAAAATTTTGGTGAATTTTTAATAAATACTGAATCTTATTTTTATTATCTGACTTTCTAAGAATAGAGTTATTGTTCTGAATTTTAGAAATGGTAACAAAGTTATCTTTTATTGAGAGAAAACTATAGTTTACAAATGTCAAGCCTAAGTGAGCTAATCATAAGATTCTGCAGGGAATATTGTAATGAAGAACTATTAAAGCAAACCTTCTCTCCAAAGCTCATGCTGTGAAGTTGACAGCATATGCCATAAATGAAATAATAATACAAAATTGGTGTTAGACAAAAGCAGAAAATGATTTTCATGTAGTTTCCTGGAATGCAAAAGCATTTAATCTTTCTGAGGAGAGGATATGAATTTGCTAATCCCCATGCACCACTGTCAGTAAATAAGTGAAAACTTGAAGGGGCCCAGTAAAATGATCATTATGCTAAATATATCATTTTTTAATGTTACCTCATTAGTGACATTGGAAATGAAGATTATCTTTTCTGAAAAATCCAATAGTATTTATGCTTATTTGGTATTTGTTCTTTATTATCATCGTCTTTATGTTTTTAGCATTATATACCTCAGTGCCTTCTTTGGTCACATATTTGCTTTATCAGCTCTGGCTCGAAGTCTTTTGTTTGCTTCAAAAATCAAATGCAAGTAAAGGAAATATGTATTTGTGTTTGTATGTGTGTAACAATCTTTAAATATATTCCATAGCCTATGGGAATAATTTCTATATGATTAATTGGAAAGTGATTAAGTTAATTTGAGTGTGTAAGTTCTAGTGTTTTGATTGAAAAAAAGTCTACAAGACTCTTCTTAAAAAAGTCCTTGTTGCTATCAACTTAGCCTTAGTGCCAGGTGAGTTATGAAGACACTGAAAATTGTCCCTTCCCACATGAGTGGATGGAGATGTTAGACTGTTGAATAGTCTAAAACACTTTTGGTTAGAAAAAGTCTAAAACTTTTAGTGCTGAAACATCAAGTCTAATTTACATATAAAAATGTGAAATCCTGATGGAGATTAATGAAAAATTTTGGAGTAAGCTTATTTTAATATTTTTCCCATGGTTTATTTTTTATATAAATATTATATTTCTAGACATATCTTAAAACTCAAACATGATAAAATCTGATACTTAGCTCCTCTTCTGCTGCCTACAGTTTTATCTTAAATTTTTGTTTTATTTCACATTTTTTTTACATGAAAACTGAAAGTAATAATAATGTATACATCATCCGATCACTTTGATCATGTGATGTGATCACTTTGATATGTTAAAAGCTATTTGGAAATCTGCATGTAATTTATTATTATCAGTTTAAAAGTATGTTATTCCAGGTTCTCTGAAAAGTAGACACCAAGATGAGATTAAATGTGTGTGGATTTTATCAGAGCAAATGCCTCTGAGAGAAAATGCAGAGAGCACTGGGCAAAACTGACAGATCTGTCAGACTGAAAGGCAGGCTTGATCCCAGGTGAGGGAGAGAGGAAAGGAAGATTGAGGGGAAGCATTCTAGACCACTGTGTAATCTAAGGAAGGTTTGGCAAAGCTGTTGGTGTATTTGAGCCAAACTTGGCCATCAGAGGAATCCTGTAACTCTTAGAGATAGACCTGCCTTAATGTCCTCAGCCATTGGTGTCAACTGAGATGGATTTCAGAGCACAGTACTTGGTCAGTTATGCTCCTGTAGTTAGAGGTCTGTGAGGCACAGTCTCATAGCTGTTTCAAAAGGTATAGTTGACATCATTTTGTTGTCATCAACATAGCCCTATTGCCAGGTGAGTTATAAAGACATTTACAGTATCTCTATTTTCAGTTGTCCCCTCCCCCATGAGTGGATGGAGATGTTAGAGTACTGAATAAGACTAAAGGCAGCACCTAAGGGGTCTCTGGCTGGAAATAGGATAGATCTACCTCCAAAATGTTCCCCATCTTGGAAGGGTTCTAAGGAAGCTATTAAAAATTTGGTAGTAGTTGAGGCGCTAGGAATAAGAAATGCCACACAAACTTCAGATGAGCACTGTAGCTCATCTTCTAAATCAAGAGAAAACTTCACTCACAGACTCCCATGTCTTTTCCAGTCTTCATTCATCAAGTCAGGGTTGTGGTCACTTCTTAACCTGAAAAATACTGTACCCTTGGGCCTGAAACAAAGAAGAGATTTTAGGAGTTTAACCATTTTCATCTCCTTACAACCTTTCTGGTTTATCTTACATACGTTGTTAATTAGAAAGTTTCTTAATCTTAAATTGAAGTGCTGACCTGGCTTTGAGACCACCCTGTATGTTACATGCCTAGATGACGTTCCTGGCGTAAGGGCTGCCACCCTTTGTGCTGATCTCGAGTGACGGTTCTGTGCACAGTGCTCTGGAGTTCTACTTAATAACGGGTGGATTCAAGCCCACACAGAATTCAGGCTGACAGCTCAACTCATTGCTAGAAAAACCAGGAGCTCCTCAAAGAGTCATTAATAATAGCCCATGCACAGTATATACAATGTGTGACTCAGAAATGTACAATTTCAGTATGTATACTTTTTTAGAATGATTATAAGAAGGATAATATTTTGTGTGCTGACTATAAATCATTTTGAAAATTCAATTGAGTTCAAGGGTTGCATGCATGCATCATACAAATATGACCAAACTACGCTATGTATTATGCAAAAACTTACATATATGTTTTATATATATGTGCACATTTGCATTCTTTCAGAAGTTTGGTTTGTTTCCTCACCAGAATATTCAATATTTTTTTGCTACCTTCTGCTCATTTGTCACTCTCCCAAATTCCGTACAAGTGTCACTTCCGTGCTGCATTTCCACGGAGAATGAAGAGTAGAATGTGTAGGCTTTCTGCTGCACAATGAGATGGTGCATTTTTTCAACATATGCATACGTAAGCCTTCTTTTGTGAATGGGACTGATAGGGTCAGATAATGTTTAAAGGGAAAGGCATTATGTCTCTCAGGCCTCTATGTTTCCACATGGATGCTTCCACACACACACAGATTGAATTATGAACAGACCCATTAATGCTGGGATCACAAAAGGTCAAGTTTTGTCTTCTTTTACCCCTATTCATGTTGCCTTTGTAGAGAAAAAAAAGGATTTGCAGGAAAAAAAAGGTTCATGACGAAGAATTTTAAAGAACATTTTTCCCCTTTTAGCAACATCTGTGATTTGGGAAAAAAATCATATTATGTAAAATAATTCAGAAGTATTGTATTACCTACCTGATTTCAGTATATGAGTTATTTCATGTTCAGGGTTGTCTTTAAGGATGACATGTTATCATAATAACTGGGAACAAAACGTAGCACTTTGAGGATAAAAGACCTTATGAATATGTAAAATAACATAAAGTTTGAGCAAAACTGAATAGAAACATTATCAAAATGTCAGTGGCAGGATTCTTGATATATTTTCTCCTATGTTTAAGATATAAGTTAATCTTTGCTAGACATCTTATTTGATAGTTTTAAATTATTCTTAAAAGGCCATAATTGGTGTAATTATGTTTCACATACATTAACAGATAATCCTGGGGCCAATGAAAATAGCTTACATGATAGAGAAAATTTTTGAAGCAACCAAGAATTTATCCCAGATGAAACTTTTAAGACTTTAACCAATAGCCCGTTAGAGTGCAAATGACATCATCAATTGTATGGTTGGTTGATTTCTGATGTCACATGGAATCTCTTATCAGTGAAAGGCTATGGATTGTGACAGTAAAACCAGTCATGTACAAAAATGCTCTCAAATCAAAGCCTGAAATTCCTCCCTTTTTTTTTGGTGGCTTACTATAGCACAAGGTGCAGTACACAAAATTAATGAGAACAGTATTATTTACTAGCAAAATACGTTGCATGAAACTTAGTAGACTTTAAAGACTCCTGAATCACATGAGGCTAGGGATAGGTTCAGAGAGCACGAGTGCTTTCCAGAAATGGATTCCTTCCATTTTGGGCCTTTGATTCTTAGATTTTAATTTCATCAGATAATCATAAGAGCAAGCCACCTGGCCTGTTTTGGTCTTTAGCTTCAGTATGCTACATACTATCAGCCATAATTTGGAGGGTAATACTGCTGGAGGGTAGTATGATCTGATGGTTAAGATGAGGCTGAAAACATTGTCTAAGATTGGATCATCTATCATTTCCGTATTTTAAATGTTACAACTTTCTTATAGGATTAATAGTACTATGAAAAGCATAGAAATTCTTTCCAGAAAGTAAGAAAAGAAGGATCATCAGAGAAATTTGTCACTGGATTTTATAACCTATAAATAATATCTCTTCCTTTTCACATTTTCTTTCCTCCTCTTTCTTCCCTGCTCATTTTCCCCTTATCACCTTCTCCTTTTAATTTCTTCCTTCATGGTTTCTTTCTTTTTCTTTTCATTCATTTTTTCTTTTTTTTTAAATCTCATTTTTTCTCCTTCGGCCTCCCTTAGGACTCCTCCTGACCTCGCTGTATTGTCTCTGCTTCCCATGCCCACGATTTCTAAAGTTTTGTCCAAATTCCACTGGTGAACCATTAGGGGCTTCCTTATGAATAGATAATAGAAATTTCCATTGACTTTCATTTCACTTTACAGTTGAGGGCTGCCTATTAGTGACCTACTAGATGAGTGATATAGGGTTGTAAAGATTTAATAGAAAGCAGTATATTAATCAGATTTTGCTAGATTCTGCTGCATAAGCCAGTAAGCCCAAAATCTCTTAAAACAAAATTACTTTTTATTCACCTTACATATTAGTTACAGGTTGTCTGTGACTCTGTCCAGTACATCTTTCTCAGTCTGGGACACAGGTTGAAGCAGCACTCTCTATTGTTGTTTTCATGGGAAGGAGAGGAGAGTGATGGCAGAATTACATAACGGCTCTTAAAGCCACTGCTAAGAAATGGCATATGTTAGTTCTGCTCACATTTCATCTGCCAAAGCAAATCACACAGGAATTCTGATATCATGTGCATATCTGCCAGAGGGGTTCATCTACCACTTCTCTCTCTCCTTGATTTCTGCTCTGCCCCTACCCGCTTTTCCTTCCTCCCCTGAACATATCTGTCTAGCCTCATAGAGGCCATTTCCAGGACTCAAGGGATTGTTATATAAAGCAGGGAGGACATTTGGGAAAAGCTTATAATCTCACTGGAGGAACATGGCATTGATGTATAAGCCAAATAAAAAACAGTACACAGCTTACTTTGATAAAGTGTCAAATGGCTAGACCCAAGTAGTAAGTGCTGGGAGGCCTGGTAGAGGAAGTGAGACTTAAGTGATGAGTAGACTTAGATAGAAGAGAAGAATGAATTGTGAAACTATGGCCTAGTAATCAGGGGACCCAGACTCTAGTTTTTGTGCCAGTGCTAACCATCTGTGTGTCATGGGCAAATCAACTTTTCTGGACCTGAATTTCCGTGTTTGTGAGATAAAAGTTTTAGGTTAAATATTGACTAATTTATTATGATACTCTAGAAATGGAAGGGATGTGTGTATGTATGTGTGATGAGGGGAAGGGGACAATGAGAAGAGACATCTTGTCAGAGAGAAGGGGTCTTGTGGGAATATGAACCATAATGCCAGGTGGGGATCAGATTGTAAAAGGTCTTGAATCTTGAATACCAAGCTCAAGAATCTGGGAGAGTAACTAGATGGTTTAATATGCTGTTCAAGGTAAATTAAGTGGATGAAGGTGGCAGGATGGATTAGAGGGGAAGAGCTTGGGAATGGTGAGAACACTCAGTGGGTATGTTTTGTTAATCTAAGTTGGGGGAAGGGATGATGAGATGATGGTTTGGATCAGAGTATTACTTATAAGAAAGAAAAAGAAGGATAGGAAATATATGTATTTAGAAGACTGGTGTGAAAACTGTAGCCCTGGGGACAAATCTAGCCCACTGCTTATTTTTGTAAATAAAGTTTATTTGGGCCGGGCGTGGTGGCTCACGCCTGTAATCCTAGCACTCTGGGAGGCTGAGAC
>NW_012148619.1:5933240-5935357 GCF_000956105.1 Propithecus coquereli
GCATTCTCCTTCTTTATTCTTTCCCCATGACATACTCAGCTCCATTTGTTTCTACCTCCTCTCTCCTCAGTTATTTCCTTTGGAATATTCATTTTCTCTCAGAGAATAAATCCCTCTTCTACATCCCAAGAAACCTGGACATCAGCCCTATCCTCAAGCCTTAGGACAATGATTTTCAATCCTAGATGCATATTAGAATCCTCTGGAGACTTAAAAAAAATGCCAATGTCCCCGCCTCCAGAGATTTCTATTTAATTGGTCTGGTGTGCTAAGACTGGCTTCTACCGGCTCATGAGCACTGATTATTAAATTTTCAGGAATTTTGTGAGCTAGTTGTTAAATACAGTCATTATCAAAAATGTATATAAACTTAAAATTAGATAGGTCATATTAAAAACAAAGGTAATAAATGCCCTTCACTTCCTAATTGTTTTATTACATTTTATTATTCCCTATTCTCTTGAAATTATCTGTGATTATTGTGTTTCTTGAGTGCAAATGCTATATAAAGGTGTGCTACTGTGCATTTCTTCCTAAATTTATTTTCAGTGATGGCTTGTTATAACTCAAAATTGGCCATAGAGTAGTCATACAACAAAAATTGGCAAATGCTATAAATGAGGACTTGATTTAATGTTTTGTTGACTGTCTAAACCAGAGAGGTGGCCAACCACAGGCCATGGGCCAAATCTGCCTGTTATTTATAAATAAGGTTTTACTGGAACATAGAGATACCTATTTGTGTATTGTCTATGACTACTTTCACATTATAATGGCAGAGTTGAGTAGAGACCATATGACTTGAAAAGCCTAAAATGTTTACCGTTTGGTCCTTTACAGAAAAGTTTTTTGAACCCTAGTTTGCTGGTCTAGACTTAAGTATGTGACAGAAAAAAATATTCAGAATGCAGATTAAATTTAAAATGGCCATATTTCTACATCTGCTACATTGTGAATAGCACAAAAAATTGAATATTCTTCCAGTGCATGGAAACTATTATTTGATTCAGCAAAGTAATTGCTCTTGCCATTGATTAACAAGAACAGTCCCACATACATCTTCCTTGTTTCACTTTTGTCTTATTAACATGGATAAAAATATCAATCAACATTCAGGTCAGAACTGCACTCATTTCTCAATTGCAGCCATATGTTGGAGGTGGATACAAGACTTGGTAAAAATCAATGAAAACATTCTGTGAAAATCAATTGGCTATGTGGAATTTACAATAAATATTATATATTTTGTTATTATTTGCAAGTTATATGCTATATAGTCTCTCTTTTTTTTTTTTTGCAATACCAGTAACCAGAGTAGTTATATAGTCTTTATATCAGCAGAATTTATAATAACTACCCCTATCCCCAAGCAAGTTGTTAAACATTTAACAGCACATCTTCAGGTGTGGTATAGGCATCTGTACTTTTCAAAAATCTCCCAAATGATGTTATTCTACAGGCAGGACTGAGAATCATAGCAAGATTTTCAAGGCAGTTTTTTTTTTTTTTTTAAATTACAGCAGCTTTTTAAACATAACCAAAAACACCCCACAAAGAAATTTTCAATCCAGGTTGCTAATCAGCTAAAATTTTTCTCTACATTTTTATACTAATAAAGTAGGAAAAGTTTGCAGTAAAATCACTTGTACCAAAATTATCGAAAGGGAGAAGTTTCTCCTTCAAGCAATAACTGCAAAATGAGCAATTTTGTATTTTGAATTTTGAATTTTTGCTTTTCTAGATATATTTTAAGAGAGAAAGTTAGAGAGCACAGAAATATAAAGACTTCTGTGGCTAGAATGACCAGACTTGAAGAGGTGTAACAAATGAAGTCAGCCAGGTCTACTGTGCTTAGACATACAGCTAGTTTAAATTCTTTCTATTAATTAGGTATCTGCCTGTATTACACTGTGCGGGTTGAAATATGGGAGCTAACTTAAAATGATTGCTAACTTCAAACACTTGAGACCATATCATCTGAAGATAAAGTAGGTATGAAATATATCCGAGTTAAGGGCAATGCAAAGGAATGTATTTGTGAGGTATAGGAATACCTATGTCTGTGTCTGAATTTTTGTTTCTTTAAAATTAAAAAGATTTACTTCTTTTTTTTTTTT
>NW_012148619.1:5935407-5937331 GCF_000956105.1 Propithecus coquereli
CCTATCAAGCTAGGTACTCAAAAATCTAATAGGTGTGACATCAACAATTACTTCTTGCTAACAACTCTTGTAATTTAACCCCTTCAGGTGAGCAGGCTGATTGATGAATTGCAGACAGCTATCAAAAGCAACAAAGGTCATCTCTCTAAACTTGGCCCCCAATTACAGGCTGAGCAGGAGCAATTCTCCTCTTATGTCTACCAACACATTAAAAGCCTTCCAGCAAACACTCTTGTCCCAGGAGACCTGCAGCTCAAGGTGGGTGTCATTCTGTTACTCTCATTGGATTCAGCCAAAGACGAAAATGCTCTGCTCCATTTGAAGACCCTTATGACACTGACATTCAGCCTGAATTTCTTTTTATATTATCTTCCTCAAACTAGAGTTTGGCTTACAAGTGGTAATATTACTATTTGGGAAATAGATTTTGAAAGAAAATACCTAAAGACCTTTGAAATGTGGATTTTTACACTTTACCTAGTTTTCGACCCAGAAAAGTAATTTTAATGAAGAAATCTAATTATGTAAACCATTTGCATATTTTCCAAGAAACATGTATTTTTTACTGTATATTTTAATTTCTAAAAATAAAATTTGGAGAAATGGGCAAGCTTTAATAGTTGACAGACAGTGGCAATAGAAATTGGAGGTGAAAGGCCAGGTGACTGATTGATGTTCAAACTACATTTCTAAGGAAAAGGATCTGTATTGGATAAGTGTGACACATGTCTGAGTTCACTTGGTAAAATCAATACTTAAGAATACACTGGGAAAAAAGGTGAATTGGTTATTTGTCAGGACAAGATGGCTAAATGTCCTAGACTACTCTGCTGTTGCATCTTTGGAAAAGAAAAAGAATAACTCATATTTGGCTAAAGTGATTTTGGTACTGAAAGCTTAAAGAACTTAAACATTTTGATTTTCATAGTGGAATATCCTTGTTAAGTCTTTCAAGTTAATATTGTTCTATAATTTCATATCCTACATTTCAAGAGACTATAATTAGCAAAGGTTGAATTACTCAGTGAAAGTATGGCCTTTTTTCCATGTAAGGAACTACTGTTACTACAACTCTTGATTTCTTTTTGATTATTTTTATAGGGATGTGATAACATTCAAAGTATATTGTATTTTGGTCAGCCTTCATCTCTACAATTCCTCTTTCTTAATATTCAGTTTTATTCTGCAAATAACAATATAAACATTATATTTTATATCTATAACTTGTTTCTTTTAATGACATTCCCATACATATATTTTGAATGAGAATATTACCATGTGAAAATTGATTTTTTGGGAAATGTAATTCCATGTTAAACATGATAATTTATTTCTCATGGTCTGTGCTGGTCAACTAAGGGTTTAGGAAGTGATGTTCAAGACATTAACATCAAGGGTTCCCATAATCATACCTAACTGGTACAATGCACACTATCTGGGTGATGGCATACTTACAACTTTGTCTCAAGCAGTACAAAGGCAATCCATGTAACCAAAACATTTGTACCTCAGTAATATTCTGAAATTTTAAAAAAGTGAGGAAAAAAGGGTTCCTAGCGTTCAGTAGTATTGTTCTTTTCCAGGTTTTTTATTTGATTGCAGATTCATTCTGCAATGTTGCAAAGTACTTGCTATTGATTAAGAGAAAAAACAGCTGAGGGAGTGTAGTTGCCTTAATGCCATGCATCCCCTCTCATTTATATGAGCAACTATCCTATAAACTATAACGTGACCTGGGGGGAAAAAGTGTTGTTGGTTTTTTTTCTCACAATTTCACTGCTTATTTCTGAAGAATTTCTATCGCTTATTCACATTAGCATATGGGCTTGATAGTTAATACTTAACTTTAGGATCTGAATTGTTACTCTCATATATTTCCCTTTTAATATGCTTCAAAGTTCTTTCCATACCTGCAAACAAAAGA
>NW_012148619.1:5948426-5950678 GCF_000956105.1 Propithecus coquereli
AAAAAAAAAAAAAAATGAATGGGGATGATCTTCTTTCTAATCTTCTATATTTTATGATTTTATCAACTCAACTTCAAGAACCAAAATAATATATTGTAGCCATCATCATCTTCTAAAGCAGTGGTTCTCAACTTGGGGCTGGAGGCAGGGTGTGATTCAAAATCCCCTGTGGTGCTTTTTCATATTGTATGTGGTGTTCTTCACCTTGCCACTGAACTTTTCTTCCTCACTACATCTTTTCATTGGTCATTTTAAAATAGCAGCTTTTGGTTAGGTCTTAACATTAGAAGGTCACCTCTTAAAAGGGCACATGATTTCTGTGTTCCATATTGTCTCAGTCCCATTTCTTAATCACATGGTATAATCTAATGCCAAGTTTAAATGGACATACCAGATAGACGTCTGAAAATAGCCCGAGTGTGGATGCTCATACCTGTCATGGTAAAATTCCTTGTTTAAAAAAATAATTGAAACACAGCATAACAACATTTGAGGAATTTCAGGAAAAAGTTATATCATCTCTAGTTGCACTGTTCCTACGTGACAGTGCTCACCCTTGCACATCATTTCATATGTACTCATTAGCCCTATGTAGTCACAACCACATTGTGCACCTTTTTGTATTCTGGTACTTCTGTGCCATCACATCATAGCACCTTTCAGATTGATGAAATTTCTTGTTTTCACCTTCAACAGTTACACTTACATGTGTACCATAATCTATGAAGCCCTTCAGGCAGCAAGTTTTTTAGAGCAATTTCTTACTATTCCAGACCTTCTCTTACCATATATTCCCTGTCACTGCCACTGCCTCTAGTCACTATACAAACATCTGCTATAGCCATGGCTCAGTGACTTCTGCCTCCCTTGTCCTGTTCTTTTTCTGAAACACCCCCTCCTCTTCATCCCCATGGAGATGCTATCAGAAATGTCAGTATTTCCCTGGGAGAGCAGGGAAGAAAGGATTCATAGGAAAGTGTATTAGCAAATCTGTAGGGGATGGTGGGTGGAAAAACTAGTAGGAAGGTGGGTGATTGTGACAGCAAACTGATGAGCAAGAGTGTGTGATGTGTGAGTGGGTGGAAGGAATCATGGGGGAAAAAGAGGAAGATGAGTACAGGAACGTCCTTTCACTGAAATTAATGTTTTTCACACACAATAGGTCAATGATGCTCTGAAGGTTGTCTTCCATTTGCTGCTAGCAGAAGCAGATCCAGTTTCTATGGGGTCTAGAGTTAGTAAAATTTGGGAGTCAATTGCGGGGTGAGGGTAGCTCTCTTTAAAATTAGATCTGAAATATTTATTTAGAGCAAGAAAGTAAATCACAACAAATTAATGGAGGCTTGGATATTGAGGTGCTTTCTTCTGAGATCTTTTTTAGGCAGCTTATCAGAAATGCTTACATAGAAATACTTCCTAATTAGTAACTAGCTTCCCGTCCCCACCTATGGCAACTTCCAGAACTCACAGGACCTGGGTGCAAATAAGGGGTCAGAAGTTTAATCTCAATTAACTTTACATAAATCTACTCTGGCTGTGAGCAAGGGAAATATGATGTAGTTTAGTAACTTGGATAAAAACAAGATAGAGGAATGTGATTTAGAGATTTTTTTTAGTCTTTCTATTTTTATGTTGTTTGGTTATAATATTCCTTTATAGCATAAAGAAATTTAAGCTTTGTTAAAGGGATAATTCAGAGATTTATTTTTTAAAGAAAATCTTTGTCCAGCATCTAGTTCATCCTCTGGGTATTATGATCTAACAATTTTTATTTTGCCAATGACAGAAAGAAAGAAGATTTTAAGCGAATAGTCCAGTAAATCCACATATTATCAAATATGTATTGTCTATAAGGCATTGTGCTAGGTACTGTGGGAAGATGCAGAGAAGCATACAACACCTTTTTGGACCAAGCCCATGATTATTTTCATACAGTTAGAACAATATGACACCTTTTGAAGTCAGCAACATTAATGAGATCTTCCTGCTTTTTACTATAATTTCATTATTTTAAGTTTACAGGCCTATTTATGTTTAGAAAATAGGCTAATTTGGTTGATAACAGAAAAGATGCTTTTATCCATAATACTCTCCTGGCCTTTCCTATGCTCTGAATACTTAAATTTGCTTTAGCAATGGCACAAGAGCACCATGAAACCAGGTGAGATTTGCATTCTATTTTGTGGTCATTTAAAAAAAGTTTAAAGTTCCCCCAATCATTCATTTCTATTAATAGAAAATTTATTTAAATA
>NW_012148619.1:5950728-5952294 GCF_000956105.1 Propithecus coquereli
GGTGGTGACTATCCTGAATTGCAGTAATAAATCTCAGGCATATAAAGAGGTCCTTGGCATTTTCAGAGGTCCAATCCAAAGATTCCTGCAAACAGCACTGCTTTTGTGTCAGAACTCCCCCCTTTTCCTTCCTCTGTCAGAGCTGTGCTAGGCATAGGGTAAGGGAAATTTTCAATTTACCTCTCCCCTCTCATTGCTTCCTTTTTACCATCAGTTCTAATGATATTAATTCCATGTTTACATAAAAATTCTCTTATTACTTGCAACATAAATTTTCTCAAGCTATATCAGATAAAAAGTTTTGTTAAAAACATATACGGGACCCTTACAGAAATGAACACCAGGAAATATAGCAGTGTCACATGAAAGTCACTACAGAGAGACTTTCTTCAGAAAGAACATCTTTCTTAAGACCCCCTGATCTCACATCTCTGCATCTCTCTGTGAGATTTTTTCATTTCTTCTTTCTTTCTTCAAGCTAGCTTTCTCTTTTTACTTCTTTATATGTACATGTAGGAAAATTATGGCCCCTAGCCCTGACCTTTAGGTTTAAATAGCCATCATTATTCAATTAGAGTCTTTGTGTCTCTTGGTTCAAATCATTTAAAGAGAGAAATTATTTGGATCAGTCTAGTCTTGACTAGGTACCCAACACAAATTCAACTCCCTGTGGCCAGTGGGTGGGGAGAGGTCAGGGTATATGCTGCATAGGACTATCCTTCCCAGTGGTTAGGCTAGAAAGGGAAGTTGGTCATGGAAGGCCAAATTGACTTACATGTTTCTCATATCAAATTAGATGTAATATTGTAAATAAATTATTGTATATTATTTGTGGTTATACATTCCCCCCACCCCATCTGCCATTATTGGACATAGACATTTGGACTGATGGAAAAGAAACTGAGATCCGTAGTTTTTAAAACTAACTCTTATGTCTGAAATAGCCAGCTTATAGAGACAAAACTTGGTTGGCAAAGTATACCCTAAATATTCAGAATTTCAAATCTCTTAGAATTGGTGACAGTGGTGGTGGTGACTCTGTATTCCCTCTGAGATAAAGAGAACTTGCTAATTCCAACTGAAAGCCACAATGACTACTATCTTGCATTAATTCCAGAATTAGTTTATATCAGTTGTGTGGCTAAACTCTAAGTTCCCATGGGGTGCAGATGGCCTTCCTTTGGGCACCGTCTCTAACTCAGTTATCTCTAACTCTGTGGGCAAGGGCCATGTCTTTTCTGATTATGAACAACTTTCTCCTATCTTGTGGCATGCACTATTTCAGAGTGTTAGATGATTTATCAATAAAGAAAAACAGTTTCCATTTATAACTGAAAGGCATGGCCTCTAGTAAAACTTATTTTTTCCTTTTTCTATTCATTTTGATCTTAGAAAAGTGACTGATAAAAAATGAATGGGGGCCAGGTGCAGTGGCTCACGCCTGTAATCCTAGCACTCTGGGAGGCCCAGGCAGGTGGATCGTTTGAGCTCAGGAGTTCGAGACCAGCCTGAGCAAGAGCAAAACCCCGTCTCTACCAAAAATAGAAAGAAATTAATTGGACAGCT
>NW_012148619.1:5955019-6030031 GCF_000956105.1 Propithecus coquereli
ATAAAATTCAGGAATCTATGGAACAATTAAGTGACTAAAAGGAGATAACTGAAGTAAGTTATCTATAAAATTGTAGCAAGATTTTTTTTTTTTTGGTGGCCTCTTCACTGTTCACGTTATGTTCTTATTTTCATTGTACGTTCTTTGATGCTTACCTTCCTGTTTAATCACTTTTCCCAAATATGTATTTATAACCCCTGGTCTTCTCTGTTATTTCAGTTGTTATTTGAGTAAACAGTGGGAAAACAAATTTGAGATATGCCCTAAACACAAATAGTAAAACATGCCAACTTGACATTCATTTGAAAAGGAATTGTGACTAGAATAGCAAAATTAGAATATTCAAGAGTTTTTGTGATTTCAAGAACATTCACTAAAGATTAGGCAAAATGTGATCGAGATAATCAATTCTCACATGTAGATTTTACCATAGTAGGCAAATGTTGGAATGCCCATTTTAAAGATAAAGAAACTGAGACTCATGGGATAGCTAATTAGCAACAGCAGGTACTGAAACCTTCACCTACTGTGCTTTCCAATGCTTTTTTCCATCTTGCCACCCACCTTCTCTTCCACTTCCTCCACATCCTCTTCCCTCTTGTGGCTTTTGGGGAAAATAAAAAGGCAGTGTGTTCACACCATCCTATTTTCTGACAGACATCTGCAGCCAGGTGTCAATCTCTATGTGCAGGAAGATATAATCTTCCCTTCCTAGATCTGCTGAAGAGAAAAACTGCGTCTGTATCAAAATCAGGGAAGAGCAATTGGTCTGGGCATTAGCTCCCATGCAGTGCCTGTTGTAATGAGACAGGCTTTCCCTGTGCAGTCCTGACATCCTAGAAGGTGCCTGGAGAATTGCCAGGTGGGCAGTCAGCGGGGAAAGTCCACAGGCCAGAGCTTTATTACTGTCCCAGCAGTTATTCGGACTAAATGCAACCACTGAACCTTACTGTTGCAGGCACACACTCTCTCTCAGGGAGATTGTCCTTCTCCATAGCAGTTAATTTGTTTTTACCTCTCAATTAGCTTTTTCACAGAGTGTTTGATATGCTCAAGTTGCTGAGATTCCCTTCCTACATATGTTCCCGTCCCCTGGATTACCCACTGACATCTATGTTAGCATGACTCACCATGAATATATCAAGCATAAATTCTTCATTCAAACATAAATGAATGCATATTTTCTAGTCAGTGCAAATGAAGTGATGCATTTACACCCACTTAAGATTCTACCTACAGTTTTAATAATGTTTTGTGATTAAAAATGGGTTATTTTTCAGAAATGTATTGCTATAGACGGTAAGCTTTTGTATAGGTTTTAGTTAGAACACTCATTCCTATTAGTGGGGGAATTCTGTTTATAGGCATATTTGATATAAAAAGAAATTGAATAGCATTAAAAACATATATTCTATCCAAAGGTGAGAATATGATCTCTAAGGCTGAAAATTTGTGGAAATCTGATGATTTGCTTCATATTTAATCCTATAATGTTCATTTCTCTTAGTGAAATAGAACTCAGGGGGCATGTAGCTATGTTTTTCTCATTAAAAAACCCCTGAATTTCTATGAAAATAAATATATCGAGCCCAGGAACCTCCAAAAACCTTTATTTACCAAGCTCTTGTATATCATATTATACTCAGCTTCTGACAGGACCTACATACCTGATATTTTAATCCCAATTAAATATAATTTTAGACACTAAGTCAATTTGCACAAAGTGAAATCCTTGTTCCATTTCTCCTTGAGACATTCTCATTTATAAAGGGATAAATTACTTGGCTTAGGACATGACAGGCAAGCAAATTTACCTTGCCACTGTCTTCTAGATAATTTTGAACATTTTTATATGTTGAACTTAGAATTGTAATTGGATACAAAAACATTTTTGTAGAATCATATGCCTTATTTTGGAAACTTTACTTTGTCAATACACACAGAAAAATGGGTGGAAGAAAAGCTCCTTTTAAAATGAATACTATAACAAAACAATGAAATGTGACTTTAGATTTTTAAATGGTTAAAGGGAAGGAATGCAAGGCCATTCCCAGGGTCACTGTGAAGCCAGTGAGGACTATCTTGTTCACCTCTTCCTCCTCAGCTTCCCTTGGTACTTCCTCCAATTCTAATCTCCAATTCAGGCTGTCAAGTACCTCAGGCTCTTATTACCACCCTTTATTCAAAATTTGCTCTTAGGGAAAAGGCATGCCATACTTTCTTTCAAGCTAAGATAGTAGTTTTCGAAAAATTTTTTTTCTTTAATCAAAGTTCTTTTTTGGAATCCACTATGTAAAATAGATACAAGTAGGATACACCTGTTTGAAGCCAGGATGGTGGCTGTTCCCACAGGCTCACTCATCAGATTTGATCTCCCACTTGGAACCACTGTGACAGCCCATCCCCCAGGACTCCCCCAGGCCCTCTGAAGGATGCCAGAGAGCTGAGATTGAAAATCACAGCCCTAAAGGATCAATAATCAATAAGGCTGAATATCCTTACCTCTCATATAGCTGTGGTATTTTAATTGTGACAAAGGAGTGAATCTCTAACTGAAATTTCAAGTATTGGCAAATTGGTGGGAGAGATATTTTGAGAAGAATCTTCTGGCGCACTCCTAAGATCCTACCCCATAGGCAGCCACCTATTGTACTTTACATATTTAAACACTTAGAAATGGTGAGCTCTGCTGTTAACTTACAGTGGAAATTTAAAGTGTCTCCTTAAAAAGTTATTTTGTTAAGTACACATTTTCTGGGATTAAAAAATATATATTTCATGATTTTTTTTGTCTAGGTACCATTTAGATTGATGAAATTTAACAGTTATACAATTCTATTTTATTTTATTTTATTTTTTTATTTCAGGGAATTATGAAGGTACAAACATTATGGTTACGTTTTATATCTTTGCCTCACCCAAGTGAGGGTTAGAGGCATGCCCTTCCCCCTCTACAATGCTCCCTGTGTCCTTTAGTTGTGGGTTTACTCCCCGCCCATCCCCCTAATCCCTGGAGAGTATTACTGCCATGTGAGCACCCTGGTGTTCATCAGTTAGTACCAATTTGATGGCGAGTACAAGTGGAGCCCATTCTTCTGATCTTGTGATACCTCAGTTCGGATAATGGGCTTAAATTTAATCCAAGAAAGTATAAGAGGTGCTAGATCACTGTCGTTTCTTATGATTGAGTAATATTCCATTGTATACATGTACCAAATTTTAATAATCCACTCATGAATTGATGGGCATTTGGGTTGTTTCCACATCCTTGCAATAGTGAATCATGCTGCCATAAACGTTTGGGTGCAGATGATTTTATTATAGAATGTCTTTTGCTCTTTTGGGTAGATGCCTAATAGTGCTATTGCGGGATCAAATGGTATTTCTATTTTTTAGCTCTTTGAGCTATCTCCAAATTCTTTTCCACAGAGGTTGCACTAATTTGAAGTCCCACCAGCAGTGTAAGAGTGTTCCTGTCTCTCCACATCCTCGCCAGCATTTGTTATTTTGGGATTTTTTGATAGAGGCCAATCTAAGAGCGTTTTCATTTCTTAGGACAAAGTTTAGTGAATCCTTACTGATTAAATACTGTTTAAAGATATTAAAACACTTTTTCTTCTATAGTATGTAATATAAATATATTAATACAAATTCATTATGAAATTTGTATTGTCAGAGTCCCATAGTTTTAATATTTGCTTTGTGATTATCACTTTAACTGAATATTAGGGCTAGACATGTTTACTGTTTGGCTTATACTATATTATACATTTGAGAAAATATAGAAAATGTGGATATTCTAAAAATCATCTTGCAAATCTATAAAAATAGAAAAAGTAGCAGTACATTTATTTGATTTAATATACATATAATGTTAATTCAGTTACAGCTGATTTTCTATCGTTTAAGGTAACTTTGAATTCTGATTGGATAAAGATGTTTTTCATGGGTAATTAGCTTCTTAAATAAGAAAAATATAATATTTCACTTTAATTTTAGTGTTCTTTGATTTAGATAAAAAGTCTACTGTAAAATACTTTTCTATGCCCTTAAAATTGTTTATAATATGAAGTTTCATATATTAGAGCCTCTAATATTAGATATAAGAGTAAACTTTGATATCTGTAATTAAAAACATGATAGGACTTGATTTCTAAAGATTTCCCTGCCCCTTATGAGTAGATCTGCCTTGGGGAAGTCACTTAACCTTTCTAAGCGTCATCTGAAAAATCCAGTTGCTTTGAGTATTGAATGAGTTCATGCATGTGACGGTGCATCCTATACTCTGAATTACCGTGCACGTGTGTAGTAGATGCTGTGCCACACTGCCTAGATCCCCTCTTCAGGACTGCCTACCCCCCAGCTGCCACGGCAACATCTTTCTTGGACAATTGCCTTCAGTGTAAAGGAACTGCTTCTCCCAAGATCAGGCCCCCACTCTGGGGGCATCCTGCATCAAACATTTGGCTGGGACATAAGTGCAAAGACATGGCTCCCTTGCCTCAATTCTGGACAAGGCTGAAGGACCATCCCAGCTCTAAAGTTCCCACCTCTGTTATTGTCATTGCTCTTAAATTCTGCCTTCCACAAAACCTTAGAGACTTCTGTTGCAACTGCATCACAGTTCACCTCCCCCTGCCCATTCTGCTTCCCTTACTCCCTCACCAGTGCTGCTCCTGAGAGCACTCCCAGTAAACTTCCTGCAGGCAAATCTTGATCTCAGAGTCTGTTTCCAGGGACCCCAATCCAAGACAACATATAAATTAACCTTATTTCAGTGTATTTAATTATATTCACCGGAAATATGCCATATAATTTAGGGTGGCTGTTTTAGATTCCTTTTCTTCATCAGACCTCTAGTAGTAAATCCTGTTACTGTATGGCCAACCAACTTTTGGCAACACACTGCGGTGTCATTTTTCTATTATTGCTTCTTGACAGCATTCCATCCTGAGGCATTTTGAAGCTTAGGTGTTTGGCCTTCTGCTCACGCACAGAAGAGCTTCCTGGGTGGTCTACCCAGTGGTTATGGAGAGTTTGGGAACCTGCTGTTCCCCCACAGCTAGCTCTTAACCAGACTTATAGCATTAAAGGCCAGATAATGGTACTGAACTAGGTATTACACAAGTCTTTAAATAGATGTCATGAGTGATGCCAGCCAAATTCATCAAAGAGCCATATTGGCTCATAACTGCCTGCGAAGGTCAGCTTTCCCTATATAATTTAAGTTTTGGTCACTGTCTCTATAAAATCTTCGCAATAAATAAAATTCTCTTAGTAATTTGTTGACAGCTTTATTCCTTCACAAACACTCCATATTAACAGTTATATTTACATTGATTTATTTATATCCATAAACGCAGACATCATGTTTCAGAAATATTAGCCTAGCTACAAATTTTATTTCACAGCTCTATTAATAAACAAAGAAGTGAATAACATTGCTCTGAATAGATAACAGAAACTGATCATTTCTCACCATGTCCATTGTTAATACTCTGGCTTGAGCCACCGTCATCCCCCCTTTGGATTACCTTTGTCCCCTACAGTCTACTCTCAAGATAGCAGCCATAATGATCCTTTTAAAAATGTAAGTCAGGGTGCGGTATGGTGGCTCATGCCTACAATCCCGGCACTTTGAGAGGCTGAGGTGGGAGGATTGCTTGAGCCCAAGAGTTTGAGACCAGCTGGGCAACATAGTGAGACCTTCTTTCTTAAAAAAAAAATAAAATAAAAAAGTCAGATCCTTTTACTGCTCTGTTCCAAACACTGCACTGATTCCCCATTTCACTGTCCACCCCTTATCCCTCTGATTTCATATTACTTACTCTCATTGTCACTCTGCCCCAGTCACACTAGCTTCCTTACAGTTCCTGGGACATATGGGACACATTCCTGTTTAGCTTCTTTGCTCTGGCAGCTCCCTCTGCTTGCAGTGCTCTTCTCCCAGCTAACTCTCTTACCTCCAAATCTTTGCTCAAATCTTTCCTTTCTTTGAGGGTTATCCTGATCACCGATTTCATATGCTGACCATCATACTCTTCCTACTCTCTGCTCCCAGGCCTATGTACCCTGCCCTGCCTATTTTTTTCTCCTTTACGTACTTTTCACCTTCTAACCTACTCAAACAGAGGTGCATTTACGACAAAACTAATGAAACAAGCTTCAGGGACCCTTCCTTGCTTTGTTCCTGCTGCTGTAAAATTAGGGATATGTTTCGTTTGGGCATAGTTGAATGTAATTTGTGTTTTGCAGTCACTTCTCTATATAGTTCAATTACTGCTAGCCATTGTGGTGTAGGAACAGCTTCCAGGAAGACAGTTACTGTCTGCTGGCCATATCGTGTATTGCTTTCTCTGTACTAGATTGCCTGACACCAAAAGTATGTGGGTGGGTGGTGGAAGAGAAACATGGAGTGAAATTAACAGAGCCAACTAATTTGTAGAAAATTCTTCTACATTTTACAGCTCATATTTTAAAGAAACCTGATTGAGGATTTTCCAAATTTGGCATCAATCCTAAAAATTGTTATCAAATGACCAATTAAGTTGTGAAGTCAAAAGAAACTTTTCTAATCAATAATAAAATTTTTTTGATTAACCATGCGAGAGGAAGATCGAATTATCTTTCTGTTCTCTTTATAGAAAATGTTACAGAATTACCATATGAAGAGGTGATGAAAGACAATGCAGTAAAAAAATGTCCTTTAAAAAAATAT
This sequence comes from Propithecus coquereli, assembly GCF_000956105.1. NCBI lineage: Eukaryota > Metazoa > Chordata > Mammalia > Primates > Indriidae > Propithecus > Propithecus coquereli. Next base: position 5,961,738 of record NW_012148619.1, read on the forward strand.
GCCTTGGATAGTTAATGAAAATAGTTTGAAACTTTTTCTGAATTTTTAACGTTTTTGCTATATGTGAGCTTTTAAAAATGTGTAAGTTGTGATTTCTTTTTCTTATTCTAAATGAATATTTCATATCTAGTTTTATATTTGTAGTGTTACACTCTTTGCGTTAAAGAAGGCCCACCAAATTGTGTAAACATCAGGTTTCACAAGATCCAGTGTACCCTGAATATACTATGTGATTTACTCACTTGTTCTGTTCTAAGTTTATTGTTTATTATCTCCTCCTCTCTCTAATCCAGTGGAGGGTAAGCACCTTCAGAGCAGGAATCTTCATTTACGCATTTTAAGCACCTGAATGGTGCTTGGCATATGGTAGGCACTAAATAAATATTTGTTCAGTGATTGAATTGATTAATTACCAACATTACAGTGAAGCTTTGGTGCTAATCTAGTTTAATTTAGTTTTAGAAAAGTCAATATTGACAAGAAGAAAAATGAAAAGACTGTGGTACATGGAAAACACTGCGCCTTGAAATTTTGTACTTTGTGTAACTAAGGGCATTGAAGTAAATTCTTATTCCTAGGTGTTTCTTCAGTGGTCATTAGCTGTTATGTTTTTCAAGAGATTCTGTACCATTATTTTTTAGGTTCTTTTACATCACTCCTTGGGACCCAAGGCTAGCCTCAGCTGGCTTTTTGTATCATCCCACTCCAAGAGTGAGAATTTGATTTTAGAGCTGTGGGGAGATAAGGCCATGCAGAGAGCCACTGGGAAACCAATACAGCAGCCAGATTTTCTTAAGCCAAGGATCGGGCAGTAGGAAAATAAAGGTAGACTATTTTTTATTTTCCTGTGCCTAGTCAATCATAGTAATTCTCTGTTTAGAGAGCTATCATTGTTTAAACATTGGACATTAGAAATTTAAAAAACTCGTCATGCAGAGGAGGAAGAAATATATATAGCAATTGCATTTTTTTTAAATAGACATATTAATATGGAGGTTAAAAACTAGAGCTGGGCCTTAAGAAAAATAGAATTTCATAGGATTTTCATTTGGAGAATTTTTATTTTTGTGGACACACAGCAAAAACACATTGTATGAATGACTAGTGGAGCGCAAGCCTCCTTTCAGTTAAACAGCTAAAATTCTTCTTGTCCATTAAAACATCTCTTTTTTATGCTCTTGTAGGATTTTTGGAGTTCACAGACAATTTCTATTTATTTATTTATTTTTGAGAACACTTTCCTGGACATAGAAGGAAAATCTTATTATCGGTAGTGAAGAAAGCAGTGAGCTAATGAAGGTGTTAGGTGTTGACCAAGACCTCTCTGCTTTTTCAGTTTGGCAGTTAGCACTTGCACTGCTATTTTCTAGAACATAATTTGCTGCACTCTGACTCCACGTCTAGCAAGTCTCGACAAAGGAACATCAATAAGTTCTCCAAACTGAGCTTTTGTCAACACTAACGTTGCAGAATACATGCTACCTAGGATTGTGACCTTCATTACTAAATTTCTCTGTTGTTTTGTTCCAGATTAGGGCACCAAAGAGATTATTCGGATAGTAAGATTTTCCTCCGACATTATTTCCCATAAATTTGCAGGCAAAATTGGGTTTACAAGGTTGCTTACAAAAGTAGTGAGATTTCTTGCTCAGAATTGTGTATCTTTACTCAGAAAAGTGGTTAAAAATAATCTCAATTAGGATAAGATACCAGAGAGTGTGGAAAATTAATACACCAAAGCTGAGAGATGTAGTGTCTCCACTGGACTATCAGTAGCTCAGTGAAAATCAGTGAGTGGGATGAAAGCTACAATTCTTAATATCATTATTCTCTTTTTAAAAAAATCTTTTTTTGCCTAAAGGCTAAGGAAGTGTTATTAAAACACATTACTTACAAAACCAGGTTAAGAATAATTAAATAAATTTCAAACTATCTCAAAAATAAAAAAAAGATAGTTTATTTTTATATAAGTTATTCTCCCAAATTATCTTCTCTGCAAATAGCATTAGAAGTAAATAAAATGCCTATGCTGACGTGATGGGCATATCAGAAAGGGAAGAAAAGAACTTTTGAGGAAAAAAATAAAAAGCAAGTGTTTAAATTATTCATCAGGCCTCTCTCTCAGCCTGCTTCCTGTCTTGCCTGGTGAATGGCACACCCCACATGGATCCTCAGTGTGGTTGGAGGGGTGGTGTTCACTCTAGTGAAGCCGTCCTGTCGGGACTGGTTTATTCGGATCCTTTTGACCAGAATGTTTGCCGGCATTTTTTTCCCCCAGCGAGTGTTGCATAATGCAATGTTATGAATTTTATCTCTATTCTCAACAACTTGTTGGATATATGCACTTAAAATGGATGACTTCCATCTCACTGTTATGCAATAAACCTGTCAGGTTGAATTTCCTTTTAGTGAGCCAAAAGCTGAGCTGAACACTGTTATATTTTAAATATACACCAAATATTCCTCATTTTATTTGTGGCTTTATGTTTTTCAAGGAGAATGAAATGAGCTAGTTAATTAGTGGCTACTTGACTTTTTTTTTGATACTTGCTCATTTAAGCATCTGCTGTTGTCAGTGAGTCTTCCTTTAATGTCCACATTTTCTTCTACTTTAAGATTGTAGGGTATGCCAGTCAAATTAGACACTGAAACGAAAAGGAGAAATTGGAGCCTTTCTTTATGCTGTTCTTTTAGTATTGTTGATTTCCATTGCCAATTACTTGCACATGCTAATACAGTTGGTCTTTGCTGTGCATATTCCCATATGCACAGCTTTCAGTTGACACAGTACCATGCAAAGCAAGGACTGCATAACTTTATATATGTATGAATATTTCTGTATCTGTGAGCAGGTATTTATTTTTATTTTTGAATGTGTCTGTTTTTCAGGTATTTGAAAATGGTAAAAACACTGGAGAGATCTCTGTTCGTATCAGTAAAAAAGATTTGAGGTCTAATAGCCCAACTCAAACTGGCAATATGATGGAAAGAGTGAGTTTACTGATAATTTGCTTATAGTTATATATGTCTTTCACATTACTTGTAGTTAATTTAGACAGTTACACCTTAAAGTTGTTTACAAAAGATCAATCATTTGCTGATCTGTAAAGGCTGATATTCCAAAGATTGACTTCTGAATTTCTTAGGCTCTCAACTTTAATATAATATTAACTCTTGAACCCCTACCTAACACTATCTTAACCTTCATTATGCTTATATTTGGAAATTTGTCTACACTGGGCCCTGGTTTTGTTTTGATACATCAGGGTTTCTCTCTTGTTTACACTTTAAAAAGAAGGGGGATATGATATTCAGCGAGGATATGCTCTGGATCTAGGGTTTTTCTAAGCTGTAGACCCTGAGTGATTGACATGTAGCCTTGGTCTTCTCCCACGCTCATTGTGAGCAAGTCCAGCTGGTTTATCTTAGGCACTCTTACCTTTTCCTATTTTCCAGACAATTGGGATGTTTCTCAGGCAGAACCAACATGTTCAGAGTCTTTATTTGGGGTCTTTGTCTTGCATAAAAGGACGCTGAACACCCTGTTGTTTACAAATTGGGGTTATGCGCCCGAGCGCACACCAATGTTTTGGGCTCTGTTGCCTACTCTTTGTTCAGAAACTGGCTCCTTTTTTCCCCCTTCAATTCAGCACCCACAGACTTCCCTCTCCTTGTGGTATCCATTACCTGGCTTTTACAGCCAATCAAAAAAGTTGCATATGAATTGGGAGGCTCTCATTGGATCAATTAGCTATACTAGAAGAGATGAGGAAGTGCTACTTTGATTATAGAGAAGGATCCAGAGCCTTGGCTGGTTTCTTTTTAACAACACATCCATGATTATATAATACAAATCACCATAATACAAAAACTTTCCTAGAATTTTTCACCTGTCTTCCCTCTTTTTTATATCAGAATATTTTAGTTTTTGGTTCATGTTAAAATTGGAGATGATGTTTATAATATCTTATACAAGAAGATGCTATTCTATAGAAACTTTTTGTATTGACTTAAAACACACTGGAATTGAACTATGCTTTGCTTCTATATGCAAGTAAATCTGTGGGGAAAACTTTAAATTAGGAGCATTATAAAGCATTTTGGGAGAGCTCTTGTGACACCTAAGGACAACTGCTCCCTTGTGTGGACACTTGTTTCAGTCACTAGCCAGAGATGTTTCTCTTCTCTTCTCACACTCTTCTCAAGTCCCTGAACAAATTCTTATCCTATAAAGGCTCAGTGATGATAGCTTTACAGATAAATGGGTGAAGATTATCACAATTTTTGGTTGCCACAGCAAAGCCCTAACCAATGACCTAAAGATGAAAGGCTTGGGCCCTTACCTCCTGTAGGCTGTTGAATGCTCATCTTTGAACACCTAAAATGCAGTCTGTCACCAAGTTGAGAAAATAGAGATTGCAATGCAACTCCTGTGAAAGTGAATTTGGTTAAGTGATCAGGTGCTCACATTCTGTGTCTACCTCACATCCCTGTCCTTAGTGCACACATTTCTTGACCCAGATCAGGCCTTAAATCTTTTGTATCTTTCCCCTTTACAAAAAGGTGATGCCTGTAAAACAAAATCCCTGTGATTTAAAAAATGATCAGCATGACATGTTTTCTGAAAGAATAGCAAAGCAACAAAAATAAGCTCAAGGGCTGAGATACACAGAAATAAATATAGGGCTTTAGAAATACAATCCACAGATTTCAAAATATGTTTGAAGTTTCAATGAAAAAGAAAAACAAAACAATACAAACTTTTACTATTCTAGCACTTTTGCCTATTACACACCCAAAAAAGATAGTAATCATAATTTTTAATTCAAAGGATTTGGCTATGCTGGATGAGAAGTATTAACCTAATGAAATGAAAACACGTGTCAACATTTTCGGCCTTTCTGATGTTTAAGACCAAAAGTCTGGTCAATGAGCTGATGAAAACACTGATGTTGGAGATGCTATTATTTACCTCTAATTAGGACAAGGCCTGATTGCTAGGCATTCTATAAATATAATTGCTGGTCAAAGGAAATATTTTACTCAGTCAAGAGTTTATAGCCAATCAGTGAGACACCTGAGATATGTGGTAGGCCTGCAACTTTGCCTTCTTTCCTCTGAGCCTTGGCACTCAGCACTTCTCAATATATCTTCAATGGGAATTAATATAGCAGCAAAAAAAAAAAGGACCCTGAACCACAGCTAGGCAAGAAAATACAACTATATCCACATCCCTGCAGGGATTACAGAGTAACAAGAAATTGAGAGACACATGAACTGACAAGAGAGAGATGAAAAGGAAGCTCGTGACAGAAGGCTTGGGGAAGAACAGAGTGATGGATGGGGTGGGGTGCAGAGCAGGAAAGAGTAGAGGCCGAAACACTGAAACAAAGGTGATGGAGGATAATGAAAAATGCCTCTTAAAATAGCATATGCAGCACAGTTCTGTTAGATTTCCTTTAGATTTGAAATGTGCCCTAAATTAGAAATATCTTGATAATTTAGAGACTCTAAATGTAAGATAGAAGCAAACACTGACAATACTATTATTTAAAATATTAAATGACAGCTTTTTGTACTTCACACTTCAATGCTGTCTTATTCACAACTTGAAAACATCCATTACTGAAGATGCTCACAGCTTTTTTGCAGGGCTCGTAATTAAAATGCATCGAGGCAGAGTTCTATGTGAACCAACTTAGGCTGAAAGTCATATTTATTTTTGCAATCCTATAAATGTTGAATTGCTCTACCATTAGTTACCTGAGGTTAGTTAGGGACAGGGAGATTGGCGATTGTAAAACTTGAGCGGGGTCTGGAAGGCCCCTAGCAAAATGTGTAGCTCGGGCAAGAAAAGCGTAACCCTTATTAAAGAGGACCGTTACCGTGTGTGGAAGCTAAATGCTCTTTCTATAAGACTGTCACATCTGCTTTCAGTCCCCTTGCCAAAGGGTCAGAGCTCAATCACAAGCCTGTGGCACCCCCTGCTGGTTAAAAGCCCATGCTCATTTTGTTACTTTACACTGAGCTAAACATTGCCGTCATTTCACACTTCTTTTAACATTCTGTATGAATTTAATTATCATTTGTTTGGACTTCATTTGTTACCGAGTAGAGACAGTTTATTACAGATGTTCACATTTTGGGTTATTTCTTTTTCTTCATCTCTCCCCTCACTCCCACCAGTTACTTCTCAGGATTCATCAAAGGCTTCAAGGTTCTTCCATCAACCCACTAGGCCTCAATTTTTCTTCAATCCGGCTTTTTGATGAGAATGGTCAACAAATTAAGAATCCACTTTTGCTGAAGAATGAACAAAAAATTTGGGTCTCTTATGGTCAAGCATACAGGTAGGAATGAGGCGTTTATTCTCTGTCCTCAATCTTTCCGGGGCGAGCTAATTTAAAAGGAGAGTTGAGAAGCCAAGTAGCACCCTTTATGAATTTTTTTTTAAATTTTGAATTCCGATAAAATGTCAGGGGTGTTTTTGCGAGGCAGTATTGTTTATGGAATATGACATCTCTCTCTCTCTCTCTCTCTCTCTCTCTGACTTTCTGTCTTAATGCCTTGTCATAGTTCTTGAAGTCTGCCTGTCAGCACAGCAAGAGGGATTTGTTCATGTCTGAGTAGTCACCTTAATGATAGCAGATGGAAACGCCATGGGGGGCTCAAGCCCATCACACTGTCATTGTCGCACACTGCCCTGACCTGCTTCCACTCCTCTATTTTTTTGGTCCCTTTTTAAAGGAGAAATGGATGGTAATTGAAAAGGATCTTAAGCAAGATGTATGAAGCTGTAGACAACATGATTCCCCACTATCTCTCTATGTTTTCACAAATAAAGTCTTAACCTTCTAAGCACCAATGACAGGACAGCTAAAGATAAATTGGTAAAGGTTGTAAGCCCTATCCTATCAAAGTTATGTTTCTCAAAAGCGCCTTCCATTATCCCACAATAATTACTGGTTATTGCTGAGCATTGTGTAAATTTTTGTAGATTGGTAAATTCCTGCATAAAATTATCTTCATTTCTGAAGAAAGAAAAAGGCTGTGTTATACAGCCACTGATGAGCTGGGCCGTTGTGTTGAATATCTCAGAAATTTATGCATATTTTGACAGAACACATCCAGTTGAACTCTGAAAATGCTTGTCAGGAAACTTAAACACACTTTTCTGCCTATTTAATTTTTTTTTTTTTTTTTTTAGCTCATACTTAGCTGTAGAACAGAATAAGAGAAAATAATTTTTCACATAGAGTATAATTGATCATACACTAATTATAATGAAAATAGCATAAACAGACCTAAGTCTTAGTAAAGTAAGTAAAGGATTTTAAAGTAAGGATTTTAAAGGATTTTACTTACTTTAAAGTAAGTGAAGTCTTAGTAAAGGATTTGCTATATATTCAAATAGTCAAAATTTCAAATGCTGAAACAAATCTACTCAGAAATCTATAAAGGTATTGGAAGAAGTTGGTAGAGTAAATTGTAGGGTCCCTGTTATAAAATTTTATTTCATTTCTCCCAATAGAGTCAAATTAAAATGCTTAATGATTTTTTATGCTGTGTCATTTATAGAATTAAAAATATCCATAAGGAATGATTTTTTTCCATAGGAAAATTAAAAAATATAATTCAGTTACATTATGAGTAGAATTGTTTTTACAATGATAAGAACAGTGATAAATTTTAAAGTGGCAAAAATTCTTGAATAATTTAGCAAGCCCTTTTAGTTACAAGGAAAGGCTTTAATAAACTATCATGAAATATTCTTGATACCATTGTCAAAGTGAAAGTAATGACTAATTTTGATATTTTTAATGATGTTTTCTATAATAACAGTATTTTAATAAGATCACTCGTTTTTAACTAATTGGATCATATTTGTGGAATAATTGGTGAAATGCCAAGAATCTGGATATTCTAAAATCAGTTAAAGATTATAATTGGAGAAATTTACAAGTGCACATATTTTTTTGGTATTTCATTGTCACTTTAACAGCATAATGTATTTTTTCTGGTTTTGAATCCAATATAAAGCATCAGGAAACCCTTATAGCATTTTGCTACCATTGGGACTTAAAAAATTCTTATGTCTAATAAGTTATTGCCATCTAGTTTAAAATATATTGAGAAAATGTGTAATATGTACTAAATAAATGGTATTCATTTTCAGGAAGTAATTCTAATGTGTCTAATTTATGTTGCTATGAGGGATTAGGCCACTCATTTGCAAAAAATGATTTTACCTATATCTGCTTCTATTTTGAGTCCTTTAATTATTTTTTCCCAAAATTTTTATTTTGAAAAAATTCACATCTATATAACATTGACAGAATAGTACAATGAGCCCCTATATATCCTTTACCTATGTTCACCAATTTAAAGAGTTTGCCACATTTGTTTTACCTCTCATATTTCCCATCTTTTTCTCTTCTCTCTGTCTCTCTCTCTTTCTCTCGGTTTGAAAGTAATTCCAGAAAATCATTAAAATTTCACTTCTAAATGCTTCAGATCATATAACTGAAGAACAAGACATTCTTCTATATCACCACTTAATAATATCATACACAGTCAAGAATAACATATCATTTAATAAACAATCTATATTCAAGCTACCAAAAATGTATTTTAGAGCTTTTTGGAATCCAGTATCCAAGTAAGCTTCCTCTATTGCATTTAGTTATTTTCTTTAGTTCTTTTTAATCTAGAATATTCCCTCCATCTTTTGTTTTGTTTTTTTAGGAGTCCAGACAGTTCTTATAGAATGTCCCACATGTTGGGTCTGAGTGTTTTCTCGTGATTAGATTCAGTTTAAATATTTTTGGCAACAAGACAATACAGGTGATGTGGTTGAGTCCTTTAATTCTATAGCTAAATAGCAAGTCTTTGTTACCAATTTAGAGAAAAATGGTTCATAGTTGAAATAGTGAACATTCTTTTTATTTAAGATCTGTTTTGAATTTGGTTTTCATTCCCAAATTGACCTAAAACAATGTGCCTAACAATATGTACTATGAAAATCAAATCAGCATAGCATTTAGTGAACTCATAAAAAATATTTATAGCCAAATATTAAAGATTCATTTAATTATCATTTCCCAAGTTTATTATGGATGTATCGCATTACAGTTATACATGAAAAAAATGAACATTATATGAGTGATTGTTTTTCTCAATGAAATAATTTGCTTTCATTATTATAATTATTTAAAAAAAGCACATGTTGCAACTATTCTTGGCATATTATAGATCAGCTAAATAAACTGAAATGTACATTTCAGGTGTTAATTAATGTAGGATATCAACAATAGCATTATATAATATGAAGATCACTTATTTCTCGATTTTATTAGACACTGATATTATATATTTTATTATTTGTGCTCAAATTTCAGTATATGTGTAATTTTGCAGATAGCTTTGATTTTTTTCTATTTTTCAGATCTCCACTAAACCCTGTTTTAGGGTTGACCTTTGACCGAGTGACTGCATTTGCCAAAGGTGGCATCATAGTTGCATATAAGACCTTTTTGGATCCTCATGCTGTTCTACTACCTGGATGTGACAAGTAAATTAACAAGTGTTCGGTTAAAGTAGTCTGAATCACCTAATTCAGTATTTCCCAGAGTGAGAAATTTGAAACACTGTTATTTGAATAGTCTTAAATAAGCAATTATTTATTTTGACTTATTTCATGGTATAATGAGGTACTGCCTAAAAGACTTACCATTAACTTTCTTTAGTTAAAAAAAGTATATGGGGCAATGAACAGAATATAATTTTAGCTTTGCAGAAGTAATAACTTTGTTTGAAATGTCAAAGCTTTTTTTTAGTGGTTATTTCTAAATTAATCATTTTAAATGGAGCCATTAAAATATAAAATAATATGTTCTCTGTATGAGTGTTCATATTTAAACATCTTATCTGATGATGATAAAGTTAAAACAAGCAATGTGCTGGTGGGACGATGAAAAGAAGACTAGAGCAGAAATTAGAAGATCTCACAAGGCATCTCGCCTCATCTCTGCTCATGATTGTCCAAGAGCAGATTTCTTATCTGTAAATAATAAAAACTGGCATTTACTGAGTGTTGACTATAGGTCAGGCACAGTTCTAATGAATTGGGTAAGAATTGATTTAACCCTCAAAACAATTATTTAATCTCATTATTCCCTATTACTCTACTAATACTCCATTTTTTAAATTTCAAAGTATTAATATTACAGGGGTACAAATATTTCTGGTTACATGAATCACTTTTATAATGCTTGAGTGATGGTTATAAGTGTGCCCATCACCCAGGTAGTGTTCATTGTACCTGTTAAGTTGATTATCGCCCATCCCCTTCTCCCCACTGCCCCCTCCTTGATTTCTGTTGAGTTTTACTTCTCTCTATGCATATGTGTACTCATCAGTTAGTTCCAATTTAATAGAGAGTACATGCGGTGTTTGTTTTTTGATTCTTTAGATACTTCACTTAGGATAATGGTCTCCAGTTGCATCCAAATTGTTGCAAAAGGCATTAAGTCATCCTTCTTCATGGCTGAGTAATACTTCATGGTCTACATATACTACATTTTACTAATCCATTCATGAATTGATGGGCACTTGGGTTGATTCCACATCTTTGCAATGGTGAATTGTGCTGCAATAAACATTTGAGTGCAGGTGTCTTTTTGATAAAATGACTTATTTTCCTTTGGGTAAATACCTAGTAGTGGGATTGCTGAATCAAATTTTTCAAAGACAGAAACCAAGGCACAAAATGGTGAAGTAATTTTCCCAAAGTCACACAGCTGGTATGTGATAGAGCCAGGATTCTAAACTAGATTATCTGTTTTAAGGACCTGAGTGTTTAACCAGTATCTAGCACTGTCCAGTAGAACTTTCTGTGATGGTGTGTATTTAGTTCATGTAGTCCTTAATTTTATTTCCCCAGGTGCAATGAATACTGTTTTCCCTAAGTATAACAATGCGAAACTGCCCTTATTGAATGCAAACTAATTTTATTAGATAATTTACCTAATTTTTGCACTCCATTTGAATTTTCTTCCTATCCTCTGAAATGGATCATTTGAAATCTTTTTTTTTTTTTTAAGACAGAGTCTCCCTCCATCACCCCATGTAGAGTACAGTGGTATCATCATAGCTCACTGCAACCTCATTCCTGGGCTCAAGCAATCCTCCTGCCTTAGCCTCCTGAGTAGCTGGGACTACAGGCCATGCCACCATGCCTGGCTAATTTTTCTTTTTATTAGAGATGGGGTCTCACTCTTGCTCAGGCTGGTCTCCTGAGCTCAAGCAATCCTCCTTTCTCAGCATCCCAGAGTGCTAAGATTACAGGCATAAGCCACTGTGCCCAGTCAAACAAATCACACCTGAAATATTAATGCATTTCTTATTTTTATTTCTCAGAGTATTGATAAAAATTGCTATTACCAGTACCAGGACTGGTTTCGGTTGAATAGCATGCTGTATAGTATGTCCTAACTTATCCATGTTAAGCAAGGTAATTTTTTTAGGATTAGGGTTGGGTCCCTTTTAAGATAAATGATTTGGCTGAATTAAGAACAAAACCCAGCCTCTCCAGTTTGGTTTGTCCATGTACCCATGAGACTGTGATGCCTCCTAAGGCTCTCTTAAAAATCAAACTAGCATTTTTAACACATTATAAGTATAAAAACATCCTTTATTATTCATAGTCCAGTATATTTAAAATATGAATTTAACAACCAAGATGGTATCCACTACAAGTGATTCTGTAAGATTGTTTCTTTGTTCTATTAATAATTAGGCATGGAATTCCCCAATATCATAAATAATTACAGGGTAAAATTTTAAAGCCTTTCATTTTCCTTATAGATACCAAGGCACTTTACAAATTTCTGTTTAAAAAGATTGTGAACTATACATTGGTTTTTTTTCTCTCACTAGTAGAGTATAAGATGCATAAATTGTTAGACTAGTAAAGAGCATTATAATTAAATGCATATTATTCTAACAAAAATAATTAAATATTTTACTTTTCTTAGTTGGGAAGTTTGTGAGGGATTTCCAATTAATTTTAACTACACCAGTCAACAAATACCTGAGCAGTTTGAAAAGGTGGACTCGGAGAATCATTTTCTACAGAACAAGGTCAGATTTTGTTTGTTATACTTAATAAGGTGCATTTTATGTATTGGACATTCAGTCAATATATGGTGACTGAGTAAGTATTTATGAAAGCTTTTTTAAAAAATATAAATTACTTTTACAAATGTTGGGGCAAGTATTATTCTTTACTTCCTGTTAATTAAGCACTTCAAAACTGAAGCAATATATAGCATTCCTACTTGAAAAATTTCTACCTGAATTATGTAACTTAAGTTCTGTTGTTTGGTGTATTTTCTTTGTACCAGCTATATCAATAAGTTGGAGTTGTTTAAGAAAGTCTTTAAGATGGCTTTTATCTCTCTGTGTTTTTGTATCTGATCTATTTGCTCTAAGGTCAGTGTATCTAAGGAACATGAGTTCTTTAGAAAACCCAACTCATGGTAACCCAATCCAGGAAGTTTATTTATCAGTTTACACTTAGAAATATATCCTTCCGGTGAACAGTTTTTTTTTTTTCCTCCAGCCGAACTGTTAAAGGCATTTTAAACATGTTGCCAAAGAAGAAATAATTCTTTTGTTTTTCTTAGCTGGCAAACTTTGTGTAAGGTTGTTCATTTCAGCTGTATAAGCTTTCGTTTTTGAGCAAATTAAATCAAAACCAAAAGGCATCCACAGAGATAGAGATGCCCAAAGAAAGTAAGACTTTCTATCAACCAGGCCCTTTATTTCCAAGATACAATGCAAAAGACACATTGCCCCAACTTTTTCTTTTTAAATTTCTCAATGCTACCCATTCAGTGTCTTTATTAATCAAAATTTATACTGAAAATATTGGTTGTTTCAAGGAGTATATGAATCTAATACTGTAATTATAAAAATAGAATCAAATAAATATTTCTAATCCTGTCTATTTTTGTGCAAATTTGGAAAATAAAAGTGGAATGGTACACTAATTAATGCCTTTTATATTTTACATTCATATGACGTTAAAATTTATTTACTATAGGTCTGATCCTGTTGTTAGGTTTTGCGGTGGTGTTATTATCCTGCTTAAAAAATTTGTATGCCTAGCTATTGCCTACTGAAGTTATAAATTCTCATCTGGCCTTCGTTGATCTCCATGATTCTCCTTCAATTTACCCCCACTCTCAATTTACCCTTCCAATCTTCTCCTCTTCTTGATCCTCTCTCTACCCTGTATTATAGTCAGAGTTAATAAATTGTATGCCAAAACATGCTTTTCACTTTGGTATAATTGTGCCATGGCTTGTGTTGCTCTTTGCCTGGGATATACCCCCAACCATTACCATGCCTTGCCTCTTAAGGCTTTATTCAACTTCCTCTTCTTCCATAAAGCCTTCTCAGATCCTCCAGAGAGAATTAATCTTTAATTATTTTGTGTTCTCAGAACTCCTTTTTGCCCTTTGAAAATTGTTCTTAGAGTTTGTGTTTTGGTATAGCATTTGCTTTAGTGTCTTTCTCTTCCACTAACCTGGAATTCTTTGGGCACAGACATTAGGTCTTACTCATCTTTGTATTCTTAACTGCTAGCCCAAAGTCTTGAATGTAGGGCAAGAGCACAATATGTTTTTGCTGAATGGATTTTTTTTTGTTTGTTTAGCCATAACCTATCCTTCAAGGCTGACTATTCTGTAATATGTTCTTTGTGTGTTAGCCAAGCCAGATCATTCATTTGTTGTTTTCTGAAAGCACTCCATGCTTTCTGTTATCATGCCCATGTGGATTACTCTGCCTGGAATTCAACCTTTCTTTCTTTGTCACCACCCCAGCCTTCTTTGTCACCCTTGTGCCATACCCTAGCACAGAATCTGGCATATAGTTGGCAGTCAGTAAATGCTGTTGAAATCCTGCCCATGATTCTAGCCCTATCTGACTAGGACTAGGACTGCTTCATGAAATCTTTCTTTACCCCAACTCCATCCTCAAACCAGGCGTGATATTTCTGGCCTTGATACCCCCATTGCATCCCTTCTATGCCATTTACAATTACATTGAACTAGATGCTGTTCCTCTTATGACTTTTTTGCATGGTCCAAAGTCAACCAGGCGCTAAGTTTGGGCATCCAAACTTGGGGTTACATTGGGGTAGATGTGGGAGAATGGTAGATTCTACCAGAGATGGTGAAATCAGATCATGAAGGGCCTTAATTCAATGTTAGAGATTCTGATTATTGTTCTGTAGAAAACAAGGAGCCATTGGAAATATTTGAGCAGAGGCAAGATCTGATCTGATCTTTATATTAGGAAGAGAACTCAAGAGATCCTTGTCTTATCTTCTCTGCTAGAGAAAATTCCTCAAGGGCAAAGGATATCCTGATAATCCTTTTCTATGCCACAATATCTAGATATTCAGAGTTAGCTAAACAGAATTGAGTTTACTAGTTAATGAACTCATTCAACAGAGACCAGCTCAAATCCAAAAAACAATTGGATATCAAACAGATATCACGGGAAAGGAACCCAAAGGAGGCTTTCCTCTTTGTTTTTATATCAAAGGGGGACTTTACAATGTAACTATATTTTCAAATGTTGAAAAATGAAAGAATAATATTCCACAGTTGTTATATCGCTATTAATTGGTTCTAATGATTTAATGAAAATGAGAAAACATTCATCTTTAAAAAATGTTGGTACACTGTTATATTTTTGGAAGAAGAAATTGGTTTTGAAAAAAATTTTAGTTCAACTAAAATAGTAGTGTAAGAAAGCAAAAATTTGATAAATTGGCTAGTAAAAAGAAGCTTTCAAAGACAAATGGCTTTCCCTTAGCTATGAAACCTTTAAAATCCTTTCAGAAAAATGTCTTCAATTATTTACAGAGAGGTGATCAGTACATTGGGAATAGTAATTTAATAATTTGAAAAAGAGCACTTTTAAAAATGGATTCAGGCAGAGGTGACAGATATCTATAGGGCATTTTATTGTAGAATCTTGCTGCTCATCGAGGTAAAGAAGACACTAAGAGGATTACAACAGGGTTGAGAAAAGGGAGGCAAAAGCCAATATTCTTGATGCATATGTTTTAAAATTGGCTTGAGGTAGAGATATCAGTGCCCAACCCCTGACTGTTCTTTTAAATCTCTTATTGACAAGTAAAACCTTTCCTACAGAGAAAAATTTGGAACATATAATCCTCATTGGTAATGTGGGAGTCACATATAACCCTGACAATTACAACCTGTTGCTCCTTTATCCATTTCAAAAACAGATTTAGAATCTACTGCACATTGACAATTTGGCATCTTTCAACAGCTCTTTATTGTTACTTAAATTGGCAACATTTTTAGATTGACTTAGTTTAAGGGCAGTAAAATTACATGTCTCCATGAAATAGATGAGATTTAAACTTCATGGTAGTTAATATAAAAGAAAACATTTCATGAGAAGAATAGCTTGAGGAATGCCTAGTTATGGGAAAATATAGCAGATAAATGGACTCCAGTGTTTTGCAGGTCATGTATTCTGCCAAAATGAAAAAGAAAATTATTTGATCCTAGCCTTGGCTTCACAGATGTAGGCAGGACATTAGTGACAACTTTCTGTATAGAAACAGCAAGAAAAATATCAAGTTATGATTTTAGAATTATGGCATACTAGTTACAAGTTAACTTGTAAATTCAACAGGTATGGATGCTACCAGAATGAATGCATAACCGCTGAAGTACTGTATTACCCTGATATTATTATTTTTTTAATCACAAAAAGTCTAGGAAAAGGCAAACAAAACTTTCCTATTTCTTGACAGAGCAAGTCATTGAGAAATAATATTTTCTATCGATCAGTTATATACTGGGCCAAATACAAAATTTTAGTTTAAATTTTGAACTGATTGCCATTAGCATATGACATAGGACTTGAAATAAAGTCCCTTCCTTATTTTCAGACCAATAACTAAGAACTATTTGAGGACTGCACACCTAGATCTTAGATGTTTTGCCTTGTTTGGTTGCATAATTATGTCTTTGCTGATATTTTCTGCTTTCAAACTTTTCCATTTTTTGGCCTTAGTGGTGGGTGGACTGATCTGCTATAAAGTTACAGAGTGCAAACAATGAGAGGGAACAGCAAGGACATGAGGAAAGAGATTTATATAACATTTCTTATAGTGTGACTTCAATTTGTGTATAAAATTATTAAACTTGACCCTAAATGCATTATCAAAAGTGAAAATCTTATAAACTTTATATGTAGTAAACAGTTTATTTAGAATGAAGGTTGCGATTTATGAGCTGCTTCTTTTAAGAAAAATTTCATTGTCTGGTGTTCTGTTCCTTAGTAAATCTGCAAGAGAAGACCATTAATGGTTTTCTTCTTATTCTGAATTTGGACACAAATATTGACAGCTAGTCCACCTTCGTTAGTCATTTGGGAAAAAAAAATAAACTAGAAGTTTTTACTGGCCCAGCATGTGTGCACATCATTTTTAACATTGGTGAAGAGCAAAGGGGTCCTTTGTCTCTGACAGCACAGTTTATTCAGACAAGCAAAATGATAGTGGTCATTTAAGGGAGCCATGTATATAAGAATTCAAAAGAATAAAAGAGAATTTCTGCTTTGATTCTCAACAGGACTTAAAAAGGTTTTCTAATGACATATATGATAGTATGTATTTAGATACCAGGCTCAGCCTAAATGCTTTTATATGCATGTGCCTGTGCACACCCATACACATGCACACACATACACACACATACATATATGGTATATTATGTTACAAATTGTCAGATAGCTTTTTTTCTTAAGTCCGATTTTCACGGTTTTTAACTTCCTACCTTCATAAATGTTTGATCTGATGCTAAGCTATCAGATTAAATTAAGAAGGTGAAGTCAAAGAAAAAAATTTAATGGCCATTGTCAGTTTTAAGCATATTAGAACACCAGACTTGGCAGAAAATTTTTTTTAATAACACAAAATGAAGCTGAGTTAGTGGGCCTGGCTGTGTCTGCTCTATGTAGAATCACTTGGGAACTGTCCAGCAAAATATCTCTTGAAGAACAGCATGGTGTTAATACTGGGTGCCAGCCCAAGTCAGAGACAAAGGACTCCTTCGTTCTTCACCAATAAGCCAACTGTTAAAAGATTAAACCATGTTGTGGAGATAACAAGAATTTAGGCACTGGCAGCAGGTGCTGTACAAAGAAGCAGTTGGCAATATGCTTCTTCTGTCTGACTAATTTCAGTCAAAACAATCTTCTGCCCAATTGCAGAGGGGAGTTTTGAGTGTGATGGCAACTTAGAGTCAGGAGGTTGAGTAAGAGCGTTACTTTAAATGCTGAGTCCTGTGGTGGATGGATTAAAGAAGATAGTTTATCATTGTTCTGAAACTGTGGGGGATTCCCCTCCAGAATCGAGTCACTACTGGCAAACTGGGGGAGTATACAGTCAAAGCACTATAAGTCAAATCTGTTTATGTGGTGGGGTTGCTGTATTTTTTAAAATTTTCATTTTCACATATTGCAGTCATATAACATTTTCTTCTCTTGAGAAATGACTATCTTACATTATAGAATAATGACCAAATGTGTTAGTTGTACTCTTATGTTATTGCCTGATCACATTTGTGATATATTGCCTTTTAAATCATCATTTAATTTGTGTATTTATAAAAATAATTTGCTACTCAACAAATATCTAGTATTAGCACAGATACACAATGGACCTTTTGGTTTTAGAAAATAATTTAAATTGTGTAATTTTGGGTTTAAAACATAAATTGGCATATTCCTGTAATCATATATAAATAAATACTGGTACTTAAAAAATTAGAGTGATTACTCAGGGAAAGTGACCATATAATTTAGAAGATAAAGTTTATTAAGTATGAAGTAATATAATTTCTACAGGTGAGGTGAGTGCCTGATAATTTGACAATCAAGTCTAAATGAGAAATGCTAGAATATGCACAGTAACTTTGATGTATGTTATCTGATAAAGAGCATGAGTTGTGTAATCTGGTAAGAAATGCAGGAGACATGGATGCCAATGTCTCCCCCTTCAGTCCCCTGCTGCCCACAACTAACTTTACTCTCAGCTCATATCCTTTATTCTTTTTTTTTTCTTTTATTTCAGCATATTATGGGGGTACAGATGTTTAGGTTACGTATGTTGCCCTTGGTCCCCCCCTCAAGTCCATGTTTCAAATATGTCCATCCTTCGGGTGGTGCGCATTGCACTCCTTGTGTATACAAATACCCGTCCTGTCCTCCCTCCTCCCCCCTCCCCCCGTCCAACATCCAATAGATGTTATTCTTCATATCCTTTATTCTTATGAGATTTTATAGATTCCCAACTGTTTTCCCTACCTTTGATGCCTCCATTCTACAATCCATTATCTCCAGCTTTGCCAAATCAACCTCACTCAAATTTGCTATAAGCTAGTCCCTCTTGCTTGAAAGTTTTCACTGGCTCCCTTCTGCCTACCTAACTTCATAGGCTTACACTTGACACTTTGTACAGTTTGGCCAAATTTACTTTTTGAGTCTACCAACAAATCCTAAAACATGTTGATTTAACTTCCTTGTCTTTACTTGAGGTACCTTTTTATTCTTCATTGTTCCTGTCAAACTGTCTCCATCCTTCAAGGGCTAGTTCACATTAAAACTTTCAAGATGCTCCATTTTTTGGTTGCATCAGCAGAAATGAGCCTACCATTTTTTGGCCTACCATTTATATTGCCTATAATAATAACACTGTTTAACCATTCATACAGCGCTTGACCAGAAAGAGAGAGAGAGAGAGAGAGAGAGAGAGAGAATACGAGAATGCTATTGCCTCTACTCTATTGTATATTTCTTTAGGGTAGGAAAAATATTTTATAATATCCCATACCACACAATCTAGGGTCTTGCATATTAGAGTTGGTGCTCAATGAATATTGATTGAATTGAATTAAAGGGGTTTGAGCACTACTTTTGAAAATAGACCTCAATCAGAATTTATAATGTTCTAAGATAACTTATTTTGGACAAGTGTGTTGAGGAAGGTTAACTTTTAGACTATGAATTAAAAATGCTTGCTTCTTCTCATGATATAAGTGGATCCCAATATTGTCCTTCATGCCTCTGTTTCTATTGGAAAGTGGAATTTCTCAAATAGTGCAACAAGTAGTGGGACTCAGATAGCACGATCGATCCCATGGCCTGCAACCAGCGTGTGGCTGATCACAAAGGTACCTAAGAGTGTCTGCTCTTGCTGAGTGACTGCCCCTTGTTTGCTGCTTCATGTGCATGAGAGCATGCACATGAGCATGCAAGTGAAAGTGTTGTAAATTGTTGGCTGTTATAAATACTTTCTCTGCTGTTGGTATCGCCTAGCTAGCCCACAGGACTTCTGTAGATCCCCAAGTGAGCATTCAATTCACTTTTAGACATCCTGATTATTCATATCTCAGAGTGTATTTAAACCAAGCGTAGCACTTATTTATAGTCCACAGACTCATCATTTTCATGAGATTTGTCTGAATGTCATTTACTTCCACTTTTTAGTCTTCGTTGTTGACCTTTACCACCTTGGCTTCACTGAGCCTGGTGGATTACCACCTTATAGTGACTTTGCATCTGATTTTAGAAAGGATGTAGTTTTAAAAGAAACCCCTGAATGTAAAATGTGAACAATGCCTACCACATTCTTTAATACACTTGTATATTGGCAATACTTATTTTTTACAGCTTTGTTATTGTATTATTGGATCTGATTTAAATGAGAACATATAATTGTCCTCCTCTTCCCTTGTACTATTGAAATATGTTTTATAATGTTTTGTAAATATGTCTTTATATCTGGAAAGAAGTGGTGCAGTTCATATCCATTCTACTTGTACCTCCCTTCGCCCTCTCTCAGTAGACTACTTTGCTGCTTCTTAACACTTCTGTGCATGTGAAGTCACCCAGTCAAGTTGGGGGGAGGGGAGATTGAAACTATTTTCTCAAATGAAATTTTGGATTACCCTTAACTATTGTTCTTTGATTTTCTGAAATTTAAAAACACACATATAAAATAATTAAGATCTAAAGTTAGTAAGAAGTATTATTCATTTCATATACCAAAGCAGATTGAGTTTAGATGAAATATTCCTGAGATCTCTTTCCAACCTAAAGACTCTATTAACTATTAGCCCTTTCTACATTGTATTTTGTTTCTGAACTACCAATAATAACTCCATTTTGTTGAATATCTACTATGTCAGGCATTATGTTAGGCACCTTATTCACGTTTGTTATATCATTTAATCTAATAAGAACTCGGCAGGATTTATCATACAGCCGAAGAAACTGAGGTTAGTGGGTAGCGGAAGAAAGATTCTTGGTCTGTCTGACTTCAAAACTCAAGCCTTTTAACTAGAATATAAAGCACTCCTATATTTGACCCATCTATGAACATGATGGAAATGTTTTAGTCTTAGCATTGCCACTGAATAGCTGTGTGAAAGAGCAGACAAGTCCCATGTGGTATCTGGGCCTTAGTCTTCTCATCTGCAAAGAGTTGGGCCAGTTGGTCCTTTCTTACATCTCATATTCTGTAATTTCATGGTGTCTGTTTCTAGAATTTCATGATACCAGAAAACTTGTACTTGTCTACAGTTTCTTCAAAAATAATTGAAATGCATACCCAAAGAGTACCGTTTTGGAGTTAATCAGAATCCCTCATGTGACCTTGTGAAAGTTCCTTGACTGCACTGAACCACTGTTTTCTTATCTATAAAATGAAGATACCTGCCTTACAAAATTTCCGTGAAGATGAAATGAGAAAGCATGTGTGAATTTCAAGCATAGTATCTGGTATACAGAAAGTGTTTCGTAAATGGCGGCTGTCTTTCCTCATCCCAAGCAGTTCTTTTTTCTATACAGACAAGCATGTTCAAATAAGAATTTCATTCAGTGCTAAATGAAACCAAAATTTTTTAGAAAGATTTTTCCTAAGTCATTGTATGTTTCTTTTCTATACAACAAGCCCATGAGAAATAAAAGTTACATGTTAAAAAGGAAACAATTTTTTGCTTGATATTCTACTGTGAAAGAAAACAAAAAAAAATTAAAAAAGGAAACAATTTTGAAAATCCTATAAGATTGAACTCCCTCTTCCTCTTTTAAAAATAAATTTTACCGCCTTTTTCGCGTCCTCGCTTCCAAGATGACAAAGAAAAGAAGGAACAACGGTCGTGCCAAAAAGGGCCGTGGCCATGTGCAGCCTATTCGCTGCACGAACTGCGCCCGATGCATGCCTAAAGACAAGGCCATAAAGAAGTTCGTCATTCGGAACATAGTGGAGGCCGCAGCTGTCAGGGACATTTCTGAAGCGAGTGTCTTCCATGCCTACGTGCTTCCCAAGCTGTACGTGAAGCTACATTACTGTGTGAGTTGTGCCATTCACAGCAAGGTAGTCAGGAATCGTTCTCGGGAAGCCCGCAAGGACCGAACACCCCCACCCCGATTTAGACCTGCGGGTGCTGCCCCAAGACCTCCACCAAAGCCTATGTAAGGAGTTGAGTCCTTGAGGACTGAAGAAAAACTATCCATTGGAAAAAAATAAAATGGAAATTATACTTAATATAGCATGTTGAATATGTCTGTGCCAGATAGAGTGGGAGTTTGTGTTACACCAGGTGTTCAAATGTGAATTGTCACATAATATTTTCCTTGGAAAGAAAGCTAACCTGTGTGAATTAAACTTTAACTCTTGCAGTCTTATCCTTGGCCTCCCCAATTTGCATAGCTTTGTGGGAAAAGGAGGGAGGGGAGGCATCTGAGTGTTGGGTGGCCAAATTTAAGTTGGCATCCTAAAAATGGATGAAGATCTCTACGAGAGCAAGGGAAAACTGAACATTGTTAGTGAGGGGCACATTGGGAAGTGACTTAGACTGCGGTGTTCATACCTTTGGTTGGTGACTTTAGAAGTGCACACTTGGATAGCTTCACAGCTGTTCCAGGATTCATAGTCAGATCTTCAACCTCCTACCTTGTAATTGGTCTGCTGGTAAGCCAGTTACTCAATGTGCATCTTTCTGTAGTGCATTTGTGGGAATCCCTTCAGAGGATGGAGAAAGGATATACCTTATTTCATCTGTGTGACAATGGTTTATTTATAAATCAGAAATAAAAAATTCAGGGGCATATAAAAAAAAAATAAAAAAATAAAAAAAATAAATTTTACCTGGTAAGATAGAGAATTTTGCATGCCATAGATCCCTAATAGGTGTAGATACAGTTCTCAGTGGTTGTTACTTATTTAAAATGTTGTATTGATTCACTAAATTAGAAAATGGTTAAATGACCATTCAAACAATATGCCCAATTAATTTCCTTGGCAGAGAATCCTAACATTTAAAACAAAAGAAGTTCACAAGCCACCTTAAAATGTTTAACCCATGGTATTTAGACCCCCCGAGTAAAACTTTAAATTGATACAAAGGTTAAGGATTTGTTTCAATCTTTTCAGTTCACTGCACTTTTTTTTTCTGTGCATACATATTTCAAGTAAGCTCTGTAGTTATAACTATAGCAAGTGACACGTGATGGACCCCAAATCGCTGCACTGTGAAATATGCACAGAAAAAAAGGACAAATGAAGATATCAAGGTCTGTTTTATTTTGCGCTGAACTGTAAAATGCCACCCTTGTTGGACAGAAGATTACTGATTCTGAGCAGGGCTCGCTGACTGCTAAGTTGTGGGTAGTGTTTCACTTTCGGCAACTGTTAATATCCAGGGTTATCCAGGCATAATGACCTCACTATTTGTGACACATTGTTGAATTTTCTGGTTCTTTTAACTTATTTAGACCTTTCTCCCCCCTCTCTATTCATTGGAAGACTGGAATGATCCTGAGCCGAGCAATAACTCAAGGCTGCCTAGCCGTTGGTCATCCAATCAGAGTCAAGACTGCTGAGGGAACATCACTAGAAGGATATAAATTAATCCTGCAGAAAAGGTAATGCTTGTGGGCTATTAATATTTAGCCAAAAATAATAAATATTAATTGCAAGAATTCTAAATAGTCAAATTGTGATGGTTTGCTGTTTGGATGGGATATTCATTAGGTGTTTAAATTTGTGTTCATAATATCAATATTAATTTTTTAATCTTAAATAAGCTTGAAAATATGTGCCTCTTAGTTTGGTAGTATCTTTAAAATATTTTAAAAAGTTAAATGTTGGACTTCAACATGTACCTATGTTGTAGACAAGGTGTTGCTTTACTCTATGATTATCGGAATTCTTTTCTTTATATCCATTTTGATTGCTAATTTAAAAAATTAAATTCTCCATCTTCTGAATATCTAATATTGAATTATGAAAAAAAATCACAAAGACAAAAAAATTAATGGCTTGTAAATGTCCATAAGTGTCCTCCGTGTTTGTTTTTTCTAACATGGGAAAATATAGTTAAAAACAAAAAATAAATTTAAAAAATTAACAATGAGGAAGAAAGTTGATCTTTTGTTTTCAACTAGTATTGACAAAAACAAGTTCTATTATACTTCAGGACTTAGAAAGCCAATACCCAACTACTTCTGGCTGGATAGGCAGTTAGGATGTGCTTAGGGATGAAACCAGAACTAGGGTACTTAAGCATCAGAGAAGCTAATCCAGCCATAAATACAGAAGGAAAATTTTCTCTAACATGCAAAGCACACTGTCCAACAAATATAAGACTATTGCATAACTATTTAGAGTATGATCTACAGATTCAGATTCCCAGTTATAGATCCTGGCTGTACCTCTTTCTCTAACAACAAAAAACTTGTGAGCCAGATACTGTTCTAATTTCTTTACATTGCATTGTTACATTTAATCCTCACAACAACATGATAAGATAGGTATCATTATTATCTTTATAGGTGAGGAAATTGAGGTACAGAGAAATTAATCACTTGCTTAGGGTCATACTACTAAATATTTGGAAAGGAATGCAAACCCAAGCAGTCAGACTCTACAACCTGGAATTAGACTCTTAGCCACAATACTACACTGCTCATAAGTTAAAGTTCAGTCAAACCTGAACTGTCAAGTGTGATAGCAGATACCTCAGTGGATGAGTGGGGTATATCAATTGAGAAACTCAGGCCAACAGGAAAGAAAGACAATAGCTTGGCATCATGAAAATTGGCCAGGGCTAGTAGGGTCCTAAATACGTAGTTCCTAAGGAGGGACAGACAACCCTGAAACAAGTTACAGTTTGATGTGGGGTGATATGTAGCATGGGTAACAAGATTTCTGGAGCAGAATCAATGCTGTAAACTAGAGACACATCAAGTAAGAAATTACAATGTCAATGTTCATGCCAAACCATGTTACATGGAGCTAGAGATGCTTCAGCTCATTTATTCTACAGTTATAAAAAAAAAATCAATTGTAAATGACCCAGAAATGACACAGATAATAGAATAACTAGACAGGACATTAAAACAGTTGTTTTAACTGTATTCTGTATATTCAAGAAGCTAGAGGAAAGATTGAATATGTTAAGTAAAAACATGTAAGATATAAAAAAGACACAAATCAAATTTCTCTATATGAAAACTACAATGTATGAGATGAAAAATATACTGAACATGGCTAATGGCAGATTAGAAATTGTAGAAGAAAATTTTAGTGAACTTCAAAAGATAACAAAACTATTGACAATAATAACCAAAGAAAAAAGATACTGGGAGTAGGGGGAAGAACAGAGCATCAGTGAGATGTGAGCAAACTTCATTTGGTCTAATTTCTGAATATTTAGAGTCCGAAGGTCTGAAGCAGGGAACAGAAAAATATTGGAACAAATAGTGTCTGAAAAATTTCCAAATTTTGTAAGAACCATAACCCACAGAACCAAGATGCTTAACAAATTCCAAGCACAAGAAACATGAATAAACAAAACCAATGCACATAATAATAAAATTGCTTAAAATTTGTGATAAAGAGAAAATCTTAAAAACACACAGAGAGAAAAGATATTGTGTACATGAGGAACAAAAATAAGGCTGACAGCAGATTTCTTGTTGGCAACAATGAAAGTGAAAAGACTGTGGAAGAACATCTTTAAAATACTAAAAGGGGTCAGGGAACCCTATTATTATAGAAATCTTTTTCCAATCAAAATACCTTTAAAAAATTAAGGAAAAACAAGGCCTTAGATATTCAGAAGCTGAAATCATCACCAACAGAACTTTACAATAAGCAATGTTAAAGGAAGTCCTTCAAGCAGAAGAAAAATGATACCAGTCAGAAATATATAGCACTAGAAATGGTAACTACAGAGGTAATATAAAAATGTTATTAATTATTATTTAAATCTCTATCAGATGATCATTTAAAGCAATAGTAATACTATATTACGGAGATAATAATATGTAGAAGTAAATGTATGCTGGAAATAGCACAAATGCCAATAGAAGAGAAGAAAAAAAATTTTATACTGTTTGTCAATGTTATAATATCAACTGAAAGTATACTGTGATAAGTTAAAGGTGTATAACAACAGTAGCAACCACTAAAATAATATGACAAAAAGTTATGGCTAGCAAGCCAAAAAAGTAGATAAAGTGAGATAATAATAATAATTAATCTAAAAGAAGACAGATGACAAAGGGAAGGAGAACACAGAACAGAAATAGAAAACAAATAATAAGATGGTATATTTAAAATCACCTGTATCAATAATCACATTAAATATAAATAAACAACCCATTTAAAAGTCAGTCATTGTTAGATAGATATAAAAGCAAGATCCATCAATATGCTACCTATGAGAAGCCCACTTTAAATATAAAGGCTTTCTTTGGATTAGTTTTATCATTGTATATATTTTTCCATGCATTAAAAGAATATATACAATGATGAAACTAATCCAAAGAAAGCTCGAATGGCTATATTAATATCAGACAGAGTAGACTTCAGTAAAAAGACTATTAGTAGGGATAAAGAGGATCATTTCATAATGATTAAAGGGTTGATTCATCAGAGAACATGACAATTCTAAATATTTGTTCACCTAATAACACAACTTCAAAATATGCGAAGTGAATACTGATAGAACTGCAATGAGAAAGAGAAAAATCTACAACTTTTGTAGTGAACAATAATAATAACCTCTTTTAATAATTAATGGAACAAGTAAAAACAATCTGTAAGGATGCAGAAGACTAGAATAACACTATCTACCAATTTGACCTAATTGATATTTATAGAATAATGTACCCAACAACAGCAGAAGACTTTTTTTTCAAGTGCACAGCATAGGAACCAAACAAGTCTATAATCTGGCTATGAAACAGATCTCAATAAATTTAACAGGATTCAAGAAATATAAAGTATATTCTCTGACCATAATGGAAATCAATAGCAGAAAGCTTTCTGGAAAGCCCCCAAATATTTGAACACAAAGTAACACATTTCTAACTAACCCATCAATCAAAGAAGACATCAAGATGGAAATTAGCAAGTATTTTGAAGTGAATTAAAATGGAAATACAGTATGTTAAAATTTGTGGGATGCTGTGAAATTTTCAAAGGGAAATTTATGTAAATGCCTGTATAGTAAAGGAAGGTACTAAATCAATGACCTCAGCTTCCACTTTAAGAAACTAGAAGGGCCAATCAAACCCAAATAAGGAAAAGAAAGGGAATAATAAAAACTAGAGTAGAAATCAATAAAATAGAAAACAGAAAAATAGAGAAAATCAATGAAATAAAAAACGTTTTTTTTTTAACAGATCAAAGAAATTTATAAACCTCTATCCACATTGTTTAGGAAATTTAAAAAGTGGACACAAATTACCAGTATCAGGAATGAGAGAGGTGACAACACATAGTTATTAAAGGGATAACAAGGGAATATTTTGAACAACTATGTACCAATAAATTTGTCAACTTAGATAATAAGGACCAATTCCTTTAAAGGATGCAAACTACCAATGCCTACTCAAAAAAAAAAAAAAAAATAGGTAACCTGAATAGCCCAACATCTCTTAAAGAATTGAAATCCTTTCCACAAAGTAAACTTCAGGCCCAGATAAATTCACTAGCTTCACTTGGAAATTCTACTAAACAAACATTTTAGGAAAAATAATACCAATTCTATACCATCTCATCTGGAAAATAGAAAAAGAGGGAATATTTTCTAACTGATTCTAGGAGGTTAGCATTACTCTGATAATGAAAACTAGACAAAGACATTATAGGACAAGAAAATTATAGACCATTATTTCTCACAAATATAAATGCAAAAATTTTTTAACAAGATTTTTAGCAAATTGAATACAACAACGTACAAAAAGATATATCATGACCAAGTGGGGTTTATCCCAGAAATGCAAAATTGGTTTAACAATAATTAACTCAAAATGGATCATAGACATAAATGTAAAACCTAAAACTATAAATCTGTAAATATTTTAGATGAAAACGTAAGAGAAAATGTTCGTGACCTTGTATTAGGCAAAACTTTCTTAGGTATGACACCAAAAGCAAGATCTGCAAAAACATAAATTGATAAGTTAGACTTCATTAAAATTAAGAATTTATGTTCTTTGAAAGACAGTGTTAAGAGAATGAAAAGACAAGCCACAGACAAGGTGAAAATATTTCCAATCGTGTATTTGCAAAATATGTGTACACACACACACACACACACACACACACACAGAGCTTAAGAAAACATGGGCAGATAAGTGGTTTGAACAGGTACTTTAACAAAGCAGATATACAGTTGGCGTATGAAAAGACGCTTACATCATTAATCAAGGAAATGCAAAATAATCCTATAATGAAGTATCACTACGTGTCTGTTAGAATGTCTGATATTAAAAGACTAACCATACCAAGCATTGGTGAGCATATGGAACAACTAGAACACTCATACATAGTTGGTGGAAATATAAAACAGTTTAGTTACTTTGGAAAACAATTGGTATTTTCCTAAATTATTAAACCTTTATCTACCTTATGACCCAGGCATTCTACTCCTAGAAATTTATCCAAAGAAAATGAAAGTATATGTTTATACAAAGACTTGTACATAAATATTCATAGCAGTTTTATTTCTAAAAGCCAAAAGAAAAAACTAGAAACAACCCAAATGTCCATCCATAGATGAATAAACAATCTACTTAATAGTATATTACCCAAAAATAAAAGGGGATAAACTCTTGATACATGCAATATGAATGAATATGAATTCAACAATATGAATGAATCTCAAAGTCATTGTGCTGAAGTAAAGGAGAAAAAGCCAAAAAGTATGTATTGTTTGATTTCATTTATATATAATTTTAGAAAGTGCTAACTAATCTAGAGTAATAGAAAGCAGATCAGTGGTTGCCTGAAGATAGGAAGATGGGGAGAGACAGGAAAGAGGGATTACAAAGGGACACAAGGAGATTTGGGAGTGATTTGTTTTGGGTGATGGATGTGGATATGTTCATTATCCTGATTGTTGTTGTCAGGTCCAGCCTCTTGGTGGACTGTTGCCCTGGTTTTTTGGCTCCTTGCTTGGAAAATTCACAAGCAGGGCCTGAGTGACAAAGTGACCACAGACAGGAAGCAATTCCACACAGTTTTATTGCAGAAAAGAAGGTATACAAAGTGAGAGTATGTTCCAGAGAGGAATGGGTCAGTCTCCACAAGTGGAGAAAGACATTGAGGACTCCCAGGTGGTTTTCTTTTATTGGCCTGGTCCAGGGGAGGGCATACGGCAGGTGTGGGATGTTGACATATGATTGATATACATGATTGACAGGTGTTCTTATAACAAAGTTGCAGCTCCACAGGTGTGTATGACTCAAAACCTCAAGTTCTTGCTCTTTGAGGTTGTTAGCTGCATTTTCCTGCAGTCCTCCCCCTACCCCAACTGGATTTTACACCTTTAGGAACCACCCTCCTGGCCTGTATCTGCCACCTGCAGATTTGGTCCCTGCCTAACACCATTTCTTTTCTGCAATAAAAGCTGTTTGTGTGGAATTGCGTCCTGTCTGTGGTCACTCCCTCACACAGGCCCTGCTTGTGAATTTTCCAAGCAAGGAGCCAAAGAACCAGGACAACAGTCCACCAGGAGGCTGGACCTGACATTGTGATGCTTGTACGGCTGTGTACATATTTCAAAACTTATCAAATTTTACACTTTAAATATGTGCCTGTCAATTGTATCATATTGTACAATATTGTATGTCAATTATTTTTCAATAAAATTCTTTCAAAAAGACTAAAAAAAATAAAATTGATGAGTAGGGAATGACTAAGCGGTTTCTTTAGTCTTCTAAGGCCTTTCTCAGTGGGAGAGTTGATCAGTGGCCTCTTTCAAAATGGCAAGTGTTTGGAAGATTATAGCTCTATGGGCATACTCATCATTCCCAGGACACTGGATACCGAAAGTAGTGCAGCATCTCATCAGCTGATCTGGTCTTAGTCCATTGAGGTGTACTTCCTACTTTGGCCAGGATTGTCATGGAATTGAGTGGGGCTGAAGCTCAAGACTCAGTGTTCTTATTGCTTATAGAGGAGAGAGCGTGGGCAAGGAAAGAGATGATAATTTAAAAAAAAAAAAAAGAACTGTAGTTAGTTTAACTTTAAAAATCTCTATTTTCATTGATTCCATCTTCTACGGTGAACGAAAAAAATAAAATAAAAATCTCTATTTCCAAGAAAGCATTTTATTTAATCTACAAAAGAAGGAAGAAGTGAGAGAGAGAATGTGGGAAAGCAGTAGGATAGGTGGGAGGGAGGGAGGAACTCTATGCAAATGAGGATTATTTGCATTTGTATTAATGCAACTTGCCTTTATCTGAGAAACAAAATCCAAGATGGAGGCAAAATAGCAGAAAATTTGGAAAACTAGAGGTTCTTGCTAACTGTGAAGCTATACTTCATTTTTTAGAAAGCAGTAAGGATCAAAATTTTTAGAGCTTACCTCACCTCTGGGTATGCACTTTTAAATACATTTATGTTTTCCAGAGCATTTAAAGAAACTGTGTGACTTATTTTTCAGGATAACTATATTTCATTATAAAAACAATAAATAGCCTCATGTGACAGCATCTTCTAGAGACAAAATTTTCCTTCTTCTCCTAAGTAGTATAATATGATTTTAAACAAAAGCTATAAATCAAGACATAGCCTTTTATATGCTAAAAATAATAGAACTAGCACTTAAAATGGCAACCTGACAACTCACAAAGAATATTGTAAACATATCATGCCTCATTAACTCAGTTATGTCTCATTTGGTGTTAATCATCTTATTCTTATTCAAAATAGCAAGTGCTTACACATATTTTTCCTTTTAATATTTTTTTCTGTTGTGTACATCTGACCATCAGTGGATGAAAGGCAAAATAACAATGTCATTATCAAGTGACCTTAGCCATTTCAAAAATCATAAAAAAAAGTTTCTTTCCAAAAGATATTTTGGACATCTTACAGATAAACCAGTTGAATCAAAGTTATTCTTCAGGCCACCATTTAATCTTGATATTACTTTATTTTTAAGGAATGTGGATATGTAGGATCTGGCCTTTAGTGTTAAACTAAAAAAATTATTAAAGTAAGATACACACACACACAGAAATTATATTATAAAGGTTAAAAACTGGTGACCCATAGATTTTATTTGGCCTGAATATTATTACAATTTTTTGAATTGTGAGCCTATAGAAATAGGGATATTTAACACAAGAAGTTACATACTTCTGGCTTTTCTTGAAAAAAATCAGAAGAGTGGGCAGCATGGGACCTGCATTCTCTCATAACACCAATTAGGCAAGAACTGAGTGATGAGTGTCACCTTTAGATGGAACACGTATCCTCTGATTCGCCATATCTCTACCATTCGCTATGGCAGCCCTCACACTGGGCTCTAGCTGCTTCTTGCAGTTCTGTTACCTGTCTGGCCTGTAAAGACTTTTCAATTGGCAATCCCTACATGTGGACTCAGTGGACTAATGGACCCACCAAAGGTCTGTAGAATTCATAAATACGGGGCTGAATTTTCTCTCTTAATGATGATCCATAAAAGAAGTTTCAGACTTTCATGGAAACTTGTCCAATTTTAAATAATCTTTACCATCTTCTTTATTTCAGTCTTAATCTTTCAGTTATGGTTTTTTGCATCCACCATTTTTTTTTTTGCTGATTATGTCTTGCTGGAAATGGGGTGACAGCTGGCCAACATTTACCAGACTACGTTAAAAACACACACTGCTTTAAGGACACCTTTAAATACAACCAGGTGTATCTCTATAATGCTAGAGAACAGGAGCAGACAGAAGTAATATTCACACGTATAGATAACACCATTAGAAATGTCAGCATCAAACAGAAAATTGTCCATGTGTAATTTACACTATGTGGATTGCTGAATGAAATTTGTCGCTGTTCTTACTGTGTTAAGAATTGTGGAGGGGAAATCCCTTTTCCCCCATCCTCTATGTAGATTCTACTTTGGGCCCAGGTAGCTTTGGTAGACACCAGAGCCATTTGAGGCTGCCTGGGAAAATAAATTTGTAATCATGAAGCATGATGGTCATTCTCCTTACAGTCACCTAGGAAATGATGAGCATTAGCCTATGAAATTTCCCCCAAACAGAACTGTGGCCATGGGCTGACTTCTTGCCTCTACTGTCTGACAAATGGAATATTTAAAAGAATACATACATATATACGTATCAATGTATAGACATGCACACATATATACACGCATACTACACACACATATACATATACATTGAGCATCTACTTCAAACCCCTCTTTAATAGTGGTAGCAGTGGTTTGGATAATACTAATATCATTATTATTACTATAAGAAATCCCAAGGCCACCAGAGACTAACTGATTTACTAAAGGTCATATATCTAGTTAATATAATATCCAGGACTAGAACTCAGATCTCTCAACCTTAATTCAGCATATGTCATGATATTTATGGTTGATTCTTGGAGGAAATACTGCTCCTTTATTTTCCCCTCCTTTTCTCATTGTCGATGTTGTTATTGTTATTTTTTAATTTTGTTTTCTTTGTTTTTAAATCTTTTTAGCTTGGTGCTTGTTGATCAAGAAGAAGAAAGTATGACATCATTCTCTATATTGGTCTCATATGAACATCATTGCATATTGGATCTAAATTTGATTTTATGTATAAAATGTCTTGAAAAATAAACAGATGCACTTTTGTGTGTAGAAATTTTATTTCTTGAAGAAGTTATTATAAATTAGAATGATACCTTCTTATGCAGCCTAACATGGTACTACAAGAGATTTGTTTTTTATAACTTTTGTAAAATTTAAAGGTAATATTTATAGATATAAATAGACTCCAGATAGGAATACTGCCAGCTAGCTCCTGGGGCTTGCAGATAATATAAAACTACATGTTGTTAGTAAAATTTCCTAGGCAAATATATACTTAGACAGAATTGAAGTTGTGATAAAACTTGATAAATGCTAGTAAATTTGTATTTCTTTCAGAATTATTTCTTATTTTCTTAACAAAGTTATAATTTATGTTCTTTAGTCACCTACCAAGGAGATCTTTTAAATCCCCTATGCAGACATAAGTTAAATTTAAAATGTTTTTCGTGATGGCCCTATTATTAATTTTTAGGGTGCTAACATGCTGACATTATATTCACATATTTATTTATTCAAGGATATCTTTAATCTCCTATTATTTGCCAGGCACTATGATTAGCTCTCAGGACATACATAGTCTTTGACCTCATATAGTTGTCAGTCCGGTGGGCAACTTTTCTGTCAAGTTATACTTGAGAAAAGAGGCTATAAATTCAGAAAGTCAAAACTGAAATCAACATAATTCATCCTCAAGCCAATACTATAATCCAATTAAAGGCAAAATTCTGAATTTTATGGATTTTGATGGTTAGCATCAGTCTATTAATTACCAATTGCAGATGTCTTATACTGTGGAAAATCATTACTTTCCGTTTTATTTATCATGAAGAAATATGCTCACAACAAGAGTGATTGCTTGTGAGCAATAAAGTTGCACTGAGTTATAACCCATACACATTAAAATGATCTAAATTTTATCACAGCCAAACACATTTCCATCAAGGCATTATAGCAATCACTCTTTTTAATTTTTTTTAAAAAAGAATGTAGTTCTAAGCATGGGATTGACAGTCTTAAAGATCAGCAATATTGTTTTTGTTATTTCTTCATTCAGTGCTTGAAATGTTAACTTCGTTAGTACTTCAGGAGAATTATTAATATGAAACTAGTGATTATTTTAATACAATTGTATAAAAACATTTATGATTGTATCAAAGTATATTAAGTCACTGTGATATGTCACATTATAATCAGACTAAAATATCAACTCCATTTTTAATCTTCAAGTTACACAAAATAACTTGTGTTATACTTTTCCAATCTAATTGAGAGGGTGCTGAGCTGAAAGTCAGACATCCCAGATTCTAGTTCCTATTGGATAGTATGTAGTGCTGTGATTTTGACCAGCTAGCTCATTTCACTTCTCTGTATCTCACTTTATTCATTTATAAAGTGGGGACTAGACCAGGATAGGCCTTCAGTTACATTGAAATCCTCACAGTCTATGTGTTGTTTCTTGGGTAATCATTATTGTCACAATCATAATTTTAGTTCTGGACTCCAAGTCAAAATAAAAAAAAAGCTCTTTTCCTTTATTAATTACAAAATAAAAATATCCCTAGAAAGACTACCTCCCCCAATACCTCCATCACCCCACCTAATGCTGAAATTGTTTGAGCAACAATTATATTGTCAAAGCCAGAGAATGGGATTCTTAGCTTAGAGATCAGTTATATCTTGCAAGACATTTCATTTAAAATTTTTATATAAGTATTAGAATTCTATATATTTTCTCGCATCTCTGCTCCCCTCTCCTCCATTCTGATTTCATTTTTTTAATAATAATTATTAAATAATTTCCTCTTTACCCAAATTGACATCTGAAACTTACCCTTGACTACTCTCTCTAACCTCCACCTCATTTATTCAATCACTAACGTATTTCTCCTTTTATAATATTATTTTATATTATTTGTATAGGAAAATTATTTTGTATTATATTATTTGTACAGGAATATTATTTGTATAGGAAAAACAAACTGCTCTATACACTTCACTTCTGACACTAGATGTGTGGGTGTTTTTTTCACACCAAGCAATTCTTCAATTCTCTGTGGACACCAGCTGTGTGTCCTATAATTCAATTCAGTTCTGACACTATCTACCTGGAGTTAGCATTAGATCCCACAAGTTAAGGGCTCAGTCCTACTAATGCAAGATTGCCTCCACTTCAGACGCCAATCACAAGTCCCAAGTTGTCACCTGTACTTCTGACCAACCAGCTATAAATCAGGGTTCCTATGACCCCTCTTTGGGTTTGATAATTTGCTAGAAAGGCTCACAGAACTTAGGAAAACATTTACCTACCTTTACCAATTTATTATAAAGGATATCATAAAAGATACAGATGAACAGTCAGATGAAGAGGTACATAGGACAAAGTCTGGAAGGGTCCCAAGCACAGGAGCTTCTGTCCCTGTGGAGTTGGGTGCACCATTCTCTTGACGGATGTGTTCACAAACCTGGAAGCTCTCCAAATTCTGCATTTTAGGGATTTTTATGGGGCTATGATTGGTTATTAACTCATTTCTCCAGCTCTTCTGCCCTCCCAAGAGGATGGGGATGGGCCTGAAAGTTCTAAGCTTCTAATCATGGCTTGGTCTTTCTGGTGACCAGCCCCCATGCAGGAGCCCACCAAGAGTCACTTCGTTAGAACAAAAGATGCTCCATCACTCAAGGAATTTCAAAGGAATTAGAAGCTCTGTGTCAGGAACCCAGCACAGAGACAATATGTTTCTTATTACTTCACAATTTTAAACATCTTATCCTTCCTTTCCTTACTGCTCTCATCATTGTAGTTCGGTGTTTTTAAAATCTGGTCTATAGACTATATACATACAAATTCTCCAGCATTCTTATAACTGGAATCATTTGTAACACCTATTAATGTAGATTTCTGAGGGTCTATACCTTCAGAATCAAAATCTCTGAGGATAGGGATCTGGAAACCTACATTATTATCAAGCACTCATTTCAACATGCTTAAGAATTCTTCATATTCTGTTATATAGACTGGATATGGACAAAAGACTAATGTGTACTGAACCAGTTTTGGACTGCTGCCTTTACATGTTATGCCCAGATCATATAGCACCTTGCTTTAGAATAGAGCATTACCTAACACCTCTTATTCTTAACCTTTGATGTTTCTGTCAAAACTCAGAGGCAGTAGAAGTCTTGCTTAACATCCTGTTACACTTAATTTAATTCATTTGTTCTACCTTTTTAAGATTTCTAAATATTAATGAATACATGATTAGTTAATTTAGGCATGATTATCTTCATCACATTTTAGTTTTTGTTCTTACACAGATTTAGCTCAGAAAATATATTCCTTAATAAAATTAGCTAGTTGTTTTAGAAGTAGCTATTTGAGGTTCCTAATTTTCCATGATCTCTTTTTTTATACTATTCTCTTAATCCTTCTATTTAATTAAATGTAAGGATTTCTCTCTTTCTGTTTCATAGAGGATCTTTTCCAGGAGGCATAAATTTCTATAATATTCTTATTGATTGTATTTATTCCATAAAACTCTTAATTACTGTTGCTATTGATAATACACCCACCCACACCCACACACACACCACTTCAGGTACCAGAGCATCATAGCAGAGAAATTGGTTGTCTTAGATAAAGCTTTAGCTGCTGAGATAGCAGTGATGATGACAGACTCCTTGGTAGAGTGTGGGCAGTCCTCCTGCCAGGCAATATGGAAAATGATCATTTTGTTTGAAACCCTACAAGTGTTTCTTTGTGGAGAAAAGGTGTCAATCTCAAAATGACATTTTCATTACAGACACAAAGGAGATGAATTTCAGAAGTGGGTGTTTGGAACTGATGGCTGTATTTATTCTAAGGTAAGGACTTTATAAGCCACAGCTTTTCTATTCTAAGAAAAGCCTATCTGAAGTTTTTCTATTCTCAGATTTTTTAAAAAAATGTACTGTCTATTGCTGATAGCAAGAAATACTTTTTACCAACAAATCATTTCACTCTGTGCCTAGATGTTTAGAATTTAACTTAACTCAATACTTTCCTTTGAGGTTTTGTTTGATTTTAAAACACAAATTTTCCAAAGCCAAAAATATTTTTTTCTGATTCATTACTGTGATATGACCCAGCATTTCAGGGCATTACTTTCCTTATTCATTAAAATGAGGAGATGATTGGAATTTGGAAAACTGGCAATATCTACCAAAGCTGAACATGTCTATACAACCCAGCAATTCCCCTACTAGTTATATATGCTAACAGAAATGCTTACATATCTTAAAGAAAGGATATTTACTAAAATGTTAATAGCAGCACTAATTGTAGTAGCCTCAGAGTAGGGATTACTCAAATACTTGTCAGCATCAGTGTTACTGAAAGTTTGGCACTTGTCCCCAAGGCCACATCAGAAGGATGACGACAAGTGGTTTGAGGAGAAAGAAAGAGAAGTTTATTAATTTGCCAGCAAATGAGAAGGTTGGCAGACCTCCATCTCAAATTACCAACATACAGAGTTTTTAAAGGTTCTTATCAATGCCATCTTTGGGTAAGACAATCTCATGACCTCTGCCCTGATTAATCTCATCTTTGGCTAAGACAATCTCCTGACTTCCGCCTGGAATAATCCCATCTCTTGTGGCACCACAAAGAAAGGACACTTCCCTTCCCCCTCCCGATGCTGGCCTGAGGCAGGGATGCAGGTCCTAGTTCTCCAAAAGGAGTGGGGGATGTTTTAGAGAGACTTAAAACATTTCTGCCATTTTTTCAAGCCATTTCTTCTGTTACATTAGAAGGGATAAATAAATTGTGACATATACTGTATATTCACTGGAATATTATATTGTAGGATTGACAAACTTCTTCTGTAAAGAGCCAGATACTAAATATTTTGGGCTTTGTAAGCTATACAATCTTTATCTCTGCTTCTTAACCCTGCTTTTGTAGTATGAAAGCCACCACAGACAATATGTAAATAAATGATTGTGCCCGTGTTTCAATAAAACTTTATTTACAGAAACAGGTCAGGTAGATTTGGCTCATGGGCCATAGTTTTCAGATCCTGTGGCATAGCAGTGCCAATGAATGAACCACATCTATGCATAACAGTGTATATTAATCTCATAAACATAATGGTAAACAAAAGAAACCAGATGCAAAAGAATACACACTATCTGATTTCAGTTATTTAACAGTTTGAAACCAAACAAAGCAAGAAATCTATTGTGTTAGAAGTTGGAAGAGTGGTTAGGCCTGAAGCAGGTTACTAACTAAATGGGGGCACAGTGGGGGACTTCTGATGTGTCTTGATATGTTTCTCGACCTGGGGTGGGCAACTGAACAGGTATTCACTATGTGAAAATGGATTAAATCATATATTTATGATTTTCATATTCTTCCTTATGTTTATCATATTTACATAAAAAGTTTAATAAAATGAGGACATTGGCCTTTGGTTCTCAAGGTTTCCTTCCTGCTCTATGATTCCAATCCTAAATGATGTTAATCAATCATCGATATTTACAAAAGGCAAATATTAGATTAATCACATAGTATCTGTTAGTGTTTGCCTTCAGAATCCCACCCTCATGGTCTCAGATATGCGAGGTTACTTAGATGATTGAGACCGAGATACATGGTGTATTAGTTTCCTAGGGCTGCCAAAACAAAGTACCATGAAGTAGGTAGCTTAAAACAACAGAAATTTATTCTTTCACAGTTCTGGAAGTTAGAAGTCTGATATTGAGGTTTGGGCAATGCTGTGTTCTGTCCATGTCCTCTGAGGGAGGACTCTTCCTTGTTTCTCCCACCTTCTTATAGTCCTAGGCATCCCTTGGTTTGTGGCAGCATACATCTAATCTCTGCCATCATCTTCACATGGCTGTTTTTCCTTCATGTCTGTATCTTCACATGGCATTCTCCTCTCTGTATATGTCTGTGTCCAGATTTCCCTGTTTTTGTAAGGACATCAGTCATATTGAATTAGGGCGTACCTTAATGACCCAATATTAACTTGATTATCTGCAAAGACCTTATTTCCAAATAAGGTCACATTCACAGGTACCAGGGGTTAGGACTTCAACATACCATTTTTTCGAAACACAGTGTTACCAAAAGCTCGACATTTGTCCATGAGGCTGCATCAGAAGAAAAAGGACAAGTGGTTTGAGGAGAAGGAAAGAAGAGTTTATTCATGTGCCAGCAAATGAGGAGGCTGGCAAACTCCTGTCTTAAAGTATCCGCATCCTGCTTCTGAGCAGAAGTGGAGCTTTTAAAGGTTCTGATCAATCCCATCTTCATTCAGCTAAGACAATCTTGTGACCGCCTCTTGGATTATTCCCATCTTGGGGCTAAGATGATCTCATGTCCTCTGCCCAGACAATTCCCTTGAGCCATCTCCTATGGTGCAAAGAACAAAAGACATTCCCCTCTCCATTCCAACCACTGGTCTGAGACAGGGATGCAGGTCCTAGCTCTCCAAAAGGAATGGGGGATGTGTTAAAGAGTCATAAAACATTTTTGCCATTTTTTCAAGCCATTTCTTCTGTTACATATTCCCCCCTATCTATGGGAGATGGGGTGACTATTCTGTTAACAACAGTTCAACGTATAATACATGATGTGCCAGTTGTCAATTTATTGCCACTCAGTTCCAAATCTCTCCGTTGCCTGGCACCTGCCTTAGGCAGCTTTGAAGCAAAGTGCCGCCAGTGGGGCACATCCTTGTAAATGCTTTCCTCAAGCATATCCCTTTTGGGTTGTATCTTAGTTTCATTTGTGCTACTGTAAAAAAATGCCACAGACTGGGTAATTTATAACCAAAGACATTTATTTCTCATAGTTGTGGAGATTAGGAAATCCAAGATCAGAACTCCAGTAGGTTTGGTGTCTGGCGAGGGCTGCTCTTTACTTCCAAGATGGCGTCTTATTTCTGCATCCTCTGGAGGAGACAAATGCTGTGTCCTCACATGGCAGAAGGGACAGAAGGGAATGAACACACCCTTTCAAGCCTTCAATAAGGGCCTTAATCCCACTCATGAGGGCTCCGTGCTTAGAAGCCCCACCTCTTAATACTACCACATTGGCAGTTAAGTTTCAACATATGATTTTGGATATATATTCAGACCATGACATTCACCTCTGGCTCCCAAAATTCATGTCCTTCTCACATTCAAAATACATTCATTCCATCCCAGTAACCCCAAAAGTCTTAACTTGTTTCTGCACCTACTCAGAAGTCTAAAGTGCAAAGTCTCATCCAAACATCATCTAAATCAGATATGGGTATGACTCAAGGTGTGGTTCATTCTGAGGCAAATTGCTGTCCAGCTTTGTAGCTATGAAATCAAACAAGTTATATGCTTCCAAAATATAATAGTGGGACAGGCATAGTATAGACATTCTCAATCCACAATGGGGAAATAGGAAAGAAGAAAGGAGTAACAGGTTCCAGGTAAGTCCAAAACCCAACCAGGCAAATGACATTAAAT
This sequence comes from Propithecus coquereli, assembly GCF_000956105.1. Classification (NCBI taxonomy): domain Eukaryota; kingdom Metazoa; phylum Chordata; class Mammalia; order Primates; family Indriidae; genus Propithecus; species Propithecus coquereli. Next base: position 6,001,439 of record NW_012148619.1, read on the forward strand.
CCTGAGGCTTGAAAATCATCTTTTTTGAGTCTGTGTTGCACTTTCTAGACATACTGGGTAGAGGTTGGATCCCCAAGGTTCCAGGCAGCCCCATCCCCACGGACTTTTCTGGGTGTAGCCCATACCGCAGGTCTCATGGAGCCTCATGCCTGTACCTTTCCCCAGGCTGGAGTTGCACACTGGTGGCTCTACAGTTCTGGGGACTTGGGGGTGGCTTTGGTCTCACAGCTCCACTAGTTATTGTCTTAGCGGAGACTATTTGTGGCAGCCCCACCCCATGGCAGTTTTCTGCCTGGGCCCAAGGCTTTCTGAGACATCCTTTGAAATCAAGGTGGGGGTAGCCAGGCCTACACAGCTCATGCACTCTTGCGTACCTGCAGAATTAGCACAATGTGGATAACCCCAGGATTTACCACCTGTGCCTTCCAAAGCGGTAGCCACTGCAGTTCATACTGCACCTGGGCCCACTTCAGCCACAGCTGGGGTGACTGAGGACTGCTGTGCCCAAATGTAGGAAGCAGAAAACTTGAAGCAGCCCTGGGCAGCTTGCCCAGAGGTCCCATGGGCACCCTGGGTACCTCCTTTGGAATTGTTCTGCCCTCAAGGCCCTGGCATTCTAGGCTTATGATGGGTTGGGTAGCCACAGAGATCTCAGAAATGCCTTCAGGGTTATTCTTCCATTGCCCTGATGAATAATATTTGGCTTCCTTCTATTCATACTAATGTCCTTAAAAATGTTTACTTGGCCACACCCTTGGTGTTCTCCTGAACACATTTTTATCCTTTACAACCTGGCCAGGCTGAGAATTCCCCAAATCTTTAAGTTTTGCTTTCCTTATAATTATAAATTTTATCTTCAATTTGTTTATCTCTTCTCAACTTTTACTATAAGCTGTCAAGAGAAGCCATGTAGCACCCTCAACACTTTGCTTAGATAATTTCTCTGTCAAATATCCTAGTTCATTGCTCTTAAATTCTGCCTTCCACAAAACCTTAGAACATGGGCAGAATGCAGACAAGTTCTTTGCTAATTTGTAAAAAGGATGGCCTTTCCTTCAGTTTTAATAAGATATTACTTATTTTTCTCTAAGACCTCATCAGAATAGCCTTTACTTTCCATATTTCTATGAACATTCTGATCATGACCACTTAAGTAATATCTTAGAAGACTTAGGCTCTGTCTACAGCTCTCCTCTTCTTCTGAGTTCTCACCAGCATCACCCTTTATGGTCTGCTCATGGCACTATAAGCTTTTTCTAGCCTACTCCCCCAAATCCTTATAGCCCCTGCCCATTATCCAGTTCCAAAGCTGCTTCCACGTTTTCACGTATTTGTTATGGCAACACCCCACTTTTTGGTACCAATTCCCGCCTAAGTTTCACTTGTGCTGCTGTAACAAAATACCACAGACTGGGTCATTCATAGATAATAGAAACTTATTTTTCACACTTCTGGAAGCTGAGCCAACGTGCATGACCATGGCCTGGGGAGCTATGCCCAACAAGTCTTGAGCAAGTGATCCCAAGCTAGTTGGGTTACAGTTCGGTTTTATACATTTTAGAGAGACAGGAATTACAGATGAAATCATAAATCAATACATGTAAGGTGTACATTGGTCTGGCCCAAAAAGGCAGGATATCTCCAAGTGGGAGCTTACAGGTTATAAGTGAGTTCAGAGATTCCCTGATTTGTAATTCATTAAAGAAATGAAGCTTTGTCTAGGCCAGGCACAGTGGCTCATGCCTATAATCCTAGCACTTTGGGAGGTCAGGGTGGGAGGATTGCTTGAGGCCAGGAATTCAAGACCAGCCATGGTAATATAGTGAGACCCTGTCTCTACAAGAAAAATAAGAAAATTTAGCTGAGCATGGTGGCATACACTTATAGTCCTAGCTACTCAGGAGGCTGAGGCAGGAAGTTTGAGTTTGCAGTGAGCTGTGATGATGCTACTGCACTCTAGGTTGGCCAACAGAGTAAGACCCTGTCTCAAAAAAAAAAAAAAAAAAATGGAGGAAAGAAAAGAAAAAGTAACAATAATGAAGCTCTGTCTAAAGGCTTGGAATGTTTTAAGTTAAGATAAGGAAGTCTCTTGCCTAGAAACAAAGAGACAAGCCACAATATACTGACTCAAGTGATCTGTTAAGCAAATAGATGGCCTGCAGGTGATTTAATCTTTGCTCTGCATGGCCTTAGGTCCTGTTAATAATTTAGTATCTTGTTGTCACAAAAGAGTCTGCTTTATCAATTTTATGATCTCTGTTTTAACATTAATGCTGGTCAATTGTATCTAAACTCCAACAGGAGAGGGTATAATAAGGCATGTCTGACCTCCCTTCCCGTTAGGGACAGGAACTCAGTTTTAAGGTTTTTCTGGAGTCCCCGTGGCCAAGGTGGGATCCATGCAGGTGTCAGGGTGCTTAGCATTTTATTTTAGTTCACACTAACTCAACCAAGATGATATATCCTTAGCTCTGCTCATAAGCAGGGAATTGGACACAGCCATGAAATGTCAAAGCATTTAAAAAATTGCCTTTATCTAACTTAGCTCAAGATTCACCCCAACTTTCCCCTTATTCATCCCTCATTCCATTCCTGATCTTCATCATATTCCTGAGCCAGAGTGAGGCTCTAGGTGGGTGGAGAGGGAGTCACAGAAAGAATGAAGCATGTATATCTTGGTAAAAATAAAAAGTAGAATTTTGAGACTGTACCAAAATATCCCTCCAGCTGTTTGGCCTGTATCTTCACATGATGACTTAGTGCTGAGACATACTGAACCCAGTCAATTCCTATTACCCAACAACATAATTCCATCATATACAAGTCTCACTCCTTCCACCAACAGTCAGAAGAGCAGAATCAAAGTTTAAGTATACTGTCTTCTTTTTCCTCCCCACATTTAGTAGCTGGAACATCCACTTCTGCTCAGTTGTTCTTTTTACTTCTCCTTTTCTCTCAATTTATAATTTTCTGATTATTCCCAACAATACCATTGCTGGTTATCAAATGTTACATACTTTCATGTTTCAAACATAAGTTATTTTGGAGAATGTTTTGATTCTAAAACTTCATTCCCAAACAAAATCATTGATATTTTTACAGCAGTTATTCTAAATTCACACAGTGAAACTGTTTATTAATGAGGCATTTCATTCCAGAGGTTTAAAAATTTTGATTAGCTCTAAATTTAGTCATATCTAAACTATTTCCATCTAGTTAAGGACAAATGAAAGATAATTTAATAATTATTTGCAGCTAGATCAAAATGAAGCTCATGTCATTTATTTATTTATTTACCTAAAAAAGGCAGAATTACTGCTTTAAGATAGTAATACTAATCTTGGCTCCAGCACTTATTAGCTATGTGGCTTTAGGTAAGTCCTTTCACCTTTTTTAAGCTTCACATTCTTCCTCTGCAAAATGAAGATATTAATACTAGCATTTTGAGTATTTGGCACAGATCCTGGCCTATAACAGCTGACCAATAATTTGTAGCTAATAATGATAATAATAATGAACAAATTTAAATACATTTATTGCATTTCATTGTATTGTTTTTACTTGGATAAATTTTTTCTTTTGTTGTTTTTAAAGTTAATTATTCTACTCATTTGCAAAAAGACAATAACATTACATGCTTTCTCTATACAATTCACTCATTTCAGTTAAATTAAAAAATTAAACTTAAATATGGAACCATAAAATAGAAGAAAGCATGGATTAAATCATCTAACGCAGTACGGTAGTGAGTGAACATCTTTATAAATATGCAAACAAAGATGGAATTCATTAAGGAAAAGACTAATGATTTTGAATATATAAAAATTTAAGAACTCCTAAATCTAAAATAGCTTAAACAAAAATAAACAGGGAAATATGGCAAGTAGGGAAAATCCTTGCAACATAAACATCAGAGTGGGATAATACTCTTCATATATAATAAGCCTGATATAGCAATACAAAAAGATATACATTTCAATAGAAAAATGGGCAAAGGGCATGAAAAGAAAATACATGACAAAAGAAAAATTGAAAAAGCCAAATCAAATGAAAAAGTTTAGCCTCACTAGAGATTAAACAACTGTAAAACAATGAGATACTATTTTTTCCCTATTAAAAATAGGAAGGTGTAAAACTAGGAATATCCAGTGTTAATGAAGATGTGAGAAAACAAACATACCCATTTTGTGTTAGTGTTAGTTATCTATTGCTGTGTAACAAATTATCTCAAAGCATAGTAATTTAAAACAACAGACATTTATTATCTCGCAATTTCTGTGAACCAGGAATCTGGAGTGGCTTACCTGGGTAGTTCCAACTCAAAATTTCTTATGAGACTGCAGCCAAGGTGTAAACCAGAGTTGCAGACATTTAAGTCTTAGCTACGGCTGGAAGATCTGCTTCTGAGTACACCTAGGTCGTTGCCCAGAGGCATTAGTTCCTCACCATGTGAGTCTCTCCATAGTGCTGTTCTCAACATAAGCTAGTGAACCAAAAGAGTGAGAGAGAGCAAGAGAGCAAAACAGAAGCTGAAGTGTCTCTTATAACCTAATCTCAGAAGTTCTACCACTTCTGCCAAATTCTTTGGGTCACATAGACCAACACTGGTATGATGTGTGAGGGGACTACCAAAGAGTATGAATACAAGGAGGCAGGGAACATTGGGGGGCATCTAAGAAGCTGGTACAATAATGACGGTTAGTTTGGCATTATCAAAATCCTCAAAAAATGCATATTCCTTATAACTCAGAAATTCCACTTATAGCAACTTACCCCAAGGACATTATCTAGCAGAAGATTCCAAATGAGACTCAGCAATTGGTGGCTAACTAAAGACCTCATGACTACCGTATTGCCTCACATGCTTCGTTTATATTTGGTGTATTATAAATATTTATTCCTTTATGTTATTTAGTAAATCATAAATATTAAATGTCTATTTTGTCCTTCCAGCCCTTTCTATGTCCATAGACATATGCTCTACTCTGTGTCTGACATTTTTCAGGTTACTAACCTATCTATACTTAATGCAGCTGTTTCATCCATTCTGTTTGTTTTCTTATCCTCTAGAGCAGAATTGAATACTCCCAAACAATACTGCAACTACACATTACATACATGTATTGTGTTTACAATACTACCTTGTATATAGAAATAACTCAATAAATGTTAGCTATCATTATTAATATATAGGATAGCTTTATTATTTTAATCTTATCAAAGGATGAAGATTAACTAGCTAAACTTGATCAGATTAAAAAACAAATTGGAAATTTTAATATTAAAGTAATTTGGCTTGATTTTGACCACAAATTGATAATAAAAAGTGTGGCATTTAGCCAGACTTTTTCTCTATTAATCTAATTTATTCTTCCTTCTTTCTAGTTGGATAGATTTTTTACTATTGCTTATAAGGCCGGTACTACTTTTTATTTTTTCCTTTTTTACAGGCTTATCCTCAGTTTGTTCTGACCTACCTAGAGGAGCTAAATGCACAAGTGGATGTGACCCAGACAGAGTATCACGTTCACCATGGTGCCTGGACCACAGCTCATCAGGAAAGTGGCAGAAACTTAGCAGAAGAGGTCAGTGTAGTGAAGCCAGAGGCGAGACAGAAATAGATCTCTAAAATGTATTTTGAAAAGAGAAAAAATGTTCAAGTTGCTTTCAGGAGGCAAGCATGAATTCACCTTAATGTTACTGATTGTTTAAAATCATACACATAATATAATATCTATATGCACATTTATGTTATATAAACATTATTTTATTAAATAGATGGTGATGCACTGGCTTTTCTTAGGACGGCCTTCTTTTGTTCTGGCTACGTACAAATGATTTATGTGTTGTATGAAGACTGAAGCAACCATGAAAAGTGCAATGTTCTATTTTTGGCATATACAGTTTAAATATTTCCACTTGATGAAAATTAGCTACAATATTCCCATATTTCATTTATTAGGTTCTGCAAAAAAATGCCAGCAACTCTGTTCTGAAGCAACTGCCAGAACCCTCAGACACCCATTTAATGCCAGAAGGTTCTCTTGAGGAGACAGGACAGCTGACAGTGGCACTAGTGAGGAAAGTGGAAGAGAAACATCCTAAGGCTTCCGCTCAGAGGTAAGGTACTGACAGAACTGAGCTTTATTGCTCAATGACATTCGATGTTTTCTTTCAGTTTCATGTAAGATTGATTTCTTGAAGATTATTGAAATATCTCAAAAGCCCTTTGGCTTTCAAGCATAGTAGTTTTCGGGTCACATTTGATGAAGAGAGGTGACATTTATGTGTATTTCATGAAAGATGTACGTTGTTGTTTATAAGCATACTTATGATGGTTTGCTGTCCTGGGATCTCACTAAAATACTCTGAAATAACATAATTAAGCTAAGGCAGTACTGAGCATATCTCCTATTGTAAAAATACCAAGAGGTCTTTAAGAAGGCCATCCCTAAGAGCTATCCCTTTTATTTTCCATGAGAAGAACATTATATTTGGACCCAAGGGTAAATCCAAAGTAGATGGTCTTAAGCAATGATAGCTTAACAAAGCAACACCTTTTCTTTTACTAAAATATAAGTAACATCATTGATTTTGCCAACCAATTGGAAATAATCCTGGGTTGAAAAATATAAGCTATTTCTTTGATCCTATTTATTTAATTAGAAACTAAAGTTTATTATTATACTTATTTTGTTTCATTTGATGTTGTAAATCTGTAAATTATAAATCGACTTTATAAACTGCAATTTTAATCTATAACTGTCTGAAATTACTGTTGACTGAAATACTTTTAAAGGAGTAATATAATTCTTATCATACTCATTAAAGTTTAAGGGAATTCCTCAATTTAAATATACTAACTGCAGATAGAAATGTCACTTGCATAAAAAAGAAAAAAAATTGACAACTTTTTATTTTAATGAAAAGCTACTTTATATTCTTAAATTATATATTCCTGCCTGGGATTATGACATTTTTTCTGATAGATAGCAAAAATTACTCTTCAATTTATTATTATCTCTTTAACTTATTATTTAAACCTCAATTCCTTTGTATTTGTTGTTTTGAAGATAGAACACAGACAAACAAACAAATTTAGTAACTTACTGTATCATAGTATGGGGGTGTCCTGAGTGGTATGAAACCTAGGTTCAAAGTCTTCTTTACCCTGCTACTTATATTTTAATCACACACAAGATTTTCAACTCTCTGATGCTCCACAGCAGGACCACAGGGCCACACAGCCATATAGCCAGGCCCCTGCATACACTCTCTGCCTTTATCACTTCACTAGAATGCAAGTCCCTTGGCAACAGTCTTTATCTGACGTTTTCATCTAAAGTAGGAACTCAGGTAACACTGGGGTACTTGCAAACTCATAGTACAGCTCTATGGGGCTGTTGTCAGCCTCTCTAGACTTGCTCCATTTCTACTCTGCCATTTTTGAGAGAATTCTGGGGCTTGTCATTATCCTGGGCTCTTATCCTGGGATCTACTCAAGAAAGAGGTGCCAGTTGCTTTGACTCTCAGATTCCTTAAACCTATATGGGATCTCTGTGTTTGCCTTGGCCCCCGTGATAACTCACCTACTTCCCTGGGATTTCTTCCTTTCCCAGCATGGACATGTTTTTTCTGAGGGTTGAGAGAGCATTGGATAATTTAGGGATTTGGCATTCTTTTTTCTTTACTGAGGCAATACAATCTGATGACTGAATGTTGGAAGAAGGGCATATAGTATGGGAAAAAAGAGCATATAGTATAGGAAAAGTGATGCCAAAAAAAAAAAGGTGATTAATGGGTTAATATCAGCTAACATACCACAACACCTATTTGAATTATTAGAATTAAATGAGATATCTTTAAATTTCCAGGACCATAGTAACCACTCAATAAGTGGTAGTCATGAAGATGTTCTGAAAACAAGTAGAGATAGAAAATAACTTTTAATGAGGTTGTATTCAGATTTCTGTTTTTTAGTCAATAGGAATTGACTAGTAAATATATTTGGTATTTTATTTCACAAGAAAGTGCCTAGGTGCCTTTTCTTAGTGAGCATTCCCTGGGTTTATGTTTTAGGTTCCAGCAATTCTTTCTGCCTTCTTTTTCTTTTCTTCTCTTAAGATCACAGGAATTTATCTACATTCTCCCCTCTCTACCCCCACAATTGATCACAGTAGATGCAATTCAGTTTCTCTCTTAAAATATAGGCGTGTGTGCGCACGCGCACACACACTCTAAAATAATCAGCCAAAACAAGGCTCTTCCACCTATAGAATCATTTCATTTAATTTGCTTTTCAAACACTGTGGAAAGCAATCTGATTGTTGATACTTTCTTTTTTGTGACATGGAAAAATTTCTTTTTTTCATTGAAGAAAAACATTCTCTTCCTATATAAGGTCTTAAATGTAAGATTTTTGGTTCATGGTAGGTTATATTTTCTTGTTTGCTTTAGCCACAACTTAACAAAATATTTTTGCTCCCTTTATCAATGACGTATAGAAGAAATGTGTTTCTCTCCCTGCTTGGATAAAGTAAGTTGTGTGTACATTGAATTCTAAGTTTGGTCCAAAGTGAAATAAATGCCATATTCTGGTATTTTAAAGTGTCTAGAATGTGCGTGTTTAAGTTAGTTTATCCAAAGGACTTCTTTACCCTTATTTAAATTGAATAGGGGGTGGGGAAGGACTGGGACAGCCAACAAAGCATGCTGACCCAGCTTGTCACCCAGTGACCTGTGAGAAGGAAATAATGAACTGTGAGTAGCTGTCATCTTAACTGTTTCTGACAGTTTGCCTTTGGGCACATCTGTGTTAGCTGCATTGGAAAGGCCTTTGTTCTTTTCCCACTAGCGACTTTGTGGAGCGCTGAGGGGTTTGCTAGCTACTGTACTCCTAACCATCCCTTCCTTCCCAGGGAAGCGAGCAGCTGCCACAGATCGCACTGACATTTCTCCTCATGACTCATCTTGGCATGTACTTCACTCTTTTCAAAGAGAATATATATTTAAAAGTCCTTTGATTTTTTTCAATTAAAGTGACTCATGAGTTTTAATACTAATAAAAAAGCAAGTTTTAAAATATTTAGTATTATCCTAGTTTTATACAGATAAAGGTAAGGACAAATAGGTAGCCAACCAGATGGGCAGGTGATTTGAAGGAAATATGTCAAAATATTTACAGTTGTTACTGATCTTTTAAGTATCCCTGCTTGGATAAAGTAAGTTGTGTGTACATTGAATTCTAAGTTTGGTCCGAAGTAAAATAAATGCCATATTCTGGCATTTTAAAGTGTCTAGAATGTGTGTGTTTAAGTTAGTTTATCCAAAGGAGTCCTTTACCCTTATTTAAATTAAATAGGGGTGGGGAAGTAACTTATTTTTCTAAATTTTAATAGTTAAACATTATATTTGCAATAGGAAAAAATCAATATGTTATGAAAAGCATTTTTAATATAGACACTTGATACATACTTTACTAGTAAGAATATTTGGACTTGAATAGGTAAGGCCACGTTACATTTTATTGTACATTTTCCACTGATAATTTTTAAATAAACCTCTAATAATTTAAACTTAAAAATATTGCAGTATTTACATTTTAAAATTAATCTAGTAATACAATTTTATAATTATTAGGAGATGTAATTTGATCAGAAACAGGTGTTTCTGTTCCCTGGTTTCCTGAAGTATAACTACTATTTCAGTTGTAATGAAACCAGAACATTTTGAATAATACATACCATACCCTAAGAGAATTGTTTAAATTAAAATCAAAGCTTCGTTTGTAAAATGTAATCCCTGAGTCAGTTTTAAAGTCTTATTTACATTTTTATAATTGCTATAAAATCAGTTCTTCTACTCTAATTATGTCTGGCTACAATTGGCGTGGCGTAAACACTGAGCATTTGGTTTTCACTTTATTATATTTACCATTTCAAGAGAATATAAATTGAAACTGTGCAGTATTGGTCAATTTTTATAAGGCCTCCTGATAAAATGGAAGAAATGAAGCTTGAAAGGACTGGCTTTTTTTTCTGTATTCAAGGTTTTTCTTTCTTAGGAACAGATTTGTGATACACTAGCTAGCTAAAGGAACTATTATAGTCTCCTGCTTTGCAAAGAAAAGGTAAATTAATGATAATGAGAAAATCTTTAAGCAGATAAATGATTATAATGTCTATATAATGACAATTTGTAAAAAATATTAAATATTAAGAGTCATTCTGAATTTCTTGAGCATTCAGTTGCATATAAGTTATTATTCTAAATCATTTATATAGTTTTGCATTTAGTTGATGGTAATCTGTAACCATCTTATTTGCTTTGAACTTACCCCTCATCTTGTTCAGTAAATATCCACACAATTTTCATTGAGAAGTGAATGCACAGGTCAGTTTTGGGAATGGTCACACTCTGTCTTTTTAAACAAAGTAAACTGTTTAAATTGCCACAGCTCCAATTCTTATTTTTAGAACTCTTACCAATAATGGTAAATGTTGATATAATTGCTTTTGATATTCACTAAATCGAATTATACTTTCTAGGAATAAAATCCCGTGTTAGATTATATTACTTTTGTTAGTTATTGAAGATGCTCAGCTTTAAGTATTTGCCTTTAGCTCTTTTATCCTATATATGAGAATATAGCCTTATATATAAGAACAGGAAATTATTGTGCATTCCAGATGTGAAGATATAATTTTGGTTTTTTATTGTTAATGTAAAAGTCAAATACTCTAATACTGGCTGATATTGTCTGTTTGGGTTTTGGTATATTCAAAAAATTAATTCCCCTATGGTCTCTGTGAATTAAAATAAAGTGAACAAATAATATAATATAATTGCACCTGCTTCTTTGAAATGAAGTCAAAATCAAACACTCCAAAGGATTGGTTTATATCTATAAATGTGCATAAATTCAAAGACTTTCAAGTAAGCAAGCATTTTATGATTAATTTTTGCTGCCATTTGCTGCCATGACATACCTGTTCAACCATGCCACTTAATTCCTATTTTTTACAATGTACTATTTATCTTTCTATTCTATTCAATATTGGTGATAGAATTATTTAAGGGGTGAATGGGAATCTCTACCCTTGCCTTCTTCAAACCTGTAGCCCTCAAACTAGAGTGTCTAGTATTATAATAGTGAAAGCAGTAGGTAATGAGGTTCTGGATTGTGTAATGTGGCTGGAAAAGGAGACAGGTGGTAGAGATATAATTAAATTACAGTAGATGGACTTGGATAAGTGTGGCGTGCAAGCAGTCAAAATGACCTATAGGTTAGCTTCCTAAATTGTCTATCTCTTTCTACCCTTGTCTTCCTATAATTTATTCTCCACTTGGTGATCAGAGTGATCCTATTTTTTTTTAGACAAGGTCTCACCCTGTGGCCCAGGCTGAAGTGGTGCAGTGGTATGATCACAGCTCACTGCAGCCTTGAAGTCCTGGGCTCAAGCAATCCTCCTGCCTCAGCCTTCTGAATAGCTGGGACTACAGGTGGGCACCACCATGCCTGGTTAACTTTTCTTATTTTTTGTAGAGATAGAGTTTCACTATGTTGCCCGGGCTGGTCTTGAACTCCTGGCCTCAGTTAATGCTCCTGCCTTGGCCTCCCAAAGCACTGGAATTACAGCTGTAAGCCACCACACCTTGCCTCAGAGTGATCCTTTAATATTCATAAGTCAGATCATGAGAGTCCTCAGCTCCAAATACTCCAATGCCTTTTTCTTTTCTTTGGAGTGAAACCGAAGTCTTTATGCTACATGATCCTACTTACCCAGGCCCATGGTACCTCTAATAACCATTCTCCCCTCCCTTCCTCTGCTCTAGTCATCTTGGCTTCATGGCAGTTTCTCAAACATGGCATATATGCTCATACACTGTCACTCTATTTTCCTATTTTATTTTCCTTCAAAGCACTTACTGCTACTTGTCATATATGCATTTATTCGCTGTCTGAATTGCCCAATTAGAATGTAAGCTCCCCTTCAGCAGGAACTTTGTTTTATTCACATCTGTACATCCAGGGCCAGAATATGCCTTGTATATATTAGATACTCAATACAAAGTTGTTTAATTAATGAACAAATTAATGAATTAAGGAGTATGATTGACGGAAATAAGAAAATGAAGAGAGCAACTGGCTTGAGCATTTATATGTACATTTCAAGACCTTCCTGTCTGCTGGACAACTATAACCCTATGACCTACTTATATGTCAATCCAGAACTGAGCTCAACTATTCCAATGACTTTCTAACTGATTTCTACAGCTCCTATTTCTTTCATCCTTTAGTAACGCACAAATATTTATTGAGCGTTTTCTATGTTCTAAGCACCATCCTATGGTATCCAAGACACTGGAGGTACGGTTTTGACAAGACAGGTATACTTTCTGGTCTTGCACAGCTATCCCCACAGAGTCTAACAGGGGAGAGAGATATTTAAAAAGCCATTGCAATAAAGAGAGAGTGATGAGTGATACTGCAGAGATAAGGTAGTTCATCCTGAACATTTATCCATGGTGGTATGCTTTTGAAGTATGACCTTTAACATTTCACTCATTGATTCATAATTTTTCAATGTTTACCCATTCCCTACTAATTTAAATAAAACATTAACTGTCAGACCCCACTGTACTATATTCTTATGTCTCAGAATCTCCCTGTTCTTGGTAGGTCCAGGATGACTGTACTTGGCTCATGCTGGTTTGCTTGATGAAATGCCCTGATCTCCTTTTATCCCCTCTGCACAACCCATTTACATTGGTTATTTTTCAGCTTTTCTTCTCTTCTTATAGATACATTTAAGGATGTAAATTTACCTCTAAACATGGCTTTAGCTTCATTCTACAAATTTTAATATTTTATATTTTCATTATCATTTCCATTTTTCATCTTTTGATCCATGCATTATTTAAAAGTCTATATTCTAATTTCCAAATGTATGAAACATTTCAGACTTATATGTGTGTTGTTTACTTCTCAATTAATTTTACTGTGATTGCAGTACATTTTTGATATGACTTCAACTCTGATATTTGTTGTGATTTTCTTTATGGCCCATCTAGCATATAGACAATTTTTATAAGTGATCCCTGTGTCCTTGAAAAGAATATGTATTCTGCAGTTTGGGGTGCAGCGTTCTGTATATGTCACTTAGATTAAGTTTGTACATGTGCTTCAAATCTTGTATATACTTACTGATATTTTGTCTCTTTGCTATATTATTTACTGAGAGAGATATGGTTAAAATCTCCCACTATAATTGTTGATTTGTCTATTTCTCCTTTGAGTTTTATGAATGTTTCTTTGCTATAGTTTGAAACTATCTATTAGGTACATGCAATTCTAGAATTGTTGTATCATTCTGGTGAATAAAACCTTATGTTTTTATGAAATGCCCCCCAACCCTTTTAAAGTTTACTTTGTCTCATACATATTAAATATAGTGGTCCCAACTTTTTGGTCAGTGTTTGCATGGTATATTTTTGTATCCTTTTACTCTCAAACTTTATATTGAAGTGTTTTGTGTGAAAGCATATTTTTTTTAATGTAGTATGACAATCTATGTCTTTTAATTGAGGTATTTAGTCCATTTACCTATAATATAATTACTGGTATTACAGGGGTTTAAATCTAACATGTTAGTATTTGATTTCTATGTGTTCCATCTATACTGTGTACTGTTTTTTTCCCTCTCTCTTTTTATGCCTTCTTTTGGAGTTATTATTTTATATTATTTAATTCCTTTCCTCCCAATTATCTTGGTATACATTATTTTGTTATTTTTTTAGTGGTTATTGTAGAGATTACATATGCTTCCTTGACTTATCAGCATTTAATATAAATTAGTGTTTTTATCATTTCACAAACAGTTCAAGGACCTTGGAACCTTTATCCTCATATATGCATTTTCTTTCTAAATATTGGTGTGTTTTAATTCTATATGTGTTTTAAACCTCACAAAAAATTATAATTATTATTTTCTATAGTAAATATTCATTTTGACTTACACACATTTTTACCCTTTCTGTTGGTCTTTCTTTCTTTCTTATCTCTGGGCTTCCATCAGGAATAATTTTCCTTCTATTTAAAGAATATCCTTTAATGTTCCTTTAGGTATGGGTCTGCTGGTCATGAATTAACTTCATTTTTATTTGTCTTAAAATATCTATATTTCACTTTACATTTTTATTTTCATATTTTTTCTGATGTGAAATTCTAGGTTGTCAGCTTTTTTTCCTTCCACAAACACATTGAAGATATCATTTTATTGTCTTTGGCTTATTTTTTTTTCATTGAAAGTCAGCTATCAGTCCTATTATCGCTCCTTTGAAGGCAATATGCTGTTTTTCTCTGACTGAATTTAAGATTTCATTTTTGTCTTTTACTATGATTGTCTTTGGTGTTTTTGCTGGTGATGTTATTTTGTTGTTTTGTATTTGTAATTCATGGGAGTTTTAGGACTTTTTAAATCTATGGCTTGCTGTGTTTTATCAGTTTTGGAAAATTCTGTGTTATTGTTTGTTCAAATATTGCTTCAGCCCCATTCTCTCTCTCTTCTCTGAAAGAATACTAATGATATATATAGTAGAACTTAAAAAAAAAAAAACAAACTACAAAACCTATGTCTCATGCTTTGTTTGTATTTTCTACATTTTATCTTCTTATGATTTAGTATGGATATTTTCTTTTGACCTTTCTCTTAGCTTGTTAATTTTCCCTTCAGCTTTTTCTAATCTGCTGCCAAATTCAGACATTGAGTATTTAACATATATTATTGTATTTTGAGTTATAAATTTTCCATTTGGTTTTATCACTAATTGTATTACCACAATTTACTTCATCATTCCTCTATTATTATTATTATTTAACAATTAGATCGTTTTTCAATCTTTCAAGTTTATAAATTACACTATAGCAAACATCTTTGGTTCTTGTCCAGCATGCATTTGTTCAATATAAGAACATTTATTAAGCACCTTCTTTGTTCCAGAAAGTTTGTTGGACACTAGAATATAGAAATGTATACAAAAAGCCCATGATTTTTGAAAGGTCATAGTGTCGAAAAGTCTTTCCATGCCATTACCAGTGAAAATCTAACTTAGGTTGTGGAAATTTTATTGAACATGAGGTTGTTTGACTTCATGGTCTGTTAAGTTTCTGTTTTTATTCTTTTCCATTTTATAACATTTATAACTAAGCTGATCAAATAAGAGTAGTGAATTTGGACATCTAACAGCATTTTATTTTCTTTCTGCAAACCTAAGTCATTCATTTATATTTTTCATATGTTTTTAAACTGGAATACACAGTTAACCAAACTATAACATATGCCATGTCTTAAAATTATCTTTACATTTTAAAAACAAAAATACCAAATGTCACCCTCTGATAATGAATGTTCTCTATAAATATTTCTGAAAAATACTTTTGACTTCACATAAGTTATTTAAGAAAAGTTACGTTATAGTACATATAACCAATTTAATTGTCCATCAGTTTATCTATTTCAATACAACTAGCTGATAATCTTTTTATTGACTCATTATCATCTGTATGCTTGTCATGAGCTCATCCTTTTTTTTTTTTTTTTTTTTTTTTGAGACAGAGTCTCACTCTCTTGCCTGGGGCGAGTGCCGTGGCATCAGCCTAGCTCACAGCAACCTCAAACTCCTGGGCTCAAGCAATCCTACTGTCTCAGCCTCCCGAGTAGCTGGGACCACAGGCACACGCCACCATGCCCGGCTAATTTTTTCTCTCTCTCTATATAGAGTTGTCCAGATCATTTCTTTCCATTTTTTTTTTTGGTAGAGACGGGGTCTCACTCTTGCTCAGGCTGTTCTCGAATTCCTGAGCTCAGAACGATCCGCCCGCCTCGGCCTCCCAGAGTGCTAGGATTACAGGCGTGAGCCACCGCGCCCGGCCGAGCTCATCCTTTTTTGTCCAGAAGTCTCCATCTGGGCCATTCTGTGAGTTAGAGGCAAGGGGATCAATGGAGCAGACAAAACAATACACCAATATTCCAATGCACAGAAACAACCCAGGTTGTGTTTTCTGGATTTTACTTTGGTGACTTTAGTATCAACATTTAAATCTTTAACTCTCATTACTAAACTTTCTTTGTTGTAATCTCCTCTATTTTATTATTTGCTAATTCTTGAGAGTCAATTCATAGTAATAAGTAATATGCATTAATTTCTCATTTTTTATATTCATTCATTCATATGACAAATGCTCATGGATTACTGATTAAGAGATATGGTATAAATTCCTAATTGACATCTCTATTAGCTGGGTGCAATTGGAGCCCCAGATTAGCCTAGCTCGCTGAATGATTTGGGGCAAGATATTTAATATAACTGATGCTCAATTTCCTCATATACAAAAGAACAATATTGATTATTGTGAAATTTAAATGAGATCCTGAATATTAAAGTTTAGTTGAATTCTTTGTACATAGTATAATAAATGCTCAGTAAATGGTAGCTCTTATGACAATAATAATGTGCTGTTATTAGTATTAGTATGAAGTACAAAATATTATAGAAATACAATAAGTTCTTTCCTTTAAAGAATCTGAAATCTCATTGGGAGGAGGCTATGCACTTCTAACTTATTAAATTTTATTTCAAAAGTATTTTTTGAGTTCTCATGGGATGTAGAGAATTATACTACATAGTATTTGAGTATCTTTTTTAAAAAAAATCCTTCATACTTCAAGGAATTTTTCAACCTAAATATATATGTGCACAATGGAATAACTTATGGTGACAAACTATAGTCATGCTATAAAAATGTGATTTTAGCTTTTGTGAACAAAAGAAGTTCTAACAGGTCACCTCTGTTGCCAGGTTGGAAGATATAAATAAATATGATAGTCTGCTTTTGAGAAAATCGAAGTGTATTTGGAGAGACAAGGCAAAAAAGATTTGAATTTTAAGGACTTTTATTGTTTCTTATTACTTATGTTTCTCATTAAAATTATGGAAAAAACAAACAGAATAAAAGGAAAGAGAAATACACACAATCCTGGATCATTATTATTTCTCTCTCTTTATAAATATATTTTTTGTTATTGCTACATTTATAAAAATGAGGGCATGCTAATTTTGGGGGTTTGACAATACATTAACAGAATCAAGATTTTCTGTGAACATGTTTCCCTAACATTAAATATTAATATATGTCCATATCATCATTCTTTAGTGTGAACCTTAATTTGTATAACCATGCCATGTTATAGAACTTTAAGCTGTTTCCATTTTTTTTTGAGACAGAGTCTCGCTCTGTTGTCCTGGCTAGAGTGAGTGCCGTGGCATCAGCCTAGCTCACAGCAACCTCAAACTCCTGGGCTCAAGTGATCCTACTGCCCCAGCCTCCTGAGTAGCTGGGACTACAGGCATGCGCCACCATGCCCTACAAATTTTTTCTATATATTTTTAGTTGGCCGATTAATTTCTTTCTAATTTTAGTAGAGGCGGGGTCTCGCTCTTGCTCAGGCTGGTCTCGAACTCCTGAGCTCAAACAATCCGCCCACCTCGGCCTCCCAGAGAGCTAGGATTACAGGCGTGAGCCACCGCGCCTGGCCTCATTTTTTTTGCTCTTATAAGAAATATGGCAATAAACAACAGATAGAAATTTGGAACATACGGTAGAAGTTAAATAATAAGAATCACAAATAGAATTTTCACACCGCAGTACACGAGGATGTACCATCTCACAAATGTCCTGAGTTGGAGAAAAAACAGAGGGCTATGTGTTTGGAAGACATTGCAGAGGCAAAGGAACTGGAGCCAAGCTGAGGAGGATAGTTGGGATTTATTTTGTTTGAAAGGAAAGAGAAGAACATTTCATGAAAGGAAAACAGTGTAATTTCTTATTTATAAAATGATGGCTCCCTTATCAATAATACATAACTATCTAAAGCTTTTTCTTGTGAAAATTGCCATCCACCCCTGTCAGTTCGAGAAGAGATCTCTTCATATGTGCCATCTCTTACCAAAATCCTAGGATTTATTCTAATTCCTATCAGTGAGCTCATATATCAAGCAGAAAGCTCTCATCATAATGTAGACCATAATTTTCTAGCAGGTATAAGTTCTCCGGGAGCAACCAGAGATTTTTTTTTTCTCTTTTTGTACCCTTAATTTCACAGATAACAACATTTTTCTTTCTTAATAAGAACAGTGAAAGATCAATAGGATTCTTAAGTTTGAAAGTTTTTAGTTTTCTTTTTAAATAAATCTAGTTCTGGAATAATTGAACCCATGTCTGCCACAGTGAAAACTTGACAGTTGAAAACATTTCCACTGCTCAGAGATAAGTTGGGAAAAGTAAGACCCCTTCATGTTTATTTGATACATGTCATATATGGCTACTAAGATGCAAGTATCTCTGAATATGACTGAGGCTATTGGGTAACATTTCATACAAAACATAAAAAGCCTTCTCCTGTGAATGGTTAAACATTGAATACTACTAAGCATTAAAAAGTAATAAATTATTGATACATACAACTTGGATGAACCTCAGTGAAATTATGCTGAGTGAAAAAAGCCAATCTCAAAATGATACACACTTCATGATTTCATTTATGTAACATTAATGAAATAATATAATTGTAGAGATAGAGAACAGATTAGTGGTTTCCAGGGGTCAGGGATGTGAGAGAAGGGATGGATGTGGATATAAAGGGAGCCTTGTGCTGATAGAACAGTTGAGTATCTTGATTGTGATGTGGTTACATATGTGACAAAATTGCTTAGAGCTACAAACACACACACTTGTGAGTACACAACTAGTGACATCTGAATAAACACTATGGATTGTACCAATGTCAATTTCTCAGTTTCAATATTGTGCCATAGTTGTGTAAGATATTGCCATCAGGAGAAGCCAGGGGAAGGGTTTGTAAGACTTCTCTATTTCTTTGCAACCTTCTGTGAATCTATAATTACTTCAGAGTAAATAGTTTAAAAAAGAAAAACAAACATTTCCCAAATGGAAATATCCAGCACTGAGAGCAGAGACTACCAGTGGTTGGAGAGCTCTTCAGGAAGGAAATTACTTGACTACACTCATGAGCTAATCTAGGTGGGCTCAATAATCCTGAGAAGTTAAAAAAATAGAAAAACAAAAAAAGAGTAGGTATCTGGAGTTTCTGAAAGAATGGTACCATTAGAACTAGACACCAAGTGTTTCTCTAAAATTATGACAAATCATATTAGCTTTTCAAAAAAGTAAGCTACAAAGTAGCTATAAAATGAATTCCTGGTTTTAACAGCAGATGGAGGTGTTTAGCATATTTCTAATAGGGAATTTTGGGCTAAGCTATTTAGAAACCTACATTGGAAGTCTGTTTCTCCATAAAAGTAACAAACTAGGGTCAAATTCGGCAAACTGGTTGGAGAGGGGAAGACTTTACCTTATATGGTGTGTAATAAGTGGATCAGATAAGCAGAAACTTTTCTGACTAGGAAGAGTAAAAATTAGTAAATTTGAGATTCTTTTACCTGTTTTATCCATAAGAAATATATATAGGAAAAAGTATGTGTGTGTATGTTGCATGTGTGTGTGTTGGTGAGATTGGGGTACTCCTCTTTATATAGAAATCTACACACACATGTGAGTATATTTATAAGACTACAAATAGATATACATGAATATATGAGAGACATAAGGTTTCATGTTATTATACCTATATGTCTTGTAAAATACTCATTATGGTTTAACTGGGTATGCCATAGATTTCATTATTCCAAGGTTAAACAAAAAACATACCTAATGTCTCCCTCACTATATCATGAAAGCCCAAATAATTAAGTGATTAATGTCCTAAAACATTAGTACCACATACTATTGTGGTAATAACTGCCTGTGTTAGTTATCTATTGCTGTATAACAAGATACTACAAACTTACCAGTTTAAAAAAGCATCCATTTATTATCTCCCAGTTCTGTAGGTCAGAAGTCCAAATGGGCTTGATGGGATTCTCTGCTTAAAACTTCATAAGGCTGAAATTAAAGTGTTGACTAGGCAGGACACTTATCTGGAGACTCTGGGGAACAATCAACTTCCAAATTATTCCAGATTGTTGGTCAAATTCAATTCTTTCTTGTAAGACATTCTCCCCTTTCCTTGTAGTCACTCAGGGCCACTCTCAGTTCCTAGAGTATACCCATGTTCCTTGGCCTGTAGCTCCTTCCATCTTCAAAGCTAGCAATGATGTGTCAGATCCCCCCAGTGCTTTAAATCTCTCTGACTTTTCCTACTGCCACCAGCTGGTGAAAACTCTCTGCTTTAAAAGGGACTTGTGTGAGTAGATTATGCTTACCTAGCTAATCTCCCTATCTCAAGGTCAGCTGTGCCATGCAACATGACATAATCCTGGGAGCGATATCTCATATTCACAGGTTCCAGGGATTAAGGCAGAATGTCTTTGAAGGCCATTTTTAGAATTTTGCCTACCACACTGCTGCTATCTGGTAAAGGACTAGTTTAGATAATTTCTTGATTTATCTTCTAACTGTAAAATTCCTGTCATAGTCAACACTAGTACAGAAAGGAAGAAATAGAAGGTATTCATAAGGTATTTAAAAAAAAATTTGAAATCACATGCCTAACAACCTAACAGTTTAGGACTAACAGCCCCAATAATTAAATGTCACATACAGTACCTAAGAGTAGGATGTGAGTTGTAATAGAGGGAAGGAAAAATTGCAAAATTTGCATGTGGTATAATGACACTAATCATAATAGGTTTTTTAAAAAAAATTTTTCCTGTGTCCTCACATGGTACATAATAGGTCTTTCTATTTTTACTGGCTACTAGAAATTTGAGAACTCAACAATATACAATGCCTATTTATATTGATTTGGATTCAGTTGCAGGTGATAAAATTCCTGTGGCAAACTGGTTTAATATAAGCATGTACCTTAAAAAAAGTCCAGGGGAAGTGGCTTAGGCACTCAACTGGTAATAACAGACTCCATTTTTCTCCAACTCAGTTCTACCTTCAGGATCCATGAAGAAGGAACATAATGTTAGCAGCTTTGGCCCTTAAACTTTCTCAGGTTTCAGGTCCGTAAGAACCTCCCAGAAGTATGTATGAGAAAAAGTCTCTGAATTACCAGTCACGTGCCACATAATAACATTTCAGTCAATGATGGACCACGTAGATGATCGTAGTCCCATAAGATTATAAAATCATATTTTTACTGTACCTTTTCTATGTTTAGATACACAAATACTTACCATTGTGTTACAATTGCCTACCATATTCAGCACAGTAATATGCTATGTAGGTTTGTAGCCTAGGAGCAATAGGCTACTATGGCATATAGGTGAGTATAGTAGGCTATACTATCTAGGTTTGGGTAAGTACACTCTCTGATGTTTGCACAATCGTGAAATCACCTAATGACGGATTTCTCAGATCGTCCCTGTCTTGGAGCAATGCGTGACTGTACAAACAATGCTCCATTCTGAAGGGATCACTGTGACATGCTGATTGCCTTGACCCAGGTCACATGCTCCAACCCTGGAGTTGGGGGTGAAGTCAGCTTCACTGGAATCACATAGACTGAGACTAAGGGAGTGGGGTGATTCCTAGAAGGAAACTAGAGTCAGGTTGCCAGAGGACAGTGAAGAATGCTGAGCAGCACAAACAACAATGTCTACAACAGTACCTTTCCCATTCAAAAGATATTTTTGTAGATATATTTGATACCTGTGTGTTATATACAAATATTTCAATTCACTCACTCATTAGAATGAAGCAGTTATAATGGGCTGAAAAAAACTTGGATAGCTATTTTAGCAGTATTCAAACTATGCTTTGGGGAATCTCAGTGTTCTGCTGCTAAAAATGAAGGGATGAAAGACTGGGTCCAAATCACAGAAGAAAAGCATAGATTTTTCTTCTTTTTTTTCATGAAAACATTTTAAAAATAACTTTGGAACTTTCCAGTATTTGTTTATTCTAGAACCTAGTATAAGACAGTAAGGTGGTATCTGGTTTAGCACAAAATTACATATATGGTTATTATAAATTATATAGGTTAGTATTTTACTACATTCTGTGTGTTCCGTTATATAAACAAGTTTGTGGACCATTGATATAGTCCTGTCTCACCTTAATTTGCAGGTGGATAATTTTGACTAAAGAAGTTAAATAATTTGTCCAAGTCCACCCAGATAATCAAGAATCCTGATTTTGCATCTGTTCTAATACGTCCCCATCCTCTATGCTTAATGTTATGATATTGTCTTAATTTTATCCTTCATTGCTGGAGAACTTGATTGTTGGAGGGAAGGTGGTGAATATGTAGAAATAGAAAGACCTGACTGTAGTCACTAATACTTTATATTGAATTTTATTAGAATGTAAACTGTATTTGTGGGCTTTGCTTAAAATGACTAATTTAACATGGTTATGTGGCAAAATTTTGAAATGAGGCCTAGTTCTTTGGTCTAACATTTTATATGACATAAACATAAAGTTGATTCAGTTGTCACTGTTGGTGGGCAGTAACTGAGCCAAGATGCTGCGGAATCTGTTGGCTCTTCGTCAGATTGCCCAGAGGACCACAAGCACTGCTTCATGCAGGCGTTTTGAAAATAAAATTCCAGAGAAACAAAGCTGTTTCAGGAGGATAATGGAATTCCAGTACATCTAAAGGACGGGGTGGCTGATGCCCTCCTGTATAAGGCCACCATGATTTTTACAGTTGGCGGAACACCATATGCCATATATGAGCTGACTATGGCTTCATTTCCCAAAAAGCAAGATTGACTTCAGTCATCCCAGCAATCACTTGGTTCAATTTCATTCAGCTCTCTATGGGCCAGTAATCTGATAAGTAACTGAACTCTTCTTTGGGGATCGATATTTATTGACTAGTACTAACTGCCACCAATAAAGTAGTCTTTATCATGAAAAAAACCATAAAGTCATATTGCTTTAGTGTTTTTACTTCTTTTATCTTTTAGACCATGATGATTTATCCTTAGAAGTCATCTAGAGGCAATAAGATGAAATAGTTAAGAAGAGACTAGAGTCAGACTATGTGGATACAAATTCTACCCTTGATAAAAATCTCTTTTTCTCTTTGTGTTTCAGTGGGTAGCTGTAAGGATTAAATGAGATAATACTTGAAAGCAAGTGCCAGCATAATATAGTAGTTAGGAGTACAGATGTGGGAGCCAAAATCCCTAGGTCCAAATTCTTACTAGCTGTGTGACCTTAGCTTAGTTACTTAACCTCTCTGCTTCCATTTTTTTCATCTGTAAATTGGGAATAAGAATAACACCAACTCTGTAGGGTTTTTACAGGAGTAAGTGAATCAATGGTTATAAAGCATTTGGAAAGTTCTGGCATGAAGTCAATGCAACAGGAATTGCTTGATAAATGAGTAAGTGCTTAGAAACAGTGGATAATTATCCATAATTTACAAATTAGGTGACTGAGAGACAGTGGAGTGGAACTAGTCCAAGGTCAAAGATCTAGTAAGTGGGAGAGTCAGGATCTGAAACAGTTGTAACTTAGAGCATGACCTCTTAAACATCATACTGCCTGTTACTTTTTAAAGCATTACATTTTAATAGGATTGCCTATTACATTTAAACCATTCTTTTATTAATATATGTCCCCTTAAAATTTTGTTGATACATTTTCCTTTGACTGTTTTTCATTTCAAATCCTCAACTTCCAAACAAAACAAAAACCTCTGATGTGAAAAGTTGGGTAGACTAAGGACCATAGCCATTTCCTGTCATAGGGAAGGAGTTTAATGAGAGATGAATAAATCAAAATAATAATTTTGGAAATAATTTTTCATTAGCATTTGATCATATTCATATTAGTCATTGCATAACTAAATATCTGCAGCAAATACTATACTGTTGATTAGATAGCAACATTTTAAAGTTTCTTCATCAAATTATGAAATTAGAATTTATGAAAAATATTTGACATGATGACATATGGAAAATATTTTTCAAGTCCCACTTTTTTTCCACTTTTACCTTCTAAACTTGCCTCTCTCTCTTTCTTTCATCAGAAGATAACCTTTTGTTAGGCATATCCAAAGGAAAGGGCTTGCAACAATAGAATTGTTCCCCAGGAAAGCTGTCCTGTGGTTAGAGCATAGAATTTGAGTCAAATCCATCCACTATCTGGATCTTCAATGGTGCTCCATGCCAAGAGCACTATTAACCACAGAGACGCATTGACACAAAAGGTAGGGAGTCTGCTGAGAGGCCCAGAAAGTGAAACAGGTCAAACAAAATAATTTTTGGATACTTTTCTCTTCCAAAAATCTGTTATGAAATCTAGAATCAACCTCTAGTGTATTTTATTTGTCAATTGACCCAGAGAATCAGGTCTTCATCTTCATAACATCAATAGCACAAATTATTTTATTCCCAGACTATCCTTGCATCTTGTTCTGTTTTTCAAGGATTTGGCAGACATTACTAAACATGGAAGCATGCACAAAAAGTTGAAGTTATGCCAAGGAATCAGACATATTTTTCAGTTGGTTTAACAAATATGGTAAGTAATCAAGAAAACAAAATAAGTATGGTACTAAGAAGAATGAAAAAAATTAACAAATACTCTTCAGGAATCCAAATACTTAGTTCTGATATGTGTACTTAAGTTCATTAACTGAACCAAATTTCTATTTCTGCTCTCTGTTGTTCTAAAAAACACTAAATATTAATAGAAGACTAATGCTTGCTTGAATCACCTTTAAAACTATGAAGAATGGTGGGAAATGGTTAGCATCTGGGAAGATAAAAATCAGAATTAAAGGCTGGGCGCGGTGGCTCACGCCTGTAATCCTAGCACTCTGGGAGGCCGAGGCGGGCAGATTGTTTGAGCTCAGGAGTTCGAGACCAGCCTGAGCAAGAGCGAGACCCCGTCTCTACTAAAAATAGAAAGAAATTAATCAGACAACTAAAAATATATAGAAAAAATTAGCCGGGCACGGTGGTGCATGCCTGTAGTCCCAGCTACTCGGGAGGCTGAGGCAGGAGGATCGCTTGAGCCCAGGAGTTTGAGGTTGCTGTGAGCTAGACTGATGCCACAGCACTCACTCTAGCCCTGGGCAAAAGAGTGAGACTCTGTCTCAAAAAAAAAAAAAAAAAAAAAAAAAAAAATCAGAATTAAAGATAATCTTGGTAAGGGGAAGAAATATTTAGATGCAAGCCAATTGTATTCATTAGGTAGAGCCTGGTAGTTCACTGAAGGAAAACAAACAAATAAGTGGTAAGTTGATAATGAGCACATCTGGCAAGTAAGTTCTGGGACATCATAGGGATAAGAGAATTTCAAGAGTCTCATAGAAAGACCAAACTTTAGAAAGCCAGTGGGCTTTTATGCTCTTTCTACATGCCCTGACATGTGCACAGTTATAGACCTATCAAGTAATCTTACCACAACACTGCTACAATCTGAGTAGAATCCAGCTCTAAACTCAGAGTGTCAAAACCTGAGGACAAAAGGAACTGGTTTAATTGGGTTTTCAAACTCTGTTTCTTAGGGCCTCAGGGTTCAGGGACACAGAGGTGAGCCCGTGGGGGGCAGGCTGAGTAAGCTTTCCCACTCCCCCACTTCAACAAGAGTAGCTCTGCTTTATGCATTGAGCTCCTGCAAAGGCAGTGTAGTGGAATAAGGATGTAGATACTATGATCAGACTGCTTCAGTCCAAATACTGGCTTGCCACTTAGGAGCTATCTGACCTTGGGCAAGCTATTTATCTCTCTGTCTCTCAGTTTTCCATATCTGTAGAATGCTCATAATACCAAGACTTAACTCCTATGACTGGCACATAATAAGCATGCAGTGAATAACTACCTGAAACAGAGTCATTCTGATAAAAGAAAAAAAGAAAAATGTAAACCCTTAGAACCATTAATTTTAAGATTGTTGCAGTTGGCCCTCTGTATATGTGGCTTCTGCAGCTTCGACCAACCTCTAGTTGAAAATGTAGTTAGGCCTATGGTGATCATGTCTATACTGAACATGTACAGACATTTTTTCTTATCATTATTTCCTAAACAATACAGTATAATTATTTACATAGCATTTACATTGCATTATTTATATTAAGTAATCTAGACATGATTTATAGTATACAGGAGGATGTACATAGGTTATATGCAAATAGTATGCCATTTTATATGAGGGACTTGATTTTGATATATGAAAAGGGTCTTGGAACCAACCAATCCCTAGTGAATACTGAGGGATGACTGTACACTGATTTTACTTTTATATTCCTTGTTTTACTAAATATTCATAAGGCAATTATGTTGTATTTGTAGATTATGTTTTTGAACTTTTTTCAGGTTTGGATCAAGAAGCAGGTGGAGAAGACACTCTTATAATTTGCCTTTTATTCTATCTGTCACAGAAATATAGATCAAAGATGGTGATGACTTTTTCAGATTGATAATAATATTGATGATTATGTCTAAGCAATTTTCAGAAGAACTGGGATTATTCTATATGAAATGAGAAAAATGAGCAGTGATTTAATAGTGAACATAAATTTAAGGACATACACAGAATATTGTGAATAACTTTTACCTTTCTCAAGTTTGGAATAAATGAGCTTTCAGTTGAAGTACAGTAAGCAAATGCCTGTCACTTGCCAGCTACTCTGCTAGGTGTGGGGAGATACAAGATCAAATCAAAGTTTGTCTGATGAAATATTCAGTTTCTCTAAAGTAGAGCAACTTCAAAATGATCACTTAACACAGAGTAGATTGGTGCCAGAAAGAAATAAATTGCTTTAAAAATAAAATGGGGGGCATACTGAAAGGGAACAAGAGCCAATCTGAAAAAGCTGGAATAATTTGAGCAAAAAATAAATATAATTCAAAAATTTAAAAATATTCCTGAGTTTATACTGATATAAACACATACCTGCATAAATAAATGAGTGGGGGAGAAGGCATATGTTTCCTTACAAGAGAATTCTAATTATAAATGTAGAAGGAATAAAGAAAATAGAAAAATCATCATCAGAATAGTGTAACAATAATTGTTGCAGACAAGATCCATCAGTGCAGGCTGAAATTCATGAAAGTTTAAGGAGAAACAAGATATTTCCAAATAAATTCTCCAGCTATTTATGAGTTACAAGGGAAATACAATAGTTTTACAGCGGAGAAACTTGGCAGACAGCAAGTGATCAAAGTTATCATCACTAGTAAGAAGACATGTTGACTCATGTGCCTTGTGAAATGATCTGATGAGATGGGCACACACCTCTGTGCTATTCTTCTCTCAAATCTGTAAGCTCAGTTCTAATTATGAGAAAACATCAGACAAATGCAAATTGAGGGATATTCTACTGATAGTTTTCTTCAAAAGTGTCAAGGTCATGAAAGACAAGAAAATACTAATGAACTATCACAGGATCAGAGGAGATGAAGGAGACATGATAACTAAATGAAATCTGGTATCCTGGATTGGATCCTGGAACAGAAAAAGGACATTAGTGGAAAACCTGATGAAATCCAAATAAAGCCTATAGTTTAGTTAATAGTATTGCACCAATGTTAATTTCTTAGTATTGATGATCATACAATGGTTATATAAGATGTTAACATAAAGAGAAACTTGGGTGAAGTATATATGGGAACTCTCTGCATTATTTCCACATCTCTTCTGTAAGTCTAAAATTATCCCCAAATAGTTAAAAATAAAACTGATTCTTTTAAAATTCTGAGATTACTTAGACATGATTCGGAAATGAAGAAATTACAGAAATTAGAATATGCTCAAGCAGCTCTAACCTTGCGATATGATATTGTAGAACTTTTCTGGGCATGTTTTCATACCCCTAAAATGTCCTTCAGAAATGTATTATTTATATCACTCCATTCACCAAACACTACCAAGATGTGAGTCAGTTAATGTGTATATAAACTGTGTACAATATGTGTATATGAAAGTTGGACAAGGAGACTTTTTATAGCATAGTCATTAACAAAACTTCATACAGAATATATTTCACCACAAGATAACTTTCTACAGTCGTATGTCTCTTAAAGACAGAGATATATTCTAAGAAATGCATCCTTAGGTGATTTTGTCCTTGTGTCAACATCATAGAGTGTACACAGACCCAGATGGTGTAGCCTACTACACACCTAGGCTACATGGTATAGCCTCATTGCTCCTAGGCTACAAACCTGTACAGCATATTACTGCACTGAATCTGTAGGCAATTGTAATATAATGGTAAGCATTTGTATATCTAATGTACCTAAGTATAGAAAAGGTACAGTAAAAATATAATATAAAAGATAAACAATGGTACATCTGTATAGGGCACTTACCATGAATGGGGCTTGCAGAACTAGAAGTTGCTCTGGGTGAGTCAGTGAGTGGGTGGTGAGTGAGTGTGAAGGCCTAGGATATCACTATATATTACTGTAAACTGTATACCTAGGCTATGCTAAATTTATAAAATTTTTTTCTTTCTTCAATAATAAATTAACCTTAGCTGACTGTAACAGTTTTACTTTATAAACTTAAAAAAAATTTTTAAACTTTTGACTCTTTTG